>NC_058134.1:244900637-245037142 GCF_016433145.1 Gracilinanus agilis
GGTGCAACTCTCATTAGTAACAACAGGATTGTGCAGGTGCTGAGTTCAAGGCTTGCCTCTGCAGTCAAAGAGTGTGGCAGCAGACTAACTACTGGTTTAGATGAATTCAAACACATACATTTTCAGGAGTTGTGTTATTTAATCTTCCATGTATAACTGCCCAATGATCTTCACCAACCATTCACTTTATGTTACATTTCTGAGATCAATTTTCCATTGCCTAGTAGGAATTTATTCATTCCTTGAGTTCAATTTCTCTTCCTTCTATTTCCCCTGAAAGTGGGATGAGGGTTGTTTTTATTTCCTTTTTCCTCTTTCATTCTATACCCAAGAATCATGATTGGCTTTTGAAAAAGAATGACTCTTGTTCACAAAGATAGTTTGCTTCTTTGAGGAGAGCTTGTGCTTCCAGGAAGGTAATATTTTATTAGGCTGAAATTTCAGTTTTACATTGATGAAAAGCAGTGAATGACCTTAAAATACAAGAAAAAAATGTTAGATTTTGGAACAGTGCCATTGGTTACCCATCTCAGGCACTCTAAAAGGAAAAATTAGACTCTTTAATTCAATGATGAAAAAAGTCATCTCAGTTGAGGCTCTATCCCTCTCTCTATGGAGCTGAGGATTTAGACTTGCCTCTTGACCATCTCTGAGTTTTTTCTCTTTCTGATATCATTTATACAAGACATATCATCATGCAGCCACATTCAATTTTTTTTCATTTATAAGGAATGAAGCTTTATTAGGGAACGGATAGAACCAGATGAATGAGTTTTGGAGTAAAATGTATTTTGCACATTGAATCACTTTGTTGCTAATATTGCAAAGGCTGTTTTTTGTGATGGTGTTCTAAATCATCTTGTGTGATATAATAGAAAAAGCAGTCAGATCATTAATTGAGGAAGGAGTATCCCATGATGGAATTACTGATCAAATCTTCAAGAAGGAAATGAGTTCTTTTTGGTGTTCTCTCCATTTTTGTAGAAATGGAGGGCTTTTTTTAAGGAGATCATATGTTGTGAAAACTTTCTTTTATAGACTGAATTCTTAATTCTCCACTAAATAGAAATGAGATTCATCACAAAACTGTCTTCACATTTGAGTGTAATGCTTTACAATTCTGTGGGACATCCTCCTGCCTCTAGGTTTAAATTGTTCTTGCTCATTTCCCTCCAGAAGCAGTTTGGCTAGTTAATCTCTTGTTAGTAACAACAGGTGTGTGGAGGTGGTGAGTTCAAGACCCACCTTTTCAGTTCATGGGAGTTTAGCTAGACTAACTGCCTTTTTAGATGAATTGATCCATGTGAATTTTCAAGAGTTGTAATATTTAATCTTCAAATCATTTATAAATGCCCAGTGATCTTCACCATCTATTCTCTTCATAGAGCGTTTCTGTGTTTAATTTTCCATTGTCTTTTAGGAATTCATTAATTCCTGGACAACATTTTCTTTTTTTTTCCATTTCTCCCAAAAGGGATTTAGAGTTTTTTTCTTTTTTCGTTTTCCTTTTTCATTCTCTACCCAGGAATCATGATCAGCTTTTGAAAAAGAATTATTCTTTTTCATGAAGACATTTTTCTTGTTTGAGGAGAGCGTATGCTTCAGGAAGATAATAGGTTATGAGGCAAAATTTCCAATTTTCCATTGGTGAACAGCAGTGAATTTCTTAAAATAAAAGTAAAAAAAATGTTAGATTTCAGAACAGTGCAATTGATCCATAGCATCCACTATAAAGGAAAAAATTAGGTTCTTAAATTTAATGGTGAAATGATGAAATGTTTAATGATGTTTAATGATGAAAAAATTCATCACAGTGGAGGCTCTATCCCTCTCTCTGTGAAGCTGAGAATTTAGACTTAGCTCTTGACCATCTCTGAGTTTCTATTTTTTTCTCTTTCTGACGTCATTTATACAAGACATCCTGTCATGCAGCCACATTCAAAATTTCCTCCTTTTTAAGGTAAAAATCATCCCTGGGCAAGGATAGTACCAGATGAGTGTCAAGTTTTGGAGTAAAATGTGTTTTGCACATTGAATCATTTTGTTGCTAAAATTCCAAAAGCTATTTTTTCTGACAGTGTTTAAAAAATCTTGTGTGGTATAGTAGAAGAAAGCAGTCAGATCATGAATGGAGCAATAAGGTTCCCACAATGGAATTCCTGATCAAAACTCAAAAAAGAAAATGTGTTCTTTTTTTTGTTCTCTGTATATTTGTAGAAAAAGTAGGGCTATTTTTTTTAAGAAGTCTATATCTGGTGAAAACTTTCTTCTCTAAATTGACTTCTCAATTCTAAACTAAACAGAGCTGAGTTTTCTCACAAAACAAACTTCAGAATTGAGTGTAATGCCTTGGAATGCCTTGGGACATCTTCCTGACTAAATTATTTTAGCTCATTCCCCTCTTCAGGCAGTTTGGTTGGCTCAACTCTCATTAGAAACAATAGGACTGTGGAGGTGCTGAGTTCAAGACCCACCTTTGCAGTCCATGGGACTTTAGCCAGACTAACTGCCTATTTAAATGAATTGAACCATATGTATTTTCAACAGGTGTGTTATTTAACCTTCCCATGATTTATTACTGCCCAATGATCTTAAGAATCTACACCCTTTATGTAGCATTTCTGAGTTTAATTTTCCATTTCCTTTTAGTAATTCTTTTATTCCTTGAGGAAAATTTCTCTTCATTGCAAATTCATCTGAAAGGGTGATGAGAGTATTTTCTGTTTACTTTTTCCTCTTTCATTTTAAACAGAGGAATGTTGGTTAGCTTTTGAAAAAGAATTACTCTTGTTTATGAAGAAATTGTTCATCTTTTAGGAGAATGTATTCTTCAGGAATATCATACATATTGAAACTGAAGTTTCAGTTTTCCATTGATGAATAACTGAGTATATTCTCATAATAAGGGTGGAAAAATTTAGATTTCAGAGCGTTTCATTTGGTAATCCATGTTATCCACTCTGAATGGAGATATTAAAATATTTTCTTTCATTTTACAGTCTTTTCACTGTTGATACTCTATCCTTCTCTCTGCAAAGATCAAGACTTCAACTTACCTCTTAACCAGCTTTGAATATTTTTTCTCATTCAGTCATCATTTCTACAAGACATTCCATCAGGAAACCATTTTCAAAATTTCCTCATTTCTAAGGAAAGAAACATCATTGGGCAAGGATAGTACCAGATGAATGTCGAGTTTTAGAGTAAAATGTGTTTTGCACATTGAATCATTTTGTTCCTAATATTCTAAAGGCTCTTTTAGGTGATTGTGTTGTAAATCATCTTGTGTGATATAGTAGAAGAAAGCAGTCAGATCATGAATTGAGCAGGGAATATCCCACAACAGAATTCCTGATGAAATTTCCAAAAAGAAAATGAATTCTTTTTGGTGTTCTCTGCATATTGGTAGGAAAAGAAGGGGTATATTTTTAAGGAGACTATATCTGGTGAAACTTTCTTCTCTAAACTGACTTCTTAATTCTCCACTAAATAGAGCCGAGTTTTTTCGCAAAATTATCTTCACATTTGACTGCAATGCTTTGGAATGCCATGGAACATTTCCTCCCTCTAGGTTTAAATTCTTCTTGCTCATTCCCTTCTTCAGACACTTTGGCTAGTTAAACTCTCATTAGTAACAACAGGACTGTGGAGGTGGAGAGTTCAAGACCCACCTTTTCAGTCCATGGGAATTTAGCCAGACTAACTGCCTGTTTAGATGAATTGATCCACATGAATTTTCAAGAGTTTTGTTATTTAATATTCAAATTGCTTATAACTTCACCAATGATCTTCTATTCCCTATATGCAACCTTTCTGAGTTCAATTTTCCATTTACTTTTAGTAATTAATTAATTCCTCCAGAACATTTTCTTTTCTTTCCATTTCTCCCAAAAGGGGGATTAGAGTTTTTTTTTCTTTTTCCTCTTCCATTCTGTATCCAGGAATCATGGTTGGCTTTTGAAATAGAAATACACTTGTTTATGAATAAATTTTGCTTGTTTGAGGAGAGTGTATGCTTCAGGAAGATAATAGGTTATGAGGCTGAAGTCTCAATTATCTGTTGGTGAAAAATGAGGTATGTTCATATAATAAGGGAGAATTTAAACAATCGATTTTGGAGCATTGCATTTGATAATCAAAGGTATTCACTGAAAATGGAAAAATTAGACACTTTTATTTAATGATGAAAAAAGTCATCACAGCTGAGTCTCAATCCCTCTATCTGCAAAGATGAAGAGTTCAACTTACCTCTTATCCAGCTCTGGATATTTTTTTTTCATTCAGTCATCATTCATACAAGACATCCCATCATGCAGCCACATTCAAAATTTCCTCATATTCTTGGAAAAAATTATCACTGGGCAAGGGTAGTACTTTATGAATTTTAAATTTTGTAGTAAAATGAGTTTTGTGAACTGAATCATATTGTTTCTAATATTCCAATGGTTAATTTTTTTTCCTAATGTTGTTGTTTAATCATCTAGCATGACATAGTAGAAGAAAGCAGTAAGATCATGACTTGAACAAAGAGTTTCCCACAATGGATTTCCTGAACAAATATTCAAGAAGAAAATGAGTTCTTTATCGTGTTTTCTGTATATTTGAAGAAAATGGAGGGCTCCTTTTTTAGAGGTGTCCATTTCCGGTGAAAATTTCTTCTCTAAACTGACTTCTTAATTCTCCTCAAAGAAGAGCTGAGTTTACTCACAAAGCTGGCTTAACATTTGAGTGTAACGATTTGGGAAGGTTTGGGACTTCCTCCTGCCTCTAGGCTTAAATTCTTCTTGCTCATTTACCTCTTCAGATAGTTAGCCTGGTGCTACTCTAACTAGTAACAACAGGTCTGTGGAGGTGCTGAGTTCAAGGCTGAGCCCTGCAGTCAAAGAAAGTGATGCCAGACTAACTACCTGTTTAGATGAATTGAACCACATAAATTTTCAGGAGTTGTGTTATTTCTACTTCCAATCATTTATAACTGCCCATTGATTTTCACCATCTAAGCCCTTTATGATGTAACATTTCTGAGTTTAATTTTCCATAGACTTTTAGGAATTCTTTTATTTCTTGAGGACAATTTCTCTTTCTTATATTTCTCCTAAAAAGGGGATGAGAGGTTTTTTTATTTTTTCTTTTTCCTCTTTCACAGGATTCATGATTTTCTTTGGAAAAGAATTACTCTTGTTTACTAAGAAATTGTGCTTCTTTGAGGAGAACGTATGCTTTAGGAATATCATACATATTGGAGCCAAAGTTTCAGTTTTCCATATGCAAAAAACTGAGTATATTCATATAATAAGTGTGGGAAAAAATTTAGATTTTAGAGCATTTCATTTGGTAATCCATGGTATCCACTTTAAATGAAAATATTAAAATCTTTACTTTCATTTTACAAAGTTTCATCACAATTGAGTCTCTATTCCTCTGTCTGCAAAGATGTACAGTTCGACTTACCTCTTATCCAGCTTTGAATATTTATTTTTTCCTCATTCAGTCATCAGTTATACAAGACATCCCATCATGAAACACATTGAAAATTTCCTCATTTGTAGGGAAAGAATTCCATGGAAGGCAAGGCTTTTATCAGATGAGTCTTTAGTATTGGAATGAAGTGCATTTTGTAAACTGAATCATATTGCTTCTAATATTCAAAAGGCTATTTTTTCAGATGATGTTGTAAACAAACTGGTGTGCTGTAATAGATGGAAAAAGTGATATCATGAGCTGTGCAAAGAGTTTCCCACAATGGAATTCCTGATCAAATTTCCAAGAAGAAAATTATTTATTTATGGTGTTTTATGTATATTTGTAGAAAAGAGAGCAATTTTTTTCTTGAGGAGACTTTTTCTGGTGAAAACATTCTTCTCTAAATTGACGCCTTAATTCTCCTCAAAGAAGAACCAAGTTTTCTCCCAATCCTGTCCTCAAATTTTAGTGTAATGCTCCTGCCTCTAGGGTTAAATTCTTCTTTCTCATTTCCCTCTTCAGTTAGTTGGCCTGGTGCTACTCTCATTAGTAACAAGAGGAATGTGGAGGTTCTGAGTTCAAGGCTCGCCCCTGCAGTCAAAGAGAGTAGTAGCAGACTAACTACCTGTTTACAAGAATTGAACCACATGAATTTTCAAGAGTTGTGTTATTTAGTCTTCAAATCATTTCTTCATGTAACGTTTCTGAGTTTAATTTTCCATTGTCTTTTAGGAATTCATTAATTCCTGGACAACATTTTCTTTTCTTTCCTTTTCTTCCAAAAGTGGGTTAGAGGTTTTTTTTTCTTCTTTTTCCTCTTTCATTCTGTACCCAGGTGTTGAGAGCTGTTGGATGTAGAAATGCCATTGGAGAAATAAGATCAAATTTATCTGGATTCCCTACATGACCAATCCAGGCTGAAGAAGTCTTTGTGTTTGGTTCTGGTTACCTGAGCCCCCAAAAGCTCTGGTACCAACAGATAAGTTAATCCAAAAACAACTTGATCCCTCCAAGAGGCTATTAGGAGTCATTTAGAGAAACAGAATCTGTAACAGATATTTTATCTGGATCCCATTACAAAATCATCAGCAAGTAAAACTGTGTGTATGATTTTTCTGCATTGCATGTCAGGATGCAGACAGAATGGGCCATCTAAGATAAAAATCTGAGGCTTCTCTTTTGACTCAGTTTTTGATCCCCACCTTTCTTAGAATTCTTATTGGAGAGCTTGGAAGTGGCAGACCAGCATCTACTGAGTGGATGATTCCTCTCCTTGATAATTGAGAATCCTGAATCCTAACAAACATTACTTAGATAAGATTGCATACTTAGATTAGAGCTGGTGCCTTTAGCAGAACTCAGTTGGTGAGCATCTCCATGGGGTATTTCCGCTCCCAGAGTTATCCCCTACTAAATTGGTGGTTGGAATTTGGCCATTTGTCTTTGCACCTTTACTCTTTAAACTTCAATGGGTTATTTGTTATCCCTTCACTGCTGTAACTCTTTTTTTGTGTTCTTTGTTTGAAATCAGTATATAATTAACTCCCAAGCCCACAGAATTCAGAACAGCATTGGCTAACCACTAGTCTAGTTCTTCTCATTTTCTTTCTCCTGCCTTAACCATCCTATGCCACCAACGCCACTCAGAACCCCATTTTACCACATAGAGGCTGGCCCCCTATACCCAGGAATCATGGTTGGCTTTTGAAAAAGTGTTTTTCATGTTTAAGAAGAAATTTTGCTTGTTTGAGGAGAGCTTATGCTTCAGGAAGATAATAGGTTAAGAGCTAGAACCTTCAATTTTCCATTGGTGAACAACAAAGCATGCTAATAGATTTAGGGAGAATTTAAACATTAGATTTTGGAGCATTGCATTTGGTAATCAATGGCATCCACTCTAAAGGTAAAAGTTAGACACTTTGACTTAATGATGAAAAAAAAATCATAGTTGAGGCTCTATCCTTTTGTCTGCAAAGATGAATAATGCGCTTTACCTCTTAACCAGTTCTGGATATTTATTTTTTTCACATGGAGTCATCATTTATACAAGACATCCAATCATGGCGCCACATTCAAAATTTCCTCTTTTTCATGAAAAAAAATCATCACTGGGCTAGGCTAGTACTAGATGAATTTGTAGTTTTGGAGTAAAATGTGTTTTGCAAACTGAAATGTATTTTTGCTAATAATCCAAAGGTTACTTTTTCTTATGAAATGGTAAAACATCTTTTGTAATAGAATAGAAGGAAGCAGTGAGATAATGACTTGAAGAAAGAGTTTCTCAGAATGGAATTTCTGATCAAATTTCCCAGAAGAAAATGAATCCTTTTTGGTCTTGTCTGTATATTTGAGAAAAAGGTGGGCTATTTTTTTAGGAGAATATTTTCATTGAAAATTTTATTCTCTAAATTGACTTCTTAATTCTCCTCAAAGAAGAGCCATTTTTTCTCCTAATGCTGTCTTCAAATTTGAGTGAAATGCTTTGGGATGCCTTGGGACTTCCTCCTACTTCTAGGGTTAAATTCTTCTTTCCCATTTCCCTCTTCAGGTAGTTGGCCTGGTGCAACTCTCATTAGTAACAACAGGATTGTGGAGGTGCTGAGTTCAAGGCTCACCCCTGCAGTCAAAGAGAGGTGCATCAGACTAACTACCTGTTTAGATGGATTCAAACACATAAATTTTCAGGAGTTGTGTTATTTAATATTCCATGTATAACTGCCCAATGATCTTCACCATCCATTTCCTTTATGAAACATTTCTGAGATTAATTTTTCATTGCCTTTCAGGAATTCATTCATTCCTTGAGGATAATTACTCTTCCTTGCATTTCCACTGAAAGGGGGATGAGAATTGTTTCTATTTCCTTTTTCCTCTTTCATTCTATAACCAGGAATCATGATTGGCTTTTAAAAAAGAATTACTCTTGTTCATGAAGATAGTTTGCTTCTTTGAGGAGAGCTTGTACTTTGGGCAGGTCATATTTTATTAGGTTGAAATTTCAGTTTTACAATTGTGAACAGCAGTGAATGTTTTTAAAATAAAAGTAAGAAAAAATCTTAGATTTTGGAACAGTGCAATTGGTTATCCATCACATCCACTCTAAAGGGAAAAATTAGACTCTTAAATTTAATGATGAAAAAAGTCATCACAATTGAGGCTCTATCCCTCTCTCTATGAAGTAGAGGATTTAGACTTACTTCGTGACAATATTCCAAAGGATATTTTTTGTGATGGTGTTGTAAATCATCTTGTGTGATATAGTAGAAGAAAGCAGTCATATCATGAATTGAGCAAAGAGTTTCAAAACCACGATGGAATTCCTAATCAAATCTCCAAGAAGAAAATGAGTTCTCTTTGGTGTTCTTTGCGTTTTTGTAGAAAAAGGAGGGCTATTTTTTTTAAGCAGACCATATCTGGTGAAAACTTTCTTCTCTAGACTGAATTCTTAATTCTCCACTAAATCGAGATGAGTTTTCCCACAAAAGTGTCTTCACATTTGAGTGCAATGCTTTGGGATGCCTTGGGACATCCTCCTGACTTGAGGGTTAAATTCTTGCTCATTCTCCTCTTCAGGCAGTTTGGCTGGTTCAACTCTCATTAGTACCAACAGGAGTGTGGACGTGGTGAGTTTAAGATCCACCTTTACAGTCCACGGGAGTTTAGCCAGACTATGTGCCTGTTTAGATTAATTGAACAACATGAATTTTCAAGAGTTTTGTTATTTAATCTTCAAATCATTTATAACTGACCAATGATCTTCACCATTTATTTACTTCATGGAATGTTTCTGAGTTTAATTTTCCATTGTCTTTTACGAATTCATTTATTATATGAGGACATTTTCTTTTCTTTCCATTTCTCCCAAAATTGGCGTTAGAGTTTTTTCTTTTTTCCTTTTTCCTCTTTCATTCTGTACCTAGGAATCTTGGTTGCCTCTTGCAAAAGAATTATTCATAGATTAAGGAAGAATTTAAACAGTAGATTTTTGGAGCATTGCATTTGGTAATCAATCGCAAACACTCTAAATGCAAAAGTTAGACTCTTTGATTTAATGATGAAAAAAGTCATCACAGTTGAGGCTGTATTGTTCTGTCTGCAAAGATGAAGAGTTCGACTTATCTCTTAACCAGCTCTGGATATATATTTTTTTCACATTCATTCATCATTTATACAAGACATCCCATCATGTGGCCACATTCAAAATTTCCTCATTTTCATGGAAAAATTCATCACTGGACAAGGCTAGTACTAGATGAAATATTAGTTCTGGATTAAAATGTGTTTTGTAAACTGAACCCTATTTTTGCTAATATTCCAAAGGTTATTTTTTCTGATGATTTGTTAAAGCATCTAGTGTGATAGAATAGAAGGAGGCAGTGAGATAATGACTTCAACAATGAGTTTCCTTTGATGGAATTTCTGATCATATTTCCCAATAAAAATGAGTTCTTTTTGGTGTTGTCTGTATATTTGGAGAAAAAGGAGGGCTATTTTTTTTGAGCAGAATAATTTTGTTGAAAACTTTCTTCTCTGAATTCACTCCTTAAATCTCAAAGAAGAGCCAAGTTTTCTCCCAATGCTGTCTTCAAATTTGAGTGGAATGCTTTGGGATGCCTTGGGCCTTCCTCCTGCCTCTAGGGTTAAATTCTTCTTTCTCATTTCCCTCTTCAGGCAGTTTGGCTGTTTCATCTCTCCTTCATAAAAACAGGATTGGGGAGGTGGTGAATTCAAGACCCACCTTTGCAGTGTATGGGAGTTGACTCAGACTAACTCCCTTTTTAGATGAATTGAACCACATGAATTTTCAAGAGTTGTGTTATTTAATTTTCAAATCATTTATAACTGCCCAATGATGATCTTCACCATCCATTCCCTTCATGTAACATTTTTTAGATTAATTTTCCATTGCCTTTTAGGAATTCATTCTTTCCTTGAGGACAATTTCTCTTCCTTGCATTTCCCCTGAAAGGGGAATGAGAGTTTTTTTTCTTTTTTCTTTTTCTTCTCTTATTCTATACCAAGGAATCATGGTTGGTTTTTGAAAAAGAATTATGCTTGTTCACAATGATATTTTGCTTTTTTGAGGAGAGCTTGTGTTTCAGGAATGGTATATCTTATTAGGCTGAAATTTCAGTTTAACATTGGTGAACAACAGTGAATGTTCATAAAATAAACGTAAAATACGTTACATTTTGGAGCAGTGCCATTGGTAATCCATCATATCCATTCTAAATGGAAAAATTGGACTCTTCAATTAATGATAAAAAAGTCATCATTGCTGAGACTCTATTCCTCTCTCAGGGAAGCTGAGTATTTTGAATTACCTCTAGCCCATCTCTGAGTTTTTATTTTTTCACTTTCTTATATCATTTATATAAGACATCCTATCATGCAGCCATATTCAAAATTTCCTCATTTGTAAGGAAAGAATTATCACTGGGCAAGGATAGAACCAGATGAGTGTCGAGTTTTGGAGTAAAATGTATTTTGCACATTGAATCATTTTGTTGCTAATATGAGATCATGAATTGAGCAAAGAGTTTCTCACAATGGAATTCTTTTTGTGTGTGTGTTATTTTGTTTTTGTTTTTATAAACCCTTACCTTCAGTCTTGGAGTCAATACTGTGTATTGGCTCCAAGGCAGAAGAGTGGTAAGGGTAGGCAATGTAGGTTAAGTGACTTGCCCAGGGTCACACAGCTGGGAAGTGTCTGAGGCTAGATTTTAACCCAAGATTTCCTGTCTATAAGCCTTGATCTCAATCCACTGAGCTATCCAGCTACCCCACACAATGGAATTCTTGATCAAATTTCCAAGAAGAAAATGAGTTCTTTTTGGTGTTGTCTGTATATTTGTAGAAAAGAGAGCTATTTTTTTAAAAAAAAACCCTTACCTTCTGTCTTGGAGTCGATACTTGACTCCAACGCAGAAGAGTGGTAAGGGTAGGCAATGGGTGTCAAGTGACTTGCCCAGGGTCACAAAACTGTGAATTGTCTAAGGCCAGATTTGAACCTAGGACCTCCCATTTGTAGACCTGGTTCTCAATCCATTGAGTTAACCAACTGCACCCAAGAGGGCTATTTTATTTGTGGTGACTATTTCTGGGAAAACTTTCTTCTCTAAATTGACTTCATAATTCTCCTCAAAGAGAGCTGAGTTTTCTCACAATGCTGTCTTCACATTTGAGTATAATGCTTTGGGATGCCTTGGGACTTCCTCCTGTCTCTAGGGTTAAATTCTTCTTGCTCTTTTCCCTCCTCAGTCAGTTTGGCTGGTGCAACTCTCATTATTAACAACAGGAATGTGGAGGTGCTGAGTTCAAAGCTCACCTCTGCAGTCAAAGAGAGTTGCAGCAGACTAACTGCCATTTTAGATGAATTGAACTACATGAATTTTCATGAGTTGTGCTATTTAATCTTCCAAAAATCTATTTTTTTTTAGCCTGGGACTCCATTCTAGGAGCATAGGGCCACAACCAGTAGGCAATGGGTCACACAGTCGCTCAGGGTCACCCAGCTGGGAAGTGTCTGAGCCCGGGTTTGAACCTAGGACCTTTCATCTCTAGGCCTGGCTCTTAATCCACTGAGCTAGCCCAGCTGCCCCTACTTTAGGTTGCAGTTTCTTTAACAGATGTAGTTTTTACAGGGTGGGGTTGCTAGCCCCACGTCCAACTCTCCTCCTTTTTCATCCGGGCTAGGGACCATCCTTGGGCCAGGAGTGGTAAGGGTTACCCCCAAAAATCTATAACTGCCCAATAATCTTCACCATGTATGCCTTCATGTAACATTTGTTTGTTTCATTTAACATTGAGTTTTAGTAATTCTTTCATTCTTTGAGCACAATTTCTCTCCCTTGTATTTCTCCAGAAAGCAATGAGAGTTTTTTCTTTTTTCTTTTTCCTCTTTCACTTGGTAAATTTGAAACATGGTTGCCTTTTGAAAAAGAATTACTATTGTTTACAAAGAAATTGTACTTTTTTTAGGAGAACGTATGCTTCAGGTATATTATACTTATTGAAGCCAAAGTTTCAGTTCTCCATTGGTGAACAACTGAGCATATTCATTTAATAAGGATGGAAAAAATATTAAATTTTGGAGCATTTCATTTGGTAATCCATGGTATACACTGTAAATGGAAACATAACTCTTTACTATCATTTTTCAAAGTCTTATCATCATTTAGGCTGTTTCTTTCTGTCTGCAAAGTAGAAGAGCTCCACTTACCTCTTAACCACTTTAGAATATTTATTTTTTCTTTATTCTGTCCTCATTTATACATGACATCCCATCACAAAGCCACATTCAAAATTTCCTCATTGTTAAGGAAAGAATCTTAACTGGGCAACGTTCTTAACAGATGAGTCTAGTTTTCAGGTAAAATGAGTTTTGCACACTGAATCATATTGCTTCTAATATTCAAAAGGCTATTTTTTCAGATGATGTTGTAAACCATCTGGTGTGATGTAATAGATGGAAACAGTGATATCATGACCTGTGCAAAGAGTTTCCCACAATGGAATTCCTGATCAAATTTCCAAGAAGAAAATTATTTATTTTGGTGTTCTATGTATACTTGTAGAAAAGAGGGCTACTTTTTTCTTGAGGAGACTTTTTCTGATGAAAACATTTTCCTCTAAATTGACTTCTTAATTCTCCTCAAAGAAGAGCCCTTTTTTCTCAAAATACTGACTTCAGATTTGAGTGTAATGCTTTGAGAAGCCTTCAGCCTTCCTCCTCCCTTTAGGGTTAAATTCTTCTCTCTCATTTCCCTCTTCAGGTAGTTGGCCTGGTGCTACTCTCATTAGTAACAAGAGGAATGTGGAGGTTCTGAGTTCAAGGCTCGCCCCTGCAGTCAAAGAGAGGTGCACCAGACTGACTACCTGTTTAGAAGAATTGAACCACATGAATTTTCAAGAGTTGTGTTATTTAATCTTCAAACCATTTATAACTGCCCAGGGATCTTCACCATCTATTCTCTTTATGTAACATTTCTGAGTTTAATTTTCCATTGTCTTTTAGGAATTCATTATTTTTTTGAGGACATTTTCTTTTCTTTCCATTTCTCCTAAAGGGAGGATTAGAGTATTTTTTTTCTTCTTTTTCCTGTTTCATTCTGTACCCAGGAATCTTGCTTGGCTTTTGAAAAAGAATTTCTCTTGTTTAAGAAGAAATTTTGCTTGTTTAAGGAGAGTGTATGCTTCAGGAAGTTAATAGGTTAAGAAGCTGAAGTTTCAATTGTCCATTGATGAACAACAAAGCATGCTAAGAGATTTAGCGAGAATTTAAACATTAGATTTTGGAGATTGCATTTGGTAATCAATGTTATCACTCTAAATGCAAAAGTTAGACACTTATTTAATGATGAAAAAAGTCATCACAGGTGAGACTCCATCCTTCTGTCTGCAAAGATGAAGAGTTCAACTTGCCTCTTAACCAGCTCTGGATATTCATTATTTCCACATTCAGTCATCATTTATCAACACATCCCATCATGGGGCCACATTGAAAATTTCCTCATTTTCATGGAAAAAATCATCACTGGGCAAGGCTAGTAGTAGATGAATTTTTAGTTTGGGAATAAAATGTGTTTTGCAAACTGAACCATGCTGTTGCTAATGTTCCAAAGGTTATTTTTTTCTGATGATGTGGTAAGACATCTAGTGTGATAGAATAGAAAGAGGCAGTGAGATAATGACTTGAACAAAGAGTTTCCCACATTGGAATTTCTGATAGAATTTCCCAGAAGAAAATGAGTTCTTTTTGGTGTTTTCTGTATATTTGGAAAAAAGTAGGGTTATTTTTTTGAGGAGAATATTTTTGTTGAAAACTTTCTTGTCTAAATTGACTTCTTATTTCTCCTCGAAGAAGAGCCAAGTTTTCTCCCAATGCTGTCTTCAAATTTGAGTGGAATGCTTTGGGATGCCTTGGGCCTTCCTCCTGCCTCTAGGGTTAAATTCTTCTCTCTTCTTTCCCTCTTCAGGTAGTTGGCCTGGTGCAACTCTCATTAGTAACAACAGGATTGTGGAGGTGCTGAGTTCAAGGCTCGCCCCTGCAGTCAAAGAGAGGTGCACCAGACTAACTACCTGTTTAGATGGATTGAAACCCATAAATTATCAGGAGTCGTGTTATTTAATCTTCTATGTTTAACTGCCCAATGATCTTCACCGTCCATTCCCTTTATGTAACATTTCTGAGATTAATTTTCCATTGCCTTTTAGGAATTCATTCATTCCTTGAGGACAATTTCTCTTTCTTGCATTTTCCCTGAAAGGGGCATGAGAGTTTTTTTTCTTTCTCCTATTCCATTCTATACCCAGGAATCATGGTTGACTTTTAAAAAAGAATTACTCTTGTTCTCAAAGATATTTTGCTTGTTTGATGAGAGCTTGTGCTTCAGGAAGCTTATAGTTTATTTGGCTAAAATGTCAGTTTTACATTAGTGAACAACAGGGAATCTTTATAAAATAAAGGTAAAAAAGTTAGGTTTTGGAGCAGGGCAATTGGTAATCCATCGTATCCATTCTAAATGGAAAAATTAGACTCTTAAATTTAATGATGAAAAAAATCATCAAAGTTGAGGCTCTCTCTGCAATGATGAAGAGTTTAACTTACCTACTGACTATTCCTGAGTTTTTATATTTTCTCTTTCTGACATCATTTATACAAGAAACTCCACCATGCAGCCACATTCAAAATTTCTTCACTATTAAGGAAAGTATCCTCATTGTGCAAGGATAATACCAGATGCATATCTAGTTTTGGAGTAAAATGTGTTTTGCACATTGAATCATTTTGTGGCTAATATTCCAAAGGCTATTTTTTCCTATGATGTTGTAAATCATCTAGTGTGATATAGTAGAAGAAAGCAGTCAGATGACTTGAGCCAAGAGTTCCCCACAATGTTATTACTCATCCAATCTCCAAGAAAAATGAGTTCTTTTAGGGATTGTCTGTATATTTGTAGAAAAGGAGGGGTATTTTTTGTCTTAAGGTTACTATATCTGGTAAAAACTTTCTTCTCTAAACTGACTTCTTAATTTTCCACTAAGAAGAGCTGAGCTTTTTATCACAAAACTGCCTTCACAATTGACTGTAATGCTTTGGGATGCCTTGGGACTTCATCCTGCTTCTATGGTTAAATTCATCTTCATCATTTCCCTCCTCAGGTAGTTTGGCTAATGCTACTTTCATTAGTAACTGCAGGTTTATTGAAGAGGTGAGATCAAGGCTCACCTCTACAGTCAAGGAGAATAGCACCAGACTAACTACCTCTTTATTTTTTTACTTTATTTTATTTTTTAATTTAATACTTTTTATTTTTTAGAAAAAAGTTATTCATGGTTACATGATTCATGTTCTTACTTTCCCCTTCACCCTCGAACCTCCTCCCCACCCCTTATGGCTGACACACATTTTCACTGGTTTTAACATTTGTAATCAATCAAGACCTATTTCCATACTGTTGATTGGTGTGGTTTTTTCGTTCCCAATCATGTCCACATCAACCCATGTGTTAATTCAGTTGTTTTTCTTCTGTGTTCCACTCCTCTAGTTCTTCCTCTGAATGCGGGTAATGTTCTTTTCCATAAGTCCTTAAGAATTGTCCTGGGTCATTGCATTGCTGTAAGTTCAGAAGTCCATTACATTTGATTTTACCAAAGTGTATTAGTCTCTGTGTACAATGTTCTTCTGGCTCTGCTCCTTTAACTCTGCATCAATTCCTGGAGGTCTTTCCTCTTCATTATAGGTGAGGTCTCCCTTTTCATCTTTGATACTGGTGATTGGGTTTTCTTCTTTTCTTTTTTTAATTAGATTGACCAGTCCTTTGTCAATTTTGTTTTTTTTTTCAAAGTATTAGCTTCTAGTCTTATTTTTTAATTCAATAGTTCTTTTCCATTCCATTTTATTGATTTCTCCTTTAATTTTTATAATCTCTAATTTGGTCTTTAGCTGGGAATTTTTAATTTGTTCCCTTTCTAGTTTTTTTTTTAATTAGCATGCCCAGTTCATTGATCTTTGCCCTCTCTAATTTGTTAATACATGCACTCAAGGATATAAATTTCCCCCTGTGTACTATTTGGCAGCATGTCTCATCATTGTCATTCTCTTCAATGAAATTATTGATTGTTTCTATGATTTCTTCTTTAACTAACTAGTTTTGGAGAATGATATTATTTAATTTCCAATTAGTTTTTGATTTGCCTGTCCAGGTCCCCTTACTAATTATTATTTTTATTGCATTAGGATATGAGATGATTACATTTATTATTTCTGCTCTTTTGCATTTGTTTGACTGTTTCTATGCCCTATTACATGTTCAATCTTTGTGAATGTGCCATGTGCAGCTGAAAAGAAGGTGTATTCCTTTTTGTCCCTATCTATTTTTCTACACACATCTATTAAATCTAATTTTTCTAAGATTTAATTCACTTCTCTTATCACTTTCTTATTTTTTTTTGTTTGATTTATCTAAATCTGAAAGAGGAATATTTAGATCTCCCACTAGTATGGTTTTACTATCTATTTCCTTCTTGAGCTCTCACAGTTTCTCCTTTAGGAATTTGGATGCTATACCATTTGGTGCATACATGTTGAGTACTTTTATTTCCTCATTGTCTATACTGCCTTTTATCAGGATGTAATTACCTTCCCTGCCTCTTTTAATCATATCTATTTTTACTTTGGCTTTTTCAGAAATAATGATCACCACTCCTGCCTTCTTTTTCTCATTTGAAGCACAAAAGATTTTGCTCCAGCCCTTAACCTTAAACCTGTGCATGTCCACCAGCCTTATATGTGTTTCTTGTAGATAACATATGGTAGGATTTTGGTTTGTAATCCACTCTGCTATTTGCTTCCATTTTATGAGCGAGTTCATCCCATTCACATTCAGAGTTATAATTATCAGTTGTGTATTCCCCAACATTATGGTATCCTCTCCTATTTCTACCCCTTCTTCTTACACTATTTCCTTTTAAACCAGTGGTTTGCTTTAAGCCAGTATCCCTTGTCTCCTTCCTTGAATAAATTCCCTTTCTACCCCCTCCCTTATTATTCCCCTCTTTTGATTTTTAAGGCCTAATAAATTCCCTCCCACTTATTCTCCCCTCCCTTTTTTGACCTCCCCACTCCTCTGCTCCCCTTCGTTAATCCCTTTTGACTTTCTCAGTAGGGTTAAATAGAATTCTATATCCCAATGGATATAGCTACTCTTCCCTTTCAGGGTTAATTCCGCTGAGAGTAAGGTTTAAATATTACCTCTTAATGCTATATTCCTCTCCTTCTTATAACAGTATTTATCCCTTCCCCTTCCCATGCCCTCTTTGTGTCATATAGAATATCCTATTTTTCTTATTCATTAAAATTTCTCTTGGTGCCATCTACTACCCCCTCCCCCATCTCAACTTAGACCATTTAGTGCTCCAACCTCACCCTATGAATAATTCTTCTAATTGACTATAATAGTGAATACAGTTTTTGAAAATTACACATAATATTTCTCCATATAGGAATACAAATAATTTAATCTTATTAAAGCCCTTAAAAAGGCAAATTTAAAAATAAGAATTTTCTTTCTTTCCCCTCTGTTTCTTATTTACCTTTTCATGTTTCTCTTGGTTTTTGTGGTTGGATATCAAACTTTCCATTTAGTCCTGGTCTCTTCCTTGCAAATACATGGACATCTTCTATCTTTTGATAGTCTTTTGACTTTTCTTTATTTGTCCTTGTTGTCTTGAGAGATCATTGGATTCTACTTGCCCAGTTCTGGTCTTTAGAGACTGGCTTTCTGTCATAATCTATGATTTTCCTTTTCAGTTTGGTCTCTCCTGTTTTCCAGCTGTTTAATTTTGGTTTCCAATTTGCTTACCATTTTATTTGATTTGGGGGCACCTTTCTCCAATTGGGAGTTTCCGTCTTTTAACTTGTTAATTTCCTTTTGAGCTATTTCCCACTTCTCTCACCAAAACTCTTCCATCTTTCTCATGATCTCAGATTTGAACTCTTCAAGAGCTTGTGACCAATTTTCATTTTTGGGGGAAGATTTGGATGGGATTGCTTGTTTGCTCTCCTCTGCTGTTTGCTCTGTTGTCTGGATTTTTTCTGTGTTGTCAAGTGTTGTCAAGTGTTAAAGATTTTTTTCTTGTTTTTTCTCTTTTTTGGATTCTTGTGACTGGCTTGCCATTATTATTATTTATTTCTCAGTCAGAAGCCTAGCTGAGACAGACAGATTCTCTGCCTATGGAGCTGTGGAGCAGTTTTCTCCTGAGTCACTGCGCTGTACACCCTCTGAGCTTTATCCTCACTCACAGGGTCTCTCTGCACTCTTTAGGTTCCTAAGGTCTCAGGTCTAGTTGTTCTCAGAGTCAAGCCTCCTGGTGGCCTCCTTGATTTCTCCTCTTTCCAAAGCTCCTTTAACAGTCTCAGGGTGCTGCTTCCACAGTCATGCACCCCCTCTGCAGTGGGTCCCCACCCAAGGTCAGCGTCTGAGCTCAAGGTCTGTGTTCAAAGTCTGAGTTCTTTAGCCTCTTGGGGTCTTAAGTCTTGTTGCTCTCAGGAGCAGGCCCTAGTGGTCCCAGGTAGTGGCCAAGAACTTAATGAATGCCCCAAACTTGCTCTAACTCTTGTGAGATGGCTTTGTCCTATAGGTGGTGTGGGGGGCAGGTTGTTGCTCAGCTTATGTTTTAGTGATAGCAATTTCACCCCTTATGGCATGGAAATGCCCCAATCCCACATACCTTCAACACTGGGTCCTGTTGTGGGGTCCCTTCATTCACCTGGATTTGTTTTTATGTCCTCTTGAGGAGTCCTATATGTGTGGGTTAGGAGAGGTTAAGCAACTTTTTACTTTGCTGCCATCTTAATCTGGAAGTAGCCAGGCTATTTTTTTAAGAAACTATGTCTGGTGAAATCTTTCTTCTCCAAACTTTCTTCTTAATTCTCCACAAAGAAGAGTCCAGTTTTCTTACGACGCTGCCTTCACATTTGAGTGTAATGCTTTGGGATACCTTGAGACTTCCTCCTGTTTCTAAGTTTAAGCTATTTTAGCTCATTTCCCTCTTCAGGTAACTTGACTGTTACTACTGTCATTAGTAACTACTGGAGTTTGGAGGAGTTGAGTTTAAAATCCACCTCTGCAGTCTTTGGTTGTCCATCTGACTTCTTGCCTGTTTAGATGAATTGAACCACATGAATTTTCAGTAGTTTTGTTGTGTGACCTTCCAATCATTTATACTTGTTCTGTCATCTTCACCATCTATATCTTTTTTGTCCTCTTCTTATCTTTTATTATTCACTGTCTTTTAAAAATAATCCATTTCTTGGGGGCAGCTGGGTAGCTCAGTGGAGTGAGAGTCAGGCCTAGAGACAGGAGGTCCTAGGTTCAAACCCGGCCTCAGCCACTTCCCAGCTGTGTGACCCTGGGCAAGTCACTTTAACCCCATTGCCCACCCTTACCACTCTTCCACCTATAAGTACACCGAAGTACAAGGGTTTAAAAAAGAATAATTCATTTCTTGATGACAATTTCTCCTAGTAGCTTTTATTCCAAAAGAAGGTCTAGATTTTTTTTATCTCTTCCACTTTTTACATGGAAATTATAATGTGCTCTTGAAGAATAATTATTCTTTTTTACTTTTTTTTTAATAAATGAAACTTTGGTTGATTGAAGAGAGATTTGCTTCAGGGTGTTTAAATTTATTGAACCTTATGTTTCCATTTTCTCTTTCTTACCTACAGAATATATCCTCAGAATTATTAAGAAAATACATGTGAGATTTTGTATCCTCTTCCCATGTAAGATATGGTATGAAATAAAAACAAAAAGCCAGAACTTTTCCCATCATGTTACTAAATCGTTGTCACTGTTGTTACTTTATCCCTCTATCTGTATAGTTGAGTAGTTGACTTTGCCTTTTAAAGGGATTTGCAAATTTTCTTCTGTTAAAAATCATCCATGTTTTATATTTAAGTTTTTTTCTGAATTATTGGTAGTCTCATGCATAAATTCTCTATCTTGCTCTTAAAGAATCATTAATTGGCAAATCTAGCAACTTTTAAATCTTTGATTTTGAAGGAGAGAAAGTTTCCCTTTAATTTGTCAAACCATGCAGTGTGATATATTAGAAAGAATCTGTCAGGTAATGGCTTGAGTGAAGTTTCCCTCAATTGAATTAGTGAGCAAAATCAGAACATATATTAATAATGTTTTTTTGTATTGTCCATGTAATCCAAAAAAAAATGACATTTTCCTATAGAGATCATGTGTTGTGAAAACATTGCATTTTCATATGGTTTTCTTTTCTTTTTAAAAATTTTTCCCTGTTTTCTGATAGCACCATCATTACGGTTTTTTCATTTACTTTTTGATGTCTTTGACTTTCTTTTGGCTCAAGGTTTAAATATATCCTGCTTCTTAACCTTTGTTTGAATCATGCATGGTGCTAATCTGACATTGCAGGAATGTGGAGGCAGTGAGTTCAAAACAACCTTGTCATTTTTTCAGATTAGAACTCTGCTAACTATTCACAAACACTTACCTCTTTCTGTTTTCAGGAGGTTTGTCATGAAACCCAAACATCATGAGAATCAGCCTAATGTTCTCTATAAAGCATACTTTTAAAGGAACTTTTTAGTGAATTGAATTTCTCTATTATAGTACTAACCCAACTTTTCTAGTCCATTTCACTTTGCAGAGTTTCTCCAAAAACAAATTGCGTAACTATTTTCTTCAAAAGGATGTAGAAATATTTTTGATGAATTCCCTGTCCTCATGCACAGCAATTATATGCTGTTGATGAATTTTGTATCCTTTTTTGGTACTGTGCATATTTTATTGGATTGAGCTTATTATTAAGGGGATTGAATTTGTTGACCACGAGAATATGGTTTCTATTTCCAGATTATAGAATACTTTTGAAGAGTAATACAGAAAGGCTATTAGAGATTTCAGAAGCAGGCTTTGTGGAATACAGTTTCTAATCTGGAAGGACAAATCAGAATTTCTTATTTTATATTATGTTGCTGAGCGGATGCACTAGCACTCAAAAAGTCAATGGCTGAGCAAGCTCAGAACAAAAATTAATGTTGATAGTGTACAAAATTTTGACTTTTTTTTCCTGTGGAAACAATGTCTTATGAAAACTTTTTGCTCTAATAGATTTTTTATTTAAATTGTGCCCAGGGGCAGCTGGATGGCTCAGGGGATTGAGAACCAGGGCTAGAGAGAGGAGATTCTGGTTCAAATATGGCCTCAGACACTTCCTAGTTGTGTATACATTATAAATTGACCCATATGAATTTTGAGGAGCTGTGTCATGTAATCCTGGCATCAGCCACAGCAGCACAATGATCTTCACTATATTAGCCTTTTACGTAACATTTTAATATTTAATTTTCTGTAACCTATTTGTAATTCTCACATTTCGAAAACAATTTCACTCAGCATTTCTTCAAAAGAAGCATAAGATTCTTTCTTTCATCTCTGTCTTTGTGTTCAAGGGAATCATGATCTACTTTTGAAGAAGGATTACTCTTGCTTTTATGAGAATCATATTTGATTGAGGAAAGGGTATCCTTCAGGGAAATTAAATTTATTTAACCTGAGTTTTCAGTTTTCCCTTTCTGAATTACAAAATATGTTCTCAGAATAATGCATAAAGAATATCAGATATTTCAGGACTAGACTTTAGGGAATATATGCTTTCAAATCCAAAATGTAAAATTGGAACTTTTGCTTTCATGTTACAATTCTAATCTCATAAGAGGTTTTATCCCTCTAACTAAGCTGCTGATCCGTTAAACTATCCTCTTCAAGACCTTGTAACATTTTTCTCTATGTTAGTAATCATCCATGGATGAACTCAAGGCATCCTTGAACAACCTCATTCAAAATTTCCCACTATTAGGGGCAGCTGGGTAGCTCAGTGGATTGAGAGTCAGGCTTAGAGATGGGAGGTCCTAAGTTCAAATCCGGCCTCAGACACTTTCCATCTGTGTGACCCTGGGCAAGTCACTTGATCCCCATTGCCCACCCTTACCACTCTTCCACCCAGGAGCCAATACACAGAAGTTAAGGGTTTTTAAAAAAATTTCCAATATTGTTTTAAAAGAATCTTCAATGGATAAGTGTAGTAACATTTTTGTAGGAGAATAGCTTTTGGATCCTCAATCATATTTTCCCCAAAATTTTCAAAGAGGGATGTTTTATTAAGATGTAGTCAACCATACATTGTGATATATTGAAAAGAATTTGTCTAATAATGGCTTGAGTTAGGAATTGCCCACAATTGAATTACTGAGTAATCTCAGAACCAGAATTAATGTAGGTTGTCCTGATTTTTTCTGAGGTTGAAGGTAGGCTGAAGACTTTTTTTTTTCCTGAGGGCACTTTGTCTTTTGAAAAGCTTCTGCTCCAACATGATTTCCTTTTATGCATATATTTGTCCCCATTTTTCTTATTGTGTGCTCTTTATGCTTCACTCTTCTTTTTGAATTCTTGGGATTTTTCCTTCCCTCTTGCTTTAAATACATCCTGCTTTTTTCTTTGTAGACAGCATAGATTGTGCTACTCTGACTTCTTTCAGTAGTGTTGAAGGGGTAAGTTTAAGACTAACCCTGACAATCTTTCAGATTACCCCAAATTCACTGTCTATTTAATGATCATATAACTTTTGCCAGGGATGTATCATTGAACCCCAGGATCATTTGGTGCAGCACAATGATCTCCAACATATATGCTTTTGTAGTAACTTTTTAATTGCTTGCATCTCCATACTCTATTAGTAATTCTTTCAGCTTTTAAAGACAATTTCAGTTCTCTGTGTTTTTCCAAAAAGAATAAGGTTCTTTCTGAAACAGATTTAGAAATGTCTTTAATATTTTCCACCCTTATGTTCAAAGTAATCATGATGTGTTATAGGACAAGAATTTCTCTTCTTTATAGGAGAATTTTGTTTGATTGAACATGAGCTTCAGGGAGTTTGAATTTGCTGACCATAAAAAAATCAGCTTTCCATTTCCAGATTACAGACTATTTTCTTAATAGTGCAGAATATAAATATGAGATTTCAGAAGCAGGCAATAGGATATATATGGTTTGAAATCCAGAAGGAAAAATCAAGACTTTTGATTTTGTGTTGCCAAGCTGAAACACAGTTAATGCTTTATCTTTTTACCAGAATTTCTGAGAAGTTGAATTTAGTTTCTACAGGAACTTTTAATTTTTTTCTATATTATTCATGGTCCATATTTCATTTCAAATCATCCATGAATTAATTAGCAGTCTCATTTAAATATTTTAGATAATTTTTGAAAAGCCATCAATGGGCATGTCTGGTAACATGTAAAATGTTGCCTTTCCTTGAAGGAGATATCCTTTTGGATCCTTAAAATTATTATACTCAGTTTTCACTGTTTGCCTTTTTTTAATGAGATAGTCAATTATTCACTTTCACATATTGGAAAGAATCTGTCAGATAACACCTTGAGTGAAGATTTTTCAACATCTGAATTGCTAAGAAATCTCAGAACAAAAATTAATTTGTATTGTTCTGTTGTCTATATAATCTAACAAAATGATGACACTTTTGGGGGGGGGGATGTTGTAAAGGCAAAACCTTTTTGCACCAATATGATTTCTTTTTCCTTCAGAAATACCTCCCCTTTCTTTGGATAGAAATATCTTTTTTCACTCTACAGCTCTTTACTTTTTTATTTCAAAATTCCCTTAGATTCTGATTCCCCCTGCCTCTTAAGATGCTTTGAAGGTAATGTGTATGCTGCTTTTCTTAATTGTTAGAGGTCTGTGGCAGTGCTGAATTTAAAACTAATCTAGGAAAACATTCAGATTAGTTGCAACCTCACTGCCTTTTTATTTAAAATGACCAAAGTATCTTTTGTCCATCATATGTAAGGGAGCATCACATTTATATAAAACAGCTCACTGATTTCCATCATATATTGTTTTGAAGGAAAATTTTAACAATTTATTTTTCCATAATATATTAACTATTCTTTCATCTCGGAAGATAATTCAACGTCTGTCTTTCTCCAAAAGTAGGAATAAGCCTTTGTCTTTTCAAAATATCTTATCTTTTTCTTCAATTACACTGAAAAATGATTCGATTTCCCTTTTAAAAATATTTGCAACAGATTCTCAACCTCTTTCCACTCCTGATCTTATTGGGAAGGCTTCTAATTTATGCCCATTGGAGATGATGTTTGTTGATAGTTTTAAATATATACCATTTATTATTTTTAGAAAGGCCCTTCTATTCCTATACTTTCTAGTGTTTTCAGTAGGAATAGGTATTGTATTTTGTCAAAGGCTTTTTCAGCATTTCTTGAAATAATCATGTGATTTTTTTTGGTTTACTTGTTGATATAGTCAATTATATGGTTTTCCTAATATTGAACCATCCTTCCATTCCTGGTATAAATCCCACCTGATCATAATGAATAACCCCCATGATTATTTGCTGGAGCCTTTTTGCTAGTATTCTGTTTAATATTTTTGCATCTATGTTCATTAAGGATATTGGTCTGTAGTTTTCTTTCTCTGTTTTTGGTCTACCTGGCTTTGGGATCAGTACCATATTTGTGTCATAGAAGGAATTGGTAGAAATCCTTCTTTGCTCATTATTTCAAATAGTTCATAATTACCTTCCCTATCTCTTTTAATCAGATCTATTTTTGCTTTGGCTTTGTCAGAAATCATAATTACAATTCCTTACTTCTTTTTCTCATTTGACACCCAATAGATTTTCCTCCAGTCCTTTATTCTTTATTTTTACTCTATGTATGTCTACATGTCTCATGTGTTTTTCTTGTAGACAACATATGTTGGCATTTTGGTTTCTAAACCACTCTCCTATTTGCTTCTGTTTTATGGGCAAGTTCATCACATTCACATTCAGAGTTATAATTATCAGCTGTGTATTCCATAACATTTTGGCATCCTCTCCTAGTTCTGCCCCTTCTTTTTACTCTATTTCCTTTTAAACCAGTGGTTTGTTATAAATCAATCCCCCTTATCACCTCCCTTTGTTTACTTACCTTTTCACCCCCTCCCTTTTTGTTCCCTTCTTATTATTTTTTAAGATCTAATGAATTCCCTCACCTCTCTCTTCCCCTCCCTTTCAGAACTCCCCACCCCACTGCCTCCTTTGTTTATCCCTTCTGACTTTCTCTGTAGGGTAAGATAGAATTTGATATCCCAATGGATATAGCTACTCTTCCCTTTCAAGATTGATTCCACTGAGAGTAAGGTTTAAGTATTTCCTATTAATGCTCTCTTCCTCTCTTTCTTATAATAGTATTCATCCCCTCCCCTTCCCATGCCCTCTTTCTGTGCTATAGATTATCCTATTTTTCTTAATCCTTCAAGTTTCTCTTGATGCTATGTCCTCACCTCTTTTTTTCCATATCATCTTAGACCATTTAGTACTCCAATCTCTCCCTATGAATAATTCTTCTAATTACTACAATAGCGAATACAATTTTTTAGAATTACACATAACATTTCTCCATATAGGGATACAAATAATTTGATCTTATTGAAGCCCTTAAAGAAGCAAATTTAAAGATAAGACGTTATACAAGTGATTTCAGAATGGAATTTAAGGAATAGGTTAAAGTGAATGCTGAGTGAGGGATCACATAATATGATTTTTTGCCCTGTAATTTTTGAGAAGTTCT
The DNA here is from genome assembly GCF_016433145.1 of Gracilinanus agilis. NCBI lineage: Eukaryota > Metazoa > Chordata > Mammalia > Didelphimorphia > Didelphidae > Gracilinanus > Gracilinanus agilis. The sequence continues at coordinate 244,926,793 of NC_058134.1, forward strand.
TGTCTCATTTAGATCATTTTCTGAAAAGTGATACATACATCTCCAAATTTTTTGTACTATAATTTATTGTCCATCTGCTTTTCCTCAGTTCAGGCTTTCCTCTATGTATTCCTACATTTCATTAAAAATATAGGATATTTTTGAAAAAAATATCATCAATATGGGGGCAGCTGGGTAGCTCAGTGGAGTGAGAGTCAGGCCTAGAGATGGGTGGTCCTAGGTTCAAACCCAGCCTCAGACACTTCCCAGCTGTGTGACCCTGGGCAAGTCACTTGACCCCCATTGCCCACCCTTACCACTCTTCCACCTATAAGACAATACACCAAAATTAAGGGTTAAAAAATATCATCAATAGACAAATATAGCCATGCTACAGCCTGAGATTTTATTGAGGCTGAAGAATATGTAGATGATTAAATAGAACAATCTTCATTCCTTTTCAGCACTGTCATAGCTTATGTTATCTGTCATCCAGATTTAAATTTTGATAATAAAGTAGAGCCCCAGCATGACTTTAAGTCGAACCCTGATTTCTTCTTCATATTATAGGAGGAAAAAATGTAATATTCACTCTTTCTTCATGGGAAAGATAATTTCCTTCATCAATCTCTCTTCTGGAAATGAGTATATTACCATTTCCAGAGCAGAAAGCCTTCCTTTTCAAACTATACTCTAAATGTTGTGTCTAATCTCTCATGATTTTTATTGATGAATTTCTTTTGTTTCATCTTAATTTTTTTTTCATTGAGGGCCTTTTCATAGAAAAAAATAATTTGTTGATCATTTCTCACATAGATTTCCTTTTCAAGATATTTATCTTTTCCACTGTGTATTTAATACCATATGTAAATTAATTCAGGAAGTAATTTGGGGGAATATTTTGATGGAATCCCTCAACTGAGAAATGAGATGACATGATTTTTGGCCTCTTATTTTTGATGCTTTGTCATTTCATTCTTGTTATGTTCATAGAAAGTTTAAAAAGATAACACAAATTAAATAATCTATATAAAAAATGAATAGCATGAATTTACCATCAATGTTGAAAAAATCACTAGGACCTATTTTGTCTAATTACATGCCAATAAATATTGCAATCTAAGTGAAATGAATAAATATTTGCAAAAATAAAAATTGCCCATATTGACAAAAATGGTAATGAAATTCTTAAATAATTCCATCTCAGATGAATAAACTGAAGTAGCCATCATTGAACTCCCTAAATAAAATCTCCAGGGCCAAATCAATTCACAAGTGAATTCTATAAAATATTTAAAGAACAATTAATCCCAATACTACACAAACTTTTGGACAAGTAGACAGAGAAGGAATCCTATAAATTTTTTTCATAAAACAAATATGGCACTGTTGCCTAAGCCAAGAAGAGCAAAAACAGATTAAGTCAATCATCTTCCAAATTATTAATGAATATAGGCCCCCCAAATTTAAATAATATGCTAGCAAGGAGAATAGAGAAATATATCATAAGGATCATTAACTATGAAGAAGTAGGATTTCTACCAGTAGTGCAATGCTGATTTATTATTAGGAAAACTATCAGTATAATTGACCATATCAAAAATCAAAGTAACAGAAATAACATGATTATCTCAATAGATGCAGGAAAAGTCTTTGGTAAAATACACTAAAAAGCATAGGAATAAATAGGTCTTTCTTTAAAATGATAAGTAGTTATAAATCTAAAACCATCTGCAATGGGTATGTTAGAAGCCTTCCCAATTAGATCAGAAGTGAAGCAAGGATGCCCATTATCACCACTATTATTTAAAATTGTTTTAGAAATTCTAGCTTTAGCATTAAGAATTTTGAAAGAAATTGAAGTAATTAAAGTACTTGATGAGGAAAATAAATTGTCACTCTTCGCAGATGATATGATGATATACTTAAAAATCCTAAAAAATCAACTTTAAAAAACTAGTTGAAATAATAAATAACATTTATATAAAGTTTCAGGATACAAAATTTATCTGCATAAATCATCATCATTCCTAAGTATCATCAACAAAGTTCAGCACCAATAAGCAGAAATATTAATTCTCTTTAAGATAACTCTAGACACTACAAAATGCCTGAGAATTTACTTATCAAGACAAACCCAGGGATTATACATACACTATTAAAACCTTTTTTCACACAAATAAAATCAGATCTAAATAACTGGAAAAAAATAATTATTCATGGCTAGGCTGAGCTAATGTAATAAAAATGACAATTCTGTCTAAATTAATTTATTTAGTGCCATGCCAATCAAACTATCAAATAATTATTTTATAGAACTAGAAAAAATAACAATGAAATTCTTCTGGAAGAACAAAAGTTCAAGAATATCGAGGGAACTAATGGAAAAAAAAAGTCAAAAAGTGGTCTAGCATTACAAGAGCTCAAAATGTACTATAAAGCTGTAATCATGAAAACACTCTGCTACTGCTAAAAAATAAAATGGTAGACCTGTGGAATTGATTAGATACACAATATAGAGGGATAAGTGACCTTAGAAACCTACTATTTGAAAAATCCAAAGAATCCAGCTTTTGGAATAAGAACTTAATGTTTGACAAAAACTGCTAGTGAAATTAGAAAACAGTATGATATAAACTAGTATAGACCAATATCTCACACCCTATACCAAGATAAGGTCAGAATGGATATATGATTTATATAGAGTGATGCCATCGCTAAATTAGGAGAACAGAAAAATTTACCTGGCAGATCTTTGGAGAAGGAAGAATTTATTATCAGACAAGAAATAGAGAGTATTATAAGATATAAAATGAGTAAATCGAAATGTATTATACATCTAAAGGTTTTTGTACAAAGAAAAACAATATGACCAAAATTAGAAGGGAAACCACAAACTGGGAAAATTTTTGCTAGAAAAATTTCTGTGACAAAGTTATAATTTTTCAAATTTATGATTAACAAAGTCAAATTTATAAGAATACAAGCATTTACCCAATTGACAAATATTCAGAAGATATGAACAAAGCAATTTTCAGATAAAGAAATCAAAGCCATCAAAAATAATCTGAAAAAAAAAAGTCCTAACTCATTCTTTTTTTTTTAAACCCTTACCTTCCATCTTGGAGTCAATATAGTGTATTGGCTCCAAGACAGAAGAGTGGTAAGGGTAGGCAATGGGGGTCAAGTGACTTGCCCAGGGTCACACAGCTAGGAAGTGTCTGAGGCCGGATTTGAACCTAGGTCCTCCCATCTCTAGGCCTGGCTCTCAATCCACTAAGCTACCCAATTGCCCCCATAAATAATTCTTGATTAGAGAAATGAAAATTTAAACAATGCTGAGAATCTTCCAAGGGTGGAGTCAAGATGGAGGAGTGAATCAGAGCTGCTCTGTGGCATCACAGGAATCTTCTCTGACCAAGATTAAAATATCACCACAAAATGAAAACAGGAGTTAAAGAACCAACAAGGAGTGAAACAACATTCAAGAAAAGAAAAACCCAAAAGTTAACTAGAGATGATCTGGGAAACTAGGTTGAGAGGAAAGCATAGCCAGAAAAAGGATATAGAAAAAGGGAAAAGTAAGCCACCTCCACCCTCCAACTGCCCTTTCCCCACCATCTGCTGTTCAGATTTGTAACATAAGTCCAAGCCACCATTCAGACTTTCAGGTTGTGCCAGAGCTAATAGTAAACAAGTAAACCTACATCCCTTGAAATTTCAAATCTGTGGAGAAATTTGGAGTTTCAAACCAGGGCAGTGTGGGCTGAAGTGAACTGATCCATGTGGCCCCATAGAGAAGCCAGGATTTCCAGTCTGGGCTTGGGATAAGGCCATAGTACTCAGTTTGGGGTGGCTGATAATGCTAGGTACTAAGTCCTAAGTATTGTTCTTTCTTCATAAAGCTTAGGGAAGAGATCCAAGACAGGGCAATCAAGGGTTTGCTTGATTGTATCAAGTACTCAGAAAGACCAAAACCTTGAGCCTAAGCCTGAGGCCAGAATTTGATTAGCCCCTATCCTGATCAAGGTCAGAATGAAATCAAAAGCTTACACCAAAGCTGGAGGCAAGTCCTTAAACCATCAGCATCTCAAGGGTCAGTTGAATCATCTCCCAGGTTCCTCAGCCCTTATACTCAGAAAATAAGCTAAGAATAACAACAAACAAGATCAGAAGTTTACAAGGGGTCCACAAATTCCCAGAAAACAGAGCCTACCTATAATTAGATAGGAAAAATGAATAAGCAACCAAAAAAAAACACCTAACTCTAAAGAATTTTTATGGAGACAAAGGGCAAGTATAGACACAGAAGGGGACAGTGATACACATGCAAAGTACAAAAAAATATGGATTTTACACAAATTCTCAAAAAAGACTTCAAAAACCAATTAAGAGAGGCAGAGGAAAAGTGGGAAAGAGAAATTAAATTAATGCAAGAAAAAATGAAAGTGATGCAAAAAAGAAATGGACCAATTGAAAAAGGAGAATCAAAACCAGGCAGAGGAAAATCAGGCCTTAAAAATCAGAATTGACCATCTAGAAATTAATGATTTCATGAGAAATCAAGAAACAATAAAGCAGAATCACAGGAAATTAAAAAAATGGAGGAAAACATGAAATATCTTATTGAAAAAAACTGATCTGGAAAATAGATTTAGGAGAGACAATTTGAGAATTATTAGAATACCTGAAAGCCATGATCAAGAAAAAAAAAACCTTGGATATCATATTACAAGAAATTATCAAAAAATAACTGCCCAGAGATCCTTAACTGAGAAAATAAAATTGAAATTCAAAGAATTCACAGATCACGTCCAGAAAGAAATTCTCAAATAATAACTTCAAGGAATGTAATAGCTAAATTCAAGAGCCACCAAACTAAGGAGAAACCTCTTCAAGCACCCAGAAATAGACCATACAAATACCATGGAACTACAAACATAGGACCTAGCAGCTTTTACATTAAAGGATCAAAAGGCATGGAACATGATATTCAGGAAGGCAAAAAGTTTGGGTTTACAAACTAGAGTCACCTATCCAGCAAAATTGAGTATATTATTTAGGGGGAAAAATGCACAGTCAATAAAATGGAACACTTCCAAGCATTCCTAATGAATAATCCAGACCTAAACAAAAAAATGTGAAGTCCAAATATGAGACATAAGTGAAGCCCAAAAATGTAAATAAGAAAGAGAAAATTTAAGGGACTCATTAATATCAAAATGTTTATATGTCTACATGGAAAGAAGATTTCTGTAATTCTAAAAAAATACTCTTAGTAATTGAGAAGATAGAAAGAATTTACTCAAAAAGAGGGTTGAAAAGTAAGCTTATCTTGATGATATGATGTTTATGTAAATGTGATTATTTAGAACAATATCTATGTATGATATGATGTATATGCATATGAATGATATGTAAAAAATAATCAAGGGCTAAAAGAGATGATTGCACCAAGAGAAAAGGGAAGGGAGAGAGAGAGAGAATGGGGAACATTATGTAACATAAAGAGGTATGAAAAATCATTATAGAGAGGAGAGGTGAAAGGTGGTGACAGGAAATGCTTAAACTTTATTCTTCTCCTAACTGGCTCAGTGAGGGTAAAACAAGTATACTCAGTGTGGCATAGGATTCTATCTTACGTTACTGAGTGGTGTATAGAATTCTATCTTACCTTACAGAGAAGTAGAAGGGGAATAAGACAAGGCAAGAGGGAGGTATTTGGAGGGAGGGGAAAATGGGGGTGGTGATAAAAAGTAAAATACTCATGAGGAGGAACAGAGAGAAAGGGAATTGAGCAGTATATAAAAGGGATATATGATGGAGGGCAATACACAATTAATAATCATAACACTAAATGTGAATGGGATGAACTCACATATTAAAAAAAAAACAAATAGCAGAGTGGATTAAAAAACAGTATCCTACTATATGTTGTGTACAAGAAACACATTTGAGGCAGGGTAACACACAGAGATTCAAGGTAACAGGCTAGAGCAGAATTTATTATGTATCATCTAAAGAAAAAAAGCAGCAGTGGCAATTATGATAGCCAACAAAACCAAAGTAGAAATTGATCTGATTAAAAGAGATTAGGAAGGGAATTGAATTTTGCTAAAGATACTATAAACAATGAAGTAATATCATTACTAAACATTTATATACCAAATAGTATAGCATCTAGATTTCTAAAGGAAAAATTGAAGGAGCTCAAGGAGGAAACAGATAGTAAGACCATACTATTGGAGTATCTCAACCTTCCCCTTTCAGAACTTGATAAATTGAAACAAAAAATAAATAAGAAAGAAATAAGGGAAGTAAATGAAATGCCAGCAAAATTAGAGTTAATAGATATGTGGAGAAAACTGAACAGGGATATAAAGGGATATGCCTTCTTCTCAGCAGTATGTGCTACATTTACAGAAATCAGCCATACACTAGGGCATAGAAATATTGCACACAAATGCATAAAAGCAGAAATATTAAATGCAACTTTCCAGATCATAATAAAATAAAAATTATGCTTAACAAGGGTCCATGGAAAGTGTAGTACAGAGAGGGGGGGGTCAGGTTTGCTCTGACCCCCTCTCTCTGTACTACAAAAGGCAAATTTAAAATTAATCAAAAACTAATCTAATTCTTCAAAACTGATAGGTCAAAGCAGAAATTATAGAAAGAATTATAGATTTCATTAAAGAGAATGACAATGAGGAAACAACATATCAAAATCTATGTGATGCAGCTTAAGCAGTACTCAGGGGAAAATATATATCTTTGAGTGCCTATATAAGCAAAATAGAGAGGGAGAACATCAATGAATTGGGCTTGCAACTTAAAAAATTAGCAAAGGAACAAATTAAAAGTCCCCAGATAAAAACTAAATGGGAAACCTTAAAAATTAAAGGAGAAATTAATAAAATTGAAAGTAAAATAATTATTGAATTAATAAATAAGACAAGGAGTTGGTGCTTTGAAAACACAAATAAAATAAAGTACTGCTTAATCTAATGAAAAAAGAAAGAAAACAATTAAATGAACCATCAAAGATGGAAAGGGTGGCCTCAACTCTAATGAAGAGGAAATTAAGTTAATTATTAAGGACCATTTTGCCCAATTATATGGCTATAAATATGATGATGTAGGTGAAATTAGGGAATTTTAAAAAAATATAAATTACCTAGATTAAAAAAAGAGTTAACAGAATACTTAAATAATTCCATCTCAGAAAAAGAAATTGAACAAGTCATCAAGGAACTTCCTAAGAAAAAATCCCCCAACAAAACTCAGCAGCAGGAGCTAGAAAGTAAAACCACTTTTAAAATAACTCAAAACAATATAAAATATTTAGGAAATCTATCTGCCAAGACCAATGCAGGAATTAAATGAACACAACTCCAAAACACTTTACATATAATTAAATCTGGATCTAAATAATAGGAAAAAATATTAATTGCTCATAGGTAGGATGAGCTAATATAATAAAAATAACAATCCTATCCAAATTAATTTGATCAGTGCCATGCCTATTAAACTGCCAAAAAACATTTTTATAGAATTAAAAAAAATTATAATAAAGTTCATCTGGAAGAACAAGAGATCAAGAATATCAAGGAAAATAATGAAAAAAAGATGTGAAGGATGGGGACCAGGAAGTACCAGATTGTAAACTGCACTACAAAGCAGTGGTCATCAAAACAATATGGTACTTGCTAAGAGAAAGAAGGGTGGATCAATGGAATAGAGTAGGGGTAAATGACCTCAGCAAGTTAGTGTTTGATAAACCCTAAGATCCATCTTGGGACAAGAATTCACTATTAGATAAAAATTGCCAGCAAAATTGGAAAGTAGTATGGGAAAATCAGGTATGTATCAACATTTCTCACTTTATACCAAGATAAATTCAAAATGGGTAAATGACTTAAATATAGGGAATGAAATCATGAATAAATTAAGTGAAATAGAATAGTATACCTGTGGGAAAGGAAGAAATCTGTGGGAAAGGAATCTGTGGGATCTGTGGGAAAGGAAGAAATTTAAGACCAAGCAAGAGATAGAGAACATTAAAAAAGTTAAAATGAATAATTTTTATTATACCAAATTGAAAAGTTTTTGTACAAACAAATCCAATGTAACCAAAATTAGGAGGAAAGGAACAAACTGGGAAAAATATTTCTAACAAAACTCTCTGAGAAAGGTTTAACTTCCCAAATATATAAGGAACTATATTGAATTTACAAAAAACTCAAGCCATTCTCCAGTTGACAAATCGTCAAGAGATATGAATAGGTAGTTCTCAGATGAAGAAATCAAAACTATTAATAATCTCATTAAAAAGTTTTCTAAAGGGGCAGCTGGGTAGCTCAGTGGATTGAGAGCCAGGCCTAGAGACAGGAGGTCCTAGGTTCAAATCCGGCCTCAGACACTTCCCAGCTGTGTGACCCTGGGCAAGTCACTTGACCCCCATTGCCTACCACCCTTACCAATCTTCCACCTATAAGTCAATACACAGAAGTTAAGGGTTTAAAATTTAAAAAAAAAGTTTTCTAAATCCCTCCTGATTAGAGAATGCAAATAAAAACAACTCTTTTGGTACCACTTCACACCTACCAGATTGGCCAATATGGCAGCAAAGGGAAGTGATAAATGTTGGAGAGGATGTGGCAAAATTGGGAGACATACACTTTTGGTGAAGTTGTGAATTAATCCAACCATTTTGGAGGGCAATTTGTAATTATGCCCAAAGGACTTTAAAAGATTCCCTGCCCTTTGATCCAGCCATTCCACTGCTGGGTTTGTACCCCAAAGAGATAATAAGGAAAAAAACTCATACAAAAATATTTATAGCCTTGCTCTTTATGTTGGCAAAAATTTAAATAATCATGTGGTATCCATTGACTGGGGAATGACTGAACAAATTGTGGTATCTGATGGTGATAGAATATTATTGTGCTAAAAGAAATAATGAACTGGAGGAATTCCATGTGAACTGGAATGACCTCCAGGAATTGATGCAAAGCAAAAGGAGCAGAACCAGGAGAACATTGTAAACAAAACTGATACAATGGAATATAATAGACTTTTCTACTATTAGCAATAATCCAGGATAATATAGAGGAATTTATGAGAAAGAAGGTTATCCACATCCAGAGAAAGAAATGTGGCAGTAGAAATACAAAAGAAATAAGATGGGCCACATGGTTTGATGGGGATATGATCTTTAAAAGATCACTCTATTGCAAATATGAATAGAAATAGGTGTTGAACAAGATACACGTGTAAACCAGTGGAAATGCTTTTCATCTCCAGGAGGGGGATGGGAAGAGGGGTGGGAAAAATCATGAATCATATAACCATGAAAACATAATCTAATTAATTAATTTATTGAAAAACCAATACTGAGGCACCTCCTCGCATTTAACAGATTGGCCATTATGGCAGTAAAGGAAAGTGATAAATGTTGGAGAGAATGTGGCAAAATTGGGACACTATTGCATTGTTGGCAGAATTGTGAACTGATTCAACAATTCTGGAGGGAGATTTAGAAATATGCTCAATGGACTGTACATACCCTTTGATTCCATAATATTGTTACTGGGTCTTTTATTCCCATGAGATAAAAAAAGGGGGACAAAACCTACCTGTTAAAAATATTTATAGCAGTTCTTTTTGTAGTGGCAACCAATTGGAAACTGAGTTGAAATTATTGAATATAAGTTTATTGCATTATCATCTGAAAGGAATACATCAATATTTCTTTTTTCCATTTGGTTTGAAGGTTTTTATGCCTTAATGCGTAATGATTTTTTTGTGAAGGTGTGTACAGCTGAGAAGAAAATGATATTCCTTTCTGTTTTCATTCAGTTTTCTCCAAATGTTTCATATATATTTTTTCCTAAAATTCTACTACTTCAGCTTCTGTCTTGTTTATTTTAGGGTTGAGTTTATGTAGTACTGAGAGGAGAATGTTGAAGTCTCTCACTAGTATAATTTGTCATTTCCTCCTAAAAGTCATTTAGCTTTTCTTTAAGAGTTTGGATGCCATTCCAATTGGTTCATATATGTTTAAATGAATTGATATTACTTCATTTTCTATGATATTTTGTTCCCCTGATGTTAACATTCCTTCTGTCCCTGATTCTATGACCAGGTCCCACAATTCTACAGCCACAATTAATAATTCTATCTGTCTTGGAATTGAGACCAGGATCCTTACTCTCCCATTAGTGACCACAAGTTCTTTTCTGTCCTGAAACCACAACAAAGTACCCTCTTCTCCTGAGATTGTTGGTGTTATTACTCCCTTTGGCTCTAGGACTATTACCTGGACTTTTCTTTGGGTAGCATAACATGATTCTGAACCCAGCACCAAAAAGGATCTCTTGACCAATTGTCTAATTCCCTCCACCATCTGTGGGCCAAGAAGTTCTGAAGCTACTGTTGCTCCAGCTGTATCCAAAGTGAGTATGAGTTCTTATACTTGGGAAATCAGCAAATGCTACAAATCAAGGCTAAATGTATGGTTTTGTTGATTCTAGATTTAAGAAAATAATGGACAAAATGGAAATGATGAAGTTTAACTTAAAACATGTTATGAGTACATTTTTTTTCCTGGATAGCTTGTGTTTTTTTTTTCACTAACAAATAGGTGGTGTGTCTGTGTGCATATGTTTGTGCATTTATGTGAGATTGGAGGATGGGTTACTCTCATTGGAGCATGATACCTAAGTACAAAATATCCAGAATTAGGAGGGAATTGTAGATGGCCTTTTTTTCAAGATGGAGATCTTGAAGCAAACTTATCAATGGCATGTTCCAGGGTAATTCTCTAAGCTCTGAGGATTCCATTACCAGGAAATGATCAGAAATTTAAAAAGAAGATTAAATGACTAGTCCAAGTGCCCAATCTGCCCCATGATTTCACAAATTACTTCTCAAGAGACTTATCTATATATACTCAACAGAGTATAGCTGGAAAGGAATGAATTCTGAAGCCATTGAGTCTCAACTTCTTTTTGGGTATTGGTTTCTTTATTTATCAATTGGAAAAAATATGCACAAACTCTCTAACTCTTAGCACTTTTACATAATTGCTATTTCATAAAAGTCAGTTTTTATAAGACTTCATTTTAGTTACCTAATCAAAAAATAGAAGGTCTGAAATGGTCTACTCATTTATTTTTCTGATAATGTAATTCATATTCATTTGATAAAATGGGATTGCTATTGACAAAGGAATCCAGAAAGAACAATTCAGAAAGCTCTGATAGGTATAGGATATCCTTTCTTCAGGGGGTTCTTATCGATAGAAATATTATTTTTATCAGACCATGGAACCATGGAAAGAGTCCTAGATTAACACTTAGGAAATTGAGGCTTTCCTAACAAAATTATTGATCTAGGAACGGAGGAACCCCACAACAGGGTGCAGCATGGAAGGTACGTGGAATCAGGACATTTCCATGCTATAAAGGGGTGAAACAGCTCTCACTAAATCGCGGGCTGAGCAACCACCCCACTCCCACCCCCTCCCTACACACCACCTATAACGCCAAAGCCAGCTAAAAAGAAATAGAGCAAGTTTGGGGTACCCATCGAGTCATTGGCAGCTCCAGGGCCTGTTCCTGAGAACAGCAAGATTTGGGACCCCAAAAAGCTAAAGAATGCACACGAACTCTGAGCGCAGGCTCAGAGTGCGGGCGCAGGATGCAGAGTACGGGTACATCGGAGGGGTGGGTGGAGGAAGACACAGCCACAAGCTAAAGCTCTGAAACCCTGATTGGGGAACCAGTGCAGATGGGTATACGACTGTGGAAGCAGCGCCCTGAGACTTGTAAAGGAACCTCCTGCAGAGGATCAGGCAAGGGGGTCCACAAGGGGGCTTGACCTTGGAAAAAACCAGAACTCAGACCTCAGGAGCCAATAGACCGCGGACAGACCCTGAGCATGAGGATAAAGCTGAGAAGCTGCTGGGCTAATGATGGCTACCCAGACTCAGGAAGTTCAGAAGAGAAAGATTAACAACAAGAAAAAAAGTCTTTAACACTTGACAACTTTTACACAGAGAAAATCCAGACAACCCAGCAAACAGAGGAGGAGAACAAACAAGCATCCGGACCCACCTCAAATAAGGAAAACAGGTCACAAGCTATGGAAGAGTTCAAAACTGAGATTTTGAGGAAAATGGAAGAGATATGGCAAGAAAATAACAGTTTAAAAGGTAGAATCTTGCAATTGGAAAGTGAGGCTCAGAAATCAAATGAACTGATAAGCAAATTAAACACCAGAAATGACCAGACCGAAAAGGAAAACCAGAAGATTATAGCCGAAAACAAATCCCTAAAGGCTAGAATTGAGCAATTAGAAGCTAATGATCTCTCAAGACAACAAGGACAAATAAAATGAAGTCAAAAGACTGAAAAAATAGAAGGAAATGTGAAATATCTCAATGAGAGAGTGACAGACCAAGAAAACCGGTCTAGAAGAGACAATTTGAGAATAATTGGTCTTCCAGAAAAACCAGAAATTAATAGAAACCTGGACGCCATACTAAAAGACATTATTCAGCAAATTTGCCCTGAAGTCCTACAACAAGAGGGCAATATAGACATTGAAAGGATCCATAGAACACCCATGACATTCGATCCAGATAAGAAAATGTCCAGGAATATAATTGCCAAATTCAAGAGCTTTCAAGCAAAAGAAAAAATCTTACAAGAAGCCAGAAAGAGACAACTAAAATATCAAGGAACACCAATCAGGATCACACAGGATCTGGCAGCCTCCACGCTAAAAGACTGTAAGGCTTGGAATACAATATTCAGAAAGGCAAGAGAGCTGGCCCTACAACCACGGATCAACTACAAATCAAAATAGACTATATATTTCCAGGGGAAAGTATGGGCATTCAACAAAATTGAAGAATTCCAAGTATTTGCACAGAAAAGACCAGGGCTAAATGGAAAGTTTGATATCCAACCACTAAAATTGAGATAAACATTAAAAGGTAAATAAGAAACAGAGGGGAAAGAAAGAAAACGTATAATTTTTAAATTTGCCTTTTTAAGGGCCTCAGTAAGATCTAATTATCTGTATTCCTATGTAGAGAAATGTTACGTATAATTTTCTGTAGTGAACTCTATTCACTATTATAGTATTCACTATTATAGTAATCAGAAGAATAATTCACAGGGTGATGGTAGAACACTAAATAATCTAAGATAACATGGGGGATGGGAAAGAGGGGGTGAATAGTAGGGGACACCAAGAGAAACTTGAGTGAATAAGAAAATAGAATATTCTATTACACACAAAGAGGGCATGGGATGGAGAGGGGACAAATACTATTATAAGAAGGAGAGGAAGAGAGCATAAAGAGGTAATAATCAAACCTTACTCTCAGTGTAATCAACCCGGAGAGGGAAGAGTAGCTATACTATCCATTGGGAAATAAAACTCTTATCTAACCCTTCTGAGAAAGTTAGAAGGGATAAACCAAGGGGAGCATGGGAGTGGGGAGGACAAAATAAGGGAGGGGAGAAGGCGGAGAGAATTCATAAGGCCTTTAAAAACAAAAAGGGGGGGGGAATAAGGGAGGGGGTAGAAAGGGAAGTCAATCAAGGGAGGGGATAAGGGATAGGGTCTTAATAGCAAACCACTGGTTTTAAAGGAAATAGCTTAAGGAGAAGGGGTAGGAATGGGGGAGGATTTGAAAATGTCAGCAAATGCACAACTGATGATTATAACTCTGAATGTGAATGGGATGAACTCTCTCATAAAACAGAAGCAAATAGCAGAGTGGATTAGAAACCAAAATCCCACCATATGTTGTCTACAAGAAACACATATGAGGCGGGTGGACATACACAAGTTTAAGGTTCAGGGTTTGAGCAAAATCTTTTGGGCGTCAAAGGAGAAAAAGAAGGCAGGAGTGGTTATTATGATTTCTGACAAAGCCAAAGTAAAAATAGATATGATTAAAAAAGACAGGGAAGGTCATTACATCCTGATTAAAGGCAGTATAAACAATGAGGAAATAACACTGCTCAATATGTATGCACCAAGTGGCATAGCACCCAAATTAAATTACCTATTTAGTGCCATACCTATCAAGCTACCAAAAAACTTCTTTACTGAATTAGAAAAAACTATAACAAATTTCTTTTGGAATAACAAAAGATCAAGAATATCAAGGGAAATAATGAAAAAAATGTGAAGGAAGGGGACCTAGCAGTACCAGATATTAAACTATACTAGAAAGCAGCAGTCATCAAAACAATATGGCACTGACTAAGAGATAGAGAGGAGGATTAGTGGAATAGACTTGGGGTAAATGACATCAGCAAGACAGTCTAAGATAAACCCAAAGAGACCAACTTTGGGGACATGAATCCACTATTTGACAAAAACTGCTGGGAAATTTGGAAAACAATATGGGAGAGATTAGGTTTAGATCAACATCTCACACCCTACACCAAGATAAATTCAGAATGGGGGTGAAGGGGAAAGTAGGAGCATGAATCATGTAAGCATGTTAAAAATGAATATTAATAAATGTTTAAATTTAAAAAAATTATTGATCTAGGTTTGAATAGCAGAAGCCATTTAGTCCATAGCCTTTACTTTAAGGATTATGAGTTCATTAGACAAGTACATCCATGAGATAGGTATTAGCTAGTGGTTTGCCTTGAAAACTGTTTCTTTAAGAGACAATGTCCATTAACTTGTAGCATCTTTCTCTCTATCTCTAGAGTAGTCCTATTCACCCAGGTGATATTGTGTTACTCACTGCTTTTTCCTGAGAAAAAAATATTTTTATTTGTGTTATTTTTCAGTACGTCTGCTCCTTTCCATCCCTTTCCCCTTATTAGGAAGAAATGACTGAACAAATTGTTGGAGGTGATTGTAATGAAATCTTATCATACCATGAGAAATGGCCAAAGAGATGATTTTTATAGACTCCTGGGAAATATGAAGTTATGCAGAAGGAAGTGTCAAAGAAAGAGCAAAATAATTCATAAGAGGACAATGACATTAAAAAATAAAACAAATTTATGTAACTGAAGAACTTTTATCAAAAAAATAGCCAACCATACTCGCAGAAGACTGATTAAGCCTGTTACTTATCATTTGACGGAAGTAGCTGATGGACTCAGAGTATAGGGGGAAAAGGTATACTATATCTATACTGACAGATTTTGTTTTTTATGCTTTTGGCTACCACTTTCCCCCTTTATTCTATCTTTTTAAGGAGCGGTGTCTTGAGGGAGAATATACAATTTTAGAAATAGTGACATTATAAGTATCAGTAGAAATGTAGAGAATTTAACAGAAGCAACTAAAGTTCAGAAGGAAAGACAAACAAGCTGGAAGGGACTAGCAAAGAAAGCAGTAGGAAATATAAACCCAAAGTCCACCAGTAAGTACTTTAACAATGATCTAAAAGTCCATACAATCCAAGAATGATCAGGAAAACTAAGGAGAAAATTATAATGGGTAATTTTTCTTTCCAAGATTAAGAATTAATCTCACAGGCAAATAAAGAACATAGGAGCCATGGAACACACCTGAGCCACCATTACAGATACTTTACTTTACAGTAGGATACCTCCCATTACCCCAGTCTCAGACTATGCCAGGCCAGTAACAGACATACTCGATGGCATTGAGGATAGTGAATGTCTGAGATGCCATTTGAACCTAGATATTCCTGTGTCCAAGTCTAGTTCAAGTCTTTTTTAAAAAATCCAACCTTTTTAAAAAATACATTTATTAGAGAAGGCTTTAGCAGTACTAGAAAACTGAGAAAGAGCTTCGTGAAGTAGGGGGAGTTAGAGTATGGTTTTATTTATTTATTTATTATTATTTTTTTTTTATTTTTTTCCATCATTACATTATTCTTGTCTCTCTCCCCTTTCCTGGAGTTGGCAAACAATTCCACTGGGTTACATATGTATTGTCATTGTCTAGTTTTGAAGGAAAGCAGGGATTCAGTTCTAATTAATTATGTATATTTGATATTCCTAAAGCACAAGTCTGACCATGACACTGCCTTTCTTAAGAAACTTCTTTGCTTCCCTTTCTCCTCTAGGATAAAATAGAACTCCATTGTTTGACTTTTTAAATTTGTCAAAATTTGACTTCAACTTATTCTAAGCAGATTGAAAATTGTTCCTTTTTTCACTCCATTTACAAGCCAAGCTGGCCTACTTACTATTTTACATAATTGCCATCATGTCTTCAGACTCTACACCTTTTCCCTGGTTTGTTCCCATACCTGGAATATGGACCCCATTTCTACCTCCTGGAATAATTAGCTGCTTTTGAGAATTATCTCAAGTAGCTTTTACAAAAATCTTTCAAATTACCCTTGATTCTTCTTTGAAAGTACCCCTTCCCCTCATTTATCTGGTATATATCTTTATAAGTATGTAGTTACCTAACCTGTTGCCTCTTCCAAGAGAATGTTGGAATCTCTTTGAAAGCAGGAACTGCTTTTGCTTTTCTTTGTCCTCCCAGCAATTAGTATCATACTGGTGTACAGTAACTGCTCCATCACTGTTTGTTTACTCACTTGTTTACTTACCTCTCTTCATTAAAATTTAGTATTACTATTCTCCAAGCATTGCCCTCTGAGATGAATTTCCATTTACTTTTTATATATCATGTATTCCCTCACCAGTGTACATATTGTCCTTTTAATTTCCCCTTCCCCAGATTGCTATTAACAGATTATAACTTTCTTGAGGGTGAAGAGAGTTTTATTTTTATTCTTATAGCTTCAGTGCTTCATACATAACATAGTCAGTTCTGTGTTATACAAATTAAAGTGAGTATCTTACTACTACTACTATTAGGCTAGTTATTAGATATTAATCTGTATATTAATCTGAGGAAGCTGTGTATGGTTCCCCTTGATGGCTGGTGCAGGGACACCTGAGTCCTGTCACTCAGCTGGATGTTATAATAACTGCCCTTCTTTATAACAGTGCCCAGGCAGGATCCCTAAAGGTCAGTGTAATAAGGGATTTAGCAATATGTAATAAAGGAATTTAGCAAGGGATGTAATACGGGAATAGGCAATATGTAATATGAGACCAAGGGCTAGAGGTAATAAGGAAATTAAGGCAGAGGTAGGGTTGTAACAGTGGATAAGGCACTGTGGATAGGGTTTTGTGGATCCCTAAGGCAGTAAAGTGGATAAGGAAGGTACTAGATTGAGATGGTAGAAAAGGTAAGGGAATGACTGAGTTTAGGGAATATAAACACAGAGGTATAAGGAGTTGTAAGGGAGAGGATGAGATACTTTGGGCAAAGAGCTACTGCCTGGGAAACACAGACTGGGACACAGGTTTGAGACAGAGACACTAAAGGGATCAGACTGAGCCCTTCAGGTAGGAAGGGCACTTTTACATACAAAGGTCAGGGCCAGCCAAGAATGGCTTGAAACTGACTAGAGGGCTTTCTAGTCAGTTTCTCAGGTTCACCAAGGAAGAGACTAGAGGAAGTATTGAAATTACACTTCCTACAAAATGGATGCCTCCTGCTTCCCTCAAAACCCAGAGAGAAATTATTCCTTCTCCCTCTCTTATCAATCAACTAATGAACTAGCCAAAGGTTTGACTAAGTGAACAAACAGGGTTTATTCATTTTTAGGGTTGATTGGAAGGGATGGAGGGATACAAGATAATTCTAACAGCCGCCTAGAGAAAGCTTCAGGTAGGGGAGGGAGACAGGAATGTGAGACTGATTTGGAACCTGCCTAAATCAGCCCCAAGGTTTTTGTAGCCTATAGAGTTAGGAAAGTTGGATACAATAATTAAAGAGATAATTTGTAACAAGGGAAGCCCTATTTGACTACGGGAAACTAAACTATCAAGTTTGAAGACTAACTCTCAGATCTACCCTCCTTTCAAAACTCACAGAAATTCAGGAAGGGGAAATGATGATGGGGAATAAGGGAGGTTAGGGAGATTCAAAGGAAATAGTTAAGCTAACAATTTTTAAGAGAAAAGCTGCAGAATATAGGCCAGGTTTTAAGTCTGAAGAACAGAGCTCAGTTGACCCTTCTACTCTCCAGGAGTCCCCCGGGTCAACTGTCAACCTTAGGATTCTAAACCCCCCTTCAACTGTCAGAAGCTCTGCAGCAAGTCCCTGCAGGGATGAATATGCACCCTTTGCACTACATTAGTGAATGGATAACCCTTTCAGGTCCCACCTGGGGTTGATTGATTATTGATATTGGGCTCTATTAGCCTTGGATAATGTTCATCTGACTGTGTTGCTCCCTCCCCAGAGCAGTGATGGAATAACTACTCCAGGAAGGTACTTAATGCTTGTATACAAGGGAAAGGAATGATCAGGAAAAGTGTTGGGGATAGGAAACCCTGTCACTAAAGCTATGACACTAATCCCTCAGGACTGTAGGCTTTCAGTAATGCTGGAGCTCTTGTTCTTCACCTCCTCTGCCTCAGCCTGGCCACAGCCAAACCAGAGTAAGCAATCTGCTTGGTTGACACAGATATTGATGATTTCTCTCAGCTTTTTACTGCTAGTTGTTATGCCTGTTCTATAGCCTTCAGGAAATACCACCCTTACCACCTTCACCACCCTCTTCTTCTTCTCCTGCCCACTTCCCAGTCCCCCCAACCCCCCCACCGCACCCCCTCGAGCCCAGGATACCTAAATATCTAGAAATGGTTTAGATGCCTAAATATCTAGGGAAATTCAGAAAGAAAGAAGGGATGCACGGTCAGACCCACAGGTCAATCAATGTCCAAAATCAGATTGGTGTTTAGGCAAGGGTTTCAGGTCAGGGCTCTTAAGCCAAAAGCCAAAAGCCAAAAGGGGGACCCTCTCAGAGGTCTGTCAGAGTATTTATACCCTCTCTGGCCAACTGTCTTTCCTCTTGTCCTCACTGCCTCCGGGAACATTCTGATATCTCCAACTGTCTTCACCTGTCAATCAAGGTGTGACTCAACTTCCAGAGTTTGAATATGACAATGAATGCCATTTTGTTTTTTGAAATTTCAACCTATAAATTTCCAGCTGATCTCGTCCGTGGATGATCTCTACTCTATGCTATTCTTAACTATGTGTTTCTATCCCATTAACTATCCTTCCCAAAATAATAAATCCTATCTTAGCTAATGCCTTATCCATCTAGCCTAATGCTAATGACAGGGAATTTAGGATACATTTTCTGGGAAGGTTTGGGGTTTGAATACAATATTTCCATAAACATATCATTTGAACATAAGTATAACATGTAAGCAGTATAAGAACATTTAAGAGTGATTATGTTGTTTCTTACTTTTAAATTAGTGCAATTTTTGCAATAAATTTGTTAAATTTCTAATACTGAACTTCAAATAACATTCCTAATTCACAACAAATTCTAACATCTCTTCTATTCCCTAATCTACAGTTAGGAAGATTAGTTTGTCAGTAATTTTTTAACTATAGTTAATGTGTTAGTCAATTAGTTTCATTCCTAGCTAACTTACACTATATAATGTTTGTCTAACATTCCTATTAACAGTTCTATTTGAACATTTTATATCTATTTTATACTGACCCTATGCTAGCTAGAATTGAATTTCCCTGCATCTACTCTTTCCCTATGGTTAGGTAGACTATGCATTATTTGTTATTAACAATATATTACATATGTACAAGGTTTTCATGTGATGTTCCTATGAAATGAGTACTTTGACCTTACAAGGATTCTTAGTTCTCTTGCTTATTTAGGTCACTGAACTTTGTTTTCAAACTATTTATATTTATTTACATTATGTACATGTGATGTGACTTTATTGTGACTATGTGTTGAACACATGACCTAACATTTACTGATTGGTTTTATACTCGCCTTCTTCTTCAGAATCTCTTTGTCAATCAGCTTATGTTTTGTTGCATGCATTCTAGTTTGTGCATTTCTTTTATGATTAGTGTCTGAATTTGAAAACCTTGCACCTATTCAAACCTAATCTTGATTTGCTGATCTTCTCTCCTTGTGATTCTTCCAGTGATGATGTCTGAGTCCCATAGGTGTTGTCACAGTTCAGGTCCTTATACAGCCTGATGTGCAATGTCTCTTGTTGTCCTTGTGCTGGTCCTGTTGTCCCAATGTTTCTGGAATTCTGGAATCTTCAGGATCTCATCTCTCTTTTCCTTTGCTGGATACACATCTTGCTGGTTATCGACTTGATTGAAGAATCCCTGAATCAGGAACCAGTGTGTGACTGTGTAGTGTTGTGTTAAATTTTGCGTTGCCACAAAATTTCTTCTTATGAGATTTCTGTTTGCACTTGTTTTGATGTAATGTATGTAATGTTTAATCTTCTTCTTCACCACTGCTGATTTCTGGTAGGCTTAACTGTTGATCTTCATGTGTAAATGAGGTGTTCGTGTGATGGAAATCAATTATTTGAGTGTCTTGTTCTTGATAGTGATCTGTTTCTTGTGTTTCATTTGTGTCTGCATCTGTGTCTTGGTGTCTTTCTGTTTGAGGCTTTGTTTCTGAGTGTAATTTTTTTCTTTGAGGTTCTATTTCTATGTCAAATTCTGTTTCTTGTGTTTGTTGCGTTTGAGACTGAATGTTTGGATGAGGTTCTGTTTCTTACATTTAGGGCTGAATGTTTGGATGAGGTCTTGGCTTCACTGAGGATTTTAAGTGCAAATAGTAATACCAGGCATCTTTTCCTTTGATTTTTACAGATGTAGGTGTAACTAAGATTATTTTATGTGGTCCATACCATTTTGGTTCTAACACTGATCTTGTGAAATTTCTGATATAGACTTTATCTCCAGGTTGATAATCATGTAGGCTAAAATCCAGTGGAATTCTTTGCTGTATTAAAGATAAGTTTTGCAATTCATCTAATCTTTCTTTCAATAAAGTGACATACTCATAGAGTTTGCACTTGATTCCTAGATGTGATAGATAATTAGTGTCATGTGGAGCTTTTCCTACCCATGGTTGCTGTCCGTACAATAGTTCAAACGGTGACAAATGTGTTTCACTATTGGGCTGACTTCTTAAGTAGAAAAGTGCCATAGGTAAGACATCTGGCCATTTAAGATGACTTTTTGTACACAGCTTCCCGATTATTGATTTCAAAGATTGATTAGTACATTCAACAGCTCCTGATGATTGAGGTTGATAGATAGAACATAGATGTCTCTTAATTCCTAGTACCTTGTAGACTTGCTTTAGAATAGAGTTTGCAAAGTGGCTACCAGAGTCAGATGAGATGACCGCTGAAATAGAGAATCTTGGAATTATCTCCCTCAGTAGCATCTTTGCCACGAAAACTGAATCATTTTTTTTTGTACTGTGCAGTAATGGTTCCAGAATTTTATGCCTCTCTATTAGGGGATATAATATAATATATTATATATAACATAATATTTGCAACAATGTTACTATGACTGTCTAGGTCAAAGTATAAATCACTTGTACCTAGGCTCTTGTCAATTTCTTCCACTCCTTCCTTTGAAGTCTGTGAAAATTCAGTGCTGTCCACAAGAGTAAAGATTTGTCCCCATAAATATGTCTATGCAACTGTCTCAATTCATGTTCCATCTCTAACTCAGCAATGGACTTTTGTCCTTTCTCTAGTGTGGTGTATCGATTTCCCTCATTAATGTATACCAATAATATTTGAGCCTCATTCTTTCCTTTGAGCTGTTTGCTCTCTCTCTTTGTGTTTTCCTTTGATTGGTATGTATTAAAGGTTAAACTTCATACTATATTTCTAGGCCTGGCTCCCATTTTCAAAAATTTTTCCATTTCATCTAGAGATGGCTTATCTGAAGTTTTACCATCATGTTGGCAGCAAGCCTGTAATTTTTGAGGTTTGCCTGCCCATTTTCTATTAATGTAGGTTTTCTTGTAATTATCAGTTCTATCCTTATTAAAATCAATTTGTCTCCTAAATCTACAGTTCTTGATTAAATGACCTGGCCTGGAACACAAAAAAACATTTCGGAATTGAATTATTTTATTTCTTCTGATAGTAATTGGTGTTTTTTGGCTTATATTCTCTATTTTTAGTGATTTTCAAAGCATAATTCCTGAACTCCTTCTTGTTCTCTCTTTGCCTCCTTCAATTCCCTCTTTAAATCTTGAATGGTCCTGTCTTTCTCTGAGTCCAGCTCATGTCTAATCTGTTGTTCCTTTTGTTTTGATTCATATATATGTGGCATGTTTCCTTATGTCCTCTAATGATAATTCCTCCCATTGTGGGCAACTCTGCCTAAAGTAGACTTGAATTGG
Source organism: Gracilinanus agilis (assembly GCF_016433145.1). Classification (NCBI taxonomy): domain Eukaryota; kingdom Metazoa; phylum Chordata; class Mammalia; order Didelphimorphia; family Didelphidae; genus Gracilinanus; species Gracilinanus agilis. The sequence continues at coordinate 244,949,048 of NC_058134.1, forward strand.
CACACTAGTTTCCTTGATAAACTGTCTCTTGACATGGGGTAAAGCTTCTTCTGCCTGGTCTCTACTGAATCCCAGGAGATTTTCTGAGTTTTCTACTAGCCTGTCTAAGAACAAACTTGGGTGTTCGTCCTCAGCTTGCCTCATCCTTTCATACTTGTTCCACCCATTTGGTTTCTTCCCATGTATCTTGACCACCTCTGGTAAGTCTGTCCTGCATTTAATTAATTATCTCATGTTTGCTAGTGAACTCAGGTCTATGTCTGTATGATCCTGTGGCCAATCTATCAAATCCCTATTAGTTCTTGTTTCCTCAATAAATTTAGCCTTTTCACTTGGTGTAAAAAAATTCATCTAGTATAAATTCCATGTCAGACTGAAAGTGTGTTTTAATTCTTTTGCTGCTTTGTAGGGGGACAGGAAGAATTTGGGGAACCTCTTTTTTAACACTTCTAGGTCTTGTACCATGAATGCTTTGTAAGTTTTCATGTTCACATATTTCCCATCTGCTCTAAATTGTGTTTGATCAATGATTGGGAATAGATTATAAGTTTCTTGAGGGTGAAGAGAGTTTTATTTTTATTCTTATAGCTCCAGTGCTTCATACATTACATAGTCAATTCTGCTAAAAGGATATACACATTCCTAAAGATCATCTTATTTATGAAAAAGTAGAACAATAAAAAATATAGGACTTATGTAACGCAATTGGGGCACAAAACTCCAATTTTTTTTCTACGATGTACTAAAATATAGTAACAATAAAATTATAGCATTTTTTTATACATTAGATGGTTAAAAATAAATAAATATGGCAACAATTACTGGGGCAGCTCGATAGCACAGTGGATTGAGCACTGATGGTGGAGTCAGAAGGTCTTGAGTTTAAAACCAGCCTCAGATACTTGCTAGCTCTATGATCCTTGACAAATCATATAACCCTGTCTGCTCCAGTTTCTTTGTCTATTAATATAGATAGAATAGGAAATGACAAACTGCTCTAGTGTTCTTGACAAGAAAACCACAAATGGGGTCATGAAGTATTAGACATAACTGAACAACAACAAAACAGAACTATTAAAAAAACACACACACAACAATAAAGAGTAGCAGTTCCCACAACCAGATTGCAAAGTCAAGGGCTTCCAGGATTTAAGGAGGTAGCCAAGGTAGAAAGTGAGGAAGATGAAAAGGGTAGAATGCATAATTGGGGATTAGTCCTCTTTGAACCCCAGTCCCTTCTATAGCAGAAGATAAACAACAAAGAAGGTGCATTACCTTGAAAAACACTAGAAGCTTTCTCATGGAAGATGACATCAGATGGGCTGTAGCTTATGAGTTACTGTGAAGTAATAGAAGGACAAGTTGTAATATCAGATATGATGGATATGGCTCATTATTGTCTTGTTCTGTTTCTAGGATCAATTTTCTATGTTTGCTATTTCTCATGCATGAAATCACTTAAATAAGCAAACACAAATTTTGAATTATGCCCAAACTGTTAAAAAAAAAGAATTGAAGGTAGGTGTTTGAGAATTGCCTTTCCAATCAACCTAAACAAAAATAAAATGCAAGCTCCCTCAGAGTAAGGATTGCTCCATTTTTGTTTTGTATCCCCTAGTGCAATGAGCATGTGTGTCATGGTGAAGCAATATCATTGAGTGGCTAAGAAAAGGGAGATTGTTGACTCCAATAGCTCTAGATTTATGCTGACTGAAGATGAGGAAACTGAGGCAACAAGATATTTGCTCAAGCTCACACAGATATTAAATAGTGGATGTGATTGAACCCAAGTCCTTAAAAATCCAGAGAGTGTTTCCATAATATTTGGCTTCTTCTATTTTATGAAATTAAATGATTTAAATGACCAAAAAATAACTTTCCCCTTGATTTACTATTTTGAAACAGTGAACTTGATATAGCCTCTAGGTACAATTTTGCTTAAATTATGAAATACTGGTCCATTAGGACAAAACAGCCCTGAAAGGGAAAGCTGTCTTCTCCTTTAGCTAGTGGGATGATGCACATCTGGTCGACTTTGTTGATTTCTTTCTGTCTTGCAACACAGGCTGGATTTCTGACACACTGTCAAGCCCTGTGAAGGACTGAGCAACTTTCTTCTCTATAGGTGATACCTCTTCCAAGAAAAATTCGAGATAGGAAAGCTACCCTCAATACCAGAAGACAAGAAAGACAGGATAGAAAGAACTAAGATTTACTTGATCCCCTTTCCTTGCTGATGCAAAAAAAATTGGCTGATTTCATAAGAACCATTTGGAAAGAGTTTGCCTTGCTGGTTGTAGTGTGCGAGATAGATTGTTGCAATTAGAATCTATAACTGTACGTCTGTGTTTACCCAAAAATTCAGAGCAGGAGCATTGCCGACCTCCACTGTGAGTGCAAGCCAGAATTTCTGATTGAAAGTCACCTTCAGTGGGTGTTTTCATAATGAGGCTGTATCTGTGATTATACCCATGGCATGTTGGAAAACTTGGAAAATCTATACATGATACTTTGTACTTTTCTCTGTCAGAAAGAAATGAGGACAGAATGAAAGGGGAAAAAAGAGGAGGGAAAGAAGAGAAAGAAAGGAAGGAAGGAAGGAAAGAATAAAAGGAGGGAGAGAAAACCAAGGATAGCAGAGGGGAGAAAGAGACAGAGAAACAAATGGAGAGAATGTGAAAAAAAATACTTTGAGCATTTATACAAATATACCAATCTAGAACCCCAACCATCAGTGAATATACCAAATCTTGATAAGAATAAGGACAGACTCATAGCTCTAGAGTCATCAGGGATTTCACAATCTGTCTAGCCCAAACCTGTAATTTTTCAGATGAAAACACTGAGGTCTGGGAGGTTAAGTAGCTTATCCAAGTTTATAATGCATTAAATACCAGAGGCAGATTTGATCCCATTTTTTTTTCATTCCTAAACCAGTGTTTTTTTCATTCTATCATGCTGTTCCTGAGCTGGATGATTTTTTTTAGAATTTGGACTTTCCTCAATGGACTTACCAACCACTTCATTGATTAAATCTTTACTTTCCTCTTCCCTTTTTTAGGTGTAAGTGATAACTATAACCAGAATATATTACTTACATGTTGTTCTTGACCAATAGCAATCAGAATATTTTCTTGGTCTGAGGCAACGTTAATGGAAAGAAGGGCTCATCCCATTTCCCTTTTCAAGGTGTTTTGGATAGGGTAGGGGATCCAAACCCATTGCCTCTCTTTCAGATCAGTCAGAGTGGACTGAAAGACAACTGGGAAGAGTATAGATTACTCCCCCAAATGTCTATAATCTCTGAATCTTGATTACATGGCTGAGAAGTGAATTACTTAGGCAATGTGGTAGGAAGAAATGGAATTATTTAGTTACCATGAATCAGTGCAGAAGTAGGGAGAGACCTTTAATGGGGAAGGGCAGAAAATGATTCTATACCCTGAATGAACCTGTTTGTGTCAGACCATGAACTATAATAGTACCAAAAATAATTTCAAGTTTACTTATATGAGCCCTACTTGTTTCCCTTAATGGGTAAATAAACCTGCCCCTATTTTAAGCCATGTGAACTTATGGGCTGAAAGGAGTGCTCAGGACTACCCTTTTAAAGGGAAAGAGAGATATCAGAGATTGAAATTCCCACATCATTTGGGTGGGAAATGAGAAATTTCAACACTTTGTTTTGGCATAACACAAAGACTGGCAGTTAAATGGAGTCAGACAATAGATCCCCAAAATTATAATCCCTCTTGGCAGGAAGCTAAGGTTTGCAGGGGTCAAAGTTGCAGGAAACATGAGCAGAGCGGGATGACAAATCCTTTACTGAGAGTGGCAGGGCTACAAAAATAGATAGGGAACGGATCCTAGAATGAGAACATCTGCTGGCAGCAGCTCACTGGAACAACTTTAAGAAAATCAACACTGTCCAGACAGCTAGAGAAGTGCTGCAGATGGAAGCACCCACATGGAGGAGCAATTCCTAGATGTTCCTCACTGGAGCCTTCCCTGAGAAAACTTTTAAAGTAACTGACACTGTCTTGCTTGGCTTCTGGATAGAGAGATGCTATCCAGGGGACATTGTGATTTTCCATGTGAACCCTATTTATTTTCCTTAGACTCAATGAACTTACCCATCATCTAAACTTGATAAAGCTGGATGCAAGCATGAAGTGGGAAGCCAGTGTAATGTAATCACCAGAGTAAGAGAAGAGGCATGCAATGGTAAAGTTCCCAGATTCCCTGCATGGGAAAATGAACCAGGAAGGGGAGGAGTAGGTCAGTCACTAAAGATTACTAAGTGCCTACAGTGTGCCAGGCACTGTGCTAAGAGCCAGACAGGCAAAGAAAAGACAGACTCTTTCTCAAGGAGCTCTTTGTCTAGTGGGAGAAGACAACATACATACAAATCAAACTACACACAAGATAAATTTAAAATAATCAACATAAGAAGGTCACTAGAATTAGCGGGGACTCAGAAAGGCTTCTCATAAAAGATGGGATTTTAGTTGGGACTAGAAGGAAGCAAAGGAAGTAAGAATGCATGGTTGAGAAAGGAGAGCATTCTAGGAATGGAGGATAACAACCAGAGAGAGTGATCAGAGTGTCTTGTTCAAGGAACAGATTCACTGAATTGCAGAGTATACCAGGTTGGGAGTGGAGGTAAGTAAAATATAAAGTTAGGGAAAACAGTTCATGAAAAACAAAGAGGAGATTTTATATTTGATTCCTGAGAGTGATAGGGAGTCCTTAGAGTTTAGTGAGTAGGTTGTGATGTGATTAGACCTGAACTTTAAGAAGTCAAATTTTATAATAGATTGGAAGATGAACCAGAGTGGAGAAACCTATGGCAGGCAAACCAACCAATGGACTATTGCAATAGTCTGAAGGTGAGATCATGAAACAGTGTCAGAGGAGAAAAGAGCACATAAAAGAAGGATATTATGAAGATAAATAAGTTGTGACCCCGAATGACTGGGAGGATAATGGTCTCCAAAGATTAATAGTTATAATAAGAAGATAGGAAGGTTTGAAAGAGAAGATGAGTTTCACTTTGATGGTTACAAGACATCAAGTTCAAAATTTCCAAAAAGTTACATGAGGATGCAAGAGTGGAGCTCAGCAGAGATATTAGGATTTTTTTTATCCTGGGACTCCATTCTAGGAGCATAGGGCCACAACCAGTAGGCAATGGGTCACACAGTCGCTCAGGGTCACCCAGCTGGGAAGTGTCTGAGCCCAGATTTGAACCTAGGACCTTTTCGTCTCTGGGCCTGGCTCTCAATCCACTGAGCCACCCAGCTGCCCCGATATTAGGATTATAATATAAATATTAGGATCCTCAGGCCCTTTTTGCGAAGAGAGAAATTTTGAGATAAGGGTTAAAGCTGACTAAAAATTACACACACGTTTACAAATACATTTATATCATCAGTTACTTCACCTCAATACTGCAGAAGAGAGCTATGCAATATTAAGTAAAAAAAAAAAAAGGATTGTTAGATAATAAAAAAGTTTCGCAGAGGTCTTTGTAAGAGAAAAGAAAATGAGCATGACTGGAAGCAGGGATAGACTGTGATGAGTAAGTCCAGAACAAATTTACTCTTATGATAAAGGAAAAATAATGATTTATTTCCCTGGCTATTTTTACCATCAGGGAGGATGCTCTACATATAACTAAATCAATGGATTTTTGTTGAATAAAAGCTATGAGGGGGTAATCTCTTAAAGGAAATATTTATCTTATATAAGAATTATGATTCATTTGTGTAAAGAATTCCCAATGAGGAAACTCCTTCTCTGATATGGAGAAGTTTTCATTTGGCAATTTTGCCTTAGAGAATTACCTGGCCATTGAGAGGTTCAAAAATTTTTTCCAGAGTCATATAGCCTATATGTGTCAAAGGCAGGAATTTAAACCAGATCTTCCTGATTCTGAGGTTGGCTCTCTATCATGCCAGAAATACCAAATTCAAATAACAAAATTCCAGAGGAATCAGATTAAAATGTAACTGTAAAATGTGTAATAAAATTATAATATAATAGAGAAGATGTCAATTTTCTATATTATATATATGTATGTATATAATCAATGTGTGGCTAGCAGGGATTCCTTTCAATTTGAGTTCAACACCATTGAAATGTTCAATATCTGTCATATAGTATTTTAGGAGATTCAACAACAGTTGCAAACAAAGCATAACCCTCTCTTTAAGCAAAAGACTAAGTAAATATAATATATACATTTTTGCAAGTGCAATCTTAATTCATTTTAGCCATTGCACAGATTGTGTTACTTTCAAATCTTGTATGAATGAAGTAATCTTGTCAAATTCTTTATGCTATGAGGTTTTATTTTTTTAATTAAGTGTATTTATTTAATCAATTAATTTAGAATATTTTTTCATGGTTATATGATTCATGTTCTTTCTACCCTCCTCCCAGCCCTCTCCCATAGCCAATGAGTATATGAGTATTCCACTGGGTTTTTCATGTATCATTGATCAAGACCTATTTCCACATTATTAATATTTTCAATAGAATGATGATTCAAAGTCAGCATCCCCAATCTTATCCCCATCAAACCATGTGATCAAGCAGTTGCTTTTCTTCTGTATTTCTACTCCCACAGGTCTTCCTCTGTTTATGGATAATGCTCTTTCTCATAAGTCACTCAAAATTGTCCTGGATCCTTGCATTGCTGCTGGTAGAGAAGTCCATTATGTTTGATTGTACCACAGTGTATCCGTCTCTGTGTACAATGTTCTTCTGGCTCTGCTTCTTTTGCTCTGCAATAATTCCTGGAGGTCTTTCCAGTTCACATGGAATTCCTCCAGTTTATTATTCCTTTGAGCACAATAGTATTCCATCACCATCAGATACCACAATTTGTTCAGCCATTCTCCAATTGAGGGACACCCCTACTTTTTCCAATTTTTTCCCACCACAAAGAGCGCAGCTATAAATATTTTTGTACATGTCTTTTTCCTATGATCTCTTTGAGGTACAAACCCACCAGTGCTATGGCTGCATCAAAAGACAGGCAGTTTTTTAAAGCCCTTTGCACATAGTTCTAAATTGCCTTCCAGAATTGTTGGATCAGTTCACAACTCCACCAGCAATGCATTCATGTCCCAGTTTTGCCACATCCCCTCCAACATTTATTACTTTCCTTTTATGCTACAAGTTTTTGAAAGTCAGTGTGGTGCAATGGGATGACTTGGAATTTGAAGAGACATGGTATTAGAATTGTACATCTGAATAAAAACTATAATTGCTAGCTGTGTGACTGTGGATAAGACAATTAACCTCTTTGAACCTTAGGTTTCTAATCTGTAAAATGAGGAAACAACCCCTGTAGTACTGCTCTCCCTGGATGCTTTAAGGATCAAATGAGACAACATGTGGAGAGTTTTCTCCAAAGGTCAAAGCACTGAAGAAATACTACCTATCCCATGGTTACCACTTTTGATTATAGTAATGCCTTTGGAATCCTAAACCAAACTCTGTCATTTAACTTTTAGTCACTAGGGTTCCATTGCCAATTAAAAATACTCAGAGGTAAATCTAATTTCCATACTAACTTGGAAAGATGATGCAAAGCATCTAAGAAGGATGACATGGGCAGTTTCACATTTTCAGTTCCATCTGACTGTGATGGCTAGAATAGAGTGGAAAATACCAGATGTACAATTTTAAATGTATTTCTATTTTCTGAGCATGCATTATTCTTTAAGACAAATTGCTATTTAGGGGATAGAGGAATAGTTTTACCAGTGCAACACTGCTATGTATGAAGGTGGTTGAAGGTATTGAGCTCCTTGTCTCTAGTCATTTTTATATAGAGGCTGGATGATAACTCTCTTTGGTTTTGGTAAGTGGGATGAGTCAGTGAATGTTGTACTATTAAAACCTCTGAGTTACCTTCTAACTATGAAGTTTTGCCTGGAGCTGTCTCCAGTTTTGTTTATCCACTAAAAACAAGGCAATCTAGGTAGTGGGAAAAACTCTCACCTTGTAGCAAAGGACATAGTTTGGAATTCATGCTGTCCTACTTACTATGGGACTTGAACATGACACTTAACTTGTTGGAGCCTCAATTCTCTCACCTGTAAAAATGAGAAGGTTAGAATAAGACAAGCTCTATGACCCTATTCAACTCCAAATCTAACAGCACAATAAATCGGTATATCTTGATGGAGGGACTATTTCATTTTTGACTTTGTATTCCTAGTTCCTAGTTCAGTGCATGGCAAAAAATAAGTACCTAATAAATGTATTCTGAATTAAATCCAGTGAACTCATTATCTTCCTCTGCTAATCCTATTTCTTTTCAAAAGTTATCCTTTTTCTGTTGAGAGGACCATCATTTTTCTAGTAACTGAGGTTTATAACTTCAGTTTATTCTCAGCTCTTTTCTCTCTCTCTCTCTTATCCTGCCACATTCAAACATTTTTCAAACATTATTGATTCTATTTTACTGACATTTCTCCAATTTGTTTCCTTAATTCTACTCAAAATGCCATTAACCTGTTTAACTAATCCTCGTTTTGATTGTAACAGCACCTAACTGGTCTCTTTGTGTTAAGCCACTCAACACTTTAAACTATCTTGTCTTTTTCCATCCCTAAAATCTTATAAAATCCTTTCAGATTCTGACTAACTAAAATAAAGAACAAGCAGTATATTTTAAGATTCCTCAGAATGTCTAGAGTTCAGCCATTAAACACAGACATATTCTACCTCTTTCCCCAAACAAAGCCAGATATTCCATTCAGAATCCATCAATACCATTTTATTTCCATACACAAATACAGAAATAGTTAATGAAAATAAAAATTTCCTCAAAGCACTGCTGAATAATTAAATGGGTTTTAATGAAGGATTTTTACAAGCAACTATAACAGCCTTGATTTCAGGAGCAGAATAAACTAAATAAAACCCCACCGATTTCCAAAGCTTTAATGTTAGGCAGAATTATAGTTTTAAAATTTTGATTTTTAAAGGAAAATAAATTAAGGAACCATGTTCAGCTTCCTTTTTCTCTTGATTCCATAAAAGATCATTATGTAAAATATTATATGTATGCTCTAGCTCACTTACTGAGAGCCAGGGTGACTGTTTGGCCCTTAAGGATCTAGAACCTCTTGAAGGTTGATTGGATATGTCTTCTCCAATGTTACTAGCCCTCATGAATTCTCATGAGCTCATGTGCCCATCATTGTTAGGTACTAGTCATTAGCTTCACTTTTATAAAGGGAAATTTACTTCGGAGATATAAGAACAAATGTACATTTCTCCCAAATATCTTAGGAAGCATGCTTACCTTTATACATCCTTTGTTGCTGGGGAGAGAAGGCTTAAAACTTTGCTCAGTACTTTCATTGCATTGGACTTGCCAAGTTAATGTCCAGATGGAGATTGTTTCATAATGAATTATTGCACCAAATTCCACTTGTGTAAGTCTAGAAGATCCATCCTGAAAAGCTGCTCTTTTCTTCCTCTGAGCATGATGCCTCACCAGCTCTGTAACCCAGCATTTCAAGGGCACTGTGGCAGTTTTTGTCTTACTGACTGGTCTCTCGCAGAACCTCTGGATGAAAGAGTCTGATAGAAGAAGCAGCTGAAAGGATGAAGGCAAGAGAAGTATGAGGGGAGCCCACTAAAGCTTTTTACATGCCACCACAGCCAATCCAATAGCTTCCCATTCATCATATGCTTAGTCTCCAATGGCACCATTGTCATGTTGCCAGGTATTATATAGTCTGTCCATGACATTTCTTCTATCAGTCAATTTGAATCTTCCAGAATCAGGCTTCTAAAATTCTCCATGTGGGGAGATTGTATTAGGAAAACAATCTGTTGGGAATCTGTGAATGCTACATTCCAGGTTTTAAATATTCAAAGGATCTATGATTTCACTCCTATTAGAGAGGAACTCCTGATGTGAGAACTTTCTCCATGAAAAAGAATATAATACTTCTATGACTTATCCTATAAAATCTAGAGAAAATTGCCTCAATTTTACTTATAAAAAGAAGAATTCTTACCATCTTATCAATAGTGCATTTAACATAAGCTGTCTTAATATAGTAATCTAAAGAATTTTGAAAACTTATAATTTAATACAAAAGTAATTGATAATTAAGTATGAATGAAGGAAATAAAAATTAATCAAGATACACAACAAAGAATATTAACCAGACCTCTACTTTTAATCATTTATTTACCAATTCATCTAATTATTCATTTGTTTGTTTGTTCATTGGCTTATTCACTTGTTTATTCATTCATTTTTTGTATTTATTCAATGATTTGTTCATTCATCTATTAAGCTATTCATTTATTTATTGTGTAGACTTGAAATTTCATTGATAGGAATCTCCAGATGAGAAAATGTTCTCTTCTGATATAGATCAGCAATCCTTTTGCAATATAGTGTATTATAGAGTTGCCTGATGGCACTGAAAGGTTAATATGTTTCAGAGGTACAACTGAAAATCAAATATTCAGGACTCATTAACCAAGTCTCTATTCATATACCAAATCCTTTCAGCAGACAATAAAATAACAGGGTTGTCATTGCTCCAAGAATATTCATCAAAATTTTTCATTTCATAAATTTAGAACTAAAAGGGACCTCAGAGATTGGTTAATCCAAATATCTCATTTTACAGATGAGGAAAAATGGACGTCAGAGATGTAAAGTGATTGATCCAAAGTCAAACAAGGTAGCAGAGTAACTATTCCTTTGTAAAAGTGAAACTAATGACTGGTACCTAACAATGATGGGCACATGAGCTCATGAGACAGATGGCTCCAATAATTCTCATTGCACTGTCATTTCAGTTTCTCTGTGTCCTCCCTAAAATGTGTCACACAGAATTTAATATATCATTCTAGCAATAGTCTTATCAAGATAAAGAACATAGGGAACATCATGACCATCATCTTGAATATTAAGGCTCTCTTAATTTAGCCAAAGATTATGTTAGCTTTTTATTTTCCACTTCGATGTCACGTTCTTGCCTTATATTGAGAGAATAGTTTGCTAAAACTTCCTGATCTCTTTCATTTAAAATGTTGGCTGGAGGGAGGCAGCTGGGTAGCTCAGTGGATTGAGAGTCAGGCCTAGAGATAGGAGGTCCTAGGTTCAAATTTGGCCTCAGACACTTCCCAGCTGTGTGACCCTGGGCAAGTCACCTGACCCCCATTGCCCAGCCTTACCACTCTTCCACCTAAGAGCCAATGCACAGAAGTTAAGGGTTAAAAACAAAACAAAACACACACACACACACACACACACACACACACAAATAAAGTGTTGGCTTGTGATTTTTGCTATGTAAAAGCTGTGTACTTGATTCTTTGAATCCATGTGTAGGATTTCATCCCTTAAAATTGTTTGAAGTTTTGTTTGGTCCATAGTTCTGGCTTGTTGAGACGCTGATGTTGTTCCCCTTGTTGACTTGTTTTGCTTTTAGATATAGACAGTATCTTTCCAGAAAGGTAGCAGTCTCTCCTAGCTTTGTATCATCTATAAAGTTGCTAAGAATGCTGTGGATACCATTATCCTAAGTCACTGCTAAAAACCTGTTGATGCAGAGCACTTCCCTGCATCAGTCTATTGGAGATGTCCCTATGGGTTGACATTGATCCATGGATGGCTGCTTGCTGAATCTACCAGGTAACCAGTTTTGAATCTTCCTGGCCATATATTATCATCATGTTCATCTCTTTTTACCTTTTACAGACAGTATAATAGACTTTATCAAATAATGTGCTGAATTCTAGGTCCATGCCATTCTCTTGATTATTAATCATGTCAAAAAAGGAATTGAGCTTAATCTGAATGATTTTTTTTCTTTTAAAGATATATTCATTTAAAAAAAAACTTACATTCTGTCTTAGAATTGATACCAAGAATCAGTTCCAAAGAAGAAGAGCTGTAAGGGTGATTCAATAGGAATTGAGTGACTTGCTGAGAGTCACACAGCTAGGAAGTTTCTAAAGCTAAATTTGAACCCAGGACCTCCTGTCTCCAGGTCTGGCATTCCACCCACTGAGTCATATAGCTGCTCTGTGAGTGTTTATTAAAGTTAAAATCTGAACAATAAATGTAGCATGACTTCATTAAGACAAGTTAGCTCAAGGGAATCCAGGTGCTTCAGTGGATAGAGAGCCATGCCTAGAGATGGAAGGTTCTAGGTCCAAATCTGATCACAGACACTTCCTAGATGTGACTCTGGATAAGACACTTAACCACAATTGCCTAGCTCTTACTACTCTTCTGCCTTCGAATTGATAGTATAAATGCTAGGACAGAAGGTAAGGGTTTAAAAAAGATCACAAACAATTCCCTTTATAATAATTGTACTTAAGAATTTTTATTTTGCCTATCTGTATATGTGTCATATCCCTTTATTAGAATATATGCTTCTTAAGAGTAGAAACCAGGTCTTATTCAAACTATATGACATTCCTTCTCAGTAGCTACTTAACAAATATTTGTTGAATTGAGGGAGATAGTAATTATACACCATTGGATCTATCATCTCTTTTGTATAGATCTAGAATTCTCAACTCATGTCTGTGAATAGATTTTTTTTTGGGGGGGAGATCTATAACATTGGATGTTTAAATATTTATTTTCAATAACTTCTAACTGATATTTTCTTCTATTATTTAAAAATGTTCTAGGAAGGGATAGTTAATTTTCTTTAAAATTTAAAAAAAAAGATGAACCTTTATTTTAATGCAAATCCCTGGCAGAAATGCTATAACAGTTTATTATTGATAGCCCATTCATGCTTTGTCCACTCTGAATCTTATTGATGACTTCTTACAAATCACATCTATGATCTACACAAAATTCTGATGGTTTTTCTCTCAATCTTTTAACATTCTGTGGTTAACAAACTGTTCTTCCTCTCAGTCTCATTATGTGTTTTGTCCACCTCTTGTTCTTATATTTTACAGGATAACATCCCTCATGTTGATACTTCTCAGCAAGATATCACTAGTAATAGATTTCAGTGTATGTACAACCACCCTGAATTTCTCCATTGGCCTTTGGGTCACCTACGATTTTGATTCTTCAGAGAGAATGGTATTGCATAATTCATAACTGGGCAGCAGCATCAGAAGGAAGCTGTAATCCTGTACTGGACACAAATTCTATCACTGTGAGTCTCCAAGATCCCAAAAGACCAGGAAGAGCAAGAAACCTTAGGAAATTGATAACCACTTCATTTTACAAATTGGAATATTGAGTCTATTGTGGTAAAGAAGGTTTTTAACCTGCTTCTAAGGAAGGACCCACATGATAAGCTGGGGAATATGCTTTGAATTTGCTCCCTATTAAAACGATCACTGGAATTATTCTGACTTTTCATTATCTATTGCAGTCCTTAGGGACAGAATGTCCTCATTTAAAAGCATTTGAAAGAACTGTATTTTACATGGAAAAATTATTCTGATCTAAACTTTATATAGCATATGATGTCATTTCAAACAACTAGGGCTTCTATATCATGTAAATGTCATCTTCACACTGAGAAGCTCTTATAGCTTTAGACTCAGAGTTCAGCAAGTTTTCCATTCATTGAAATGTCTCTACATAGTACATATCTATTTGGAGGTGTCAAAACTTGCTCTCATTTTTGATATGTAAAGATCTGTGAAGTGCCATACCAAATCGGTCATCTAATTCATGGATGATGGTGGACTTTTGGAGAGTGGTCCTCCTAGCACATCTATAGGGACTGTAAGCTCAGAAAAGAACTTGGAGAGTTCTTTTCATCTTCTCCTGCTTTAGGAGAAAAGTAGTCTTGAATCATGCAATTACTAAGAATTAGTTCTTTTAAAGATCTCCCCAGAACATACTTTTTTCCCACTTTTATGTGTCATATTTATTTATGTTTATAAGTTTCTTCCAGCACTTTGACCCATTATTATACTATTGTTTTTACACTGGGAGGATTCTTTTGAGTCTGTGTAACCCTCCTCTGTGACTACACAGAACCCACCCAAACTGCTGAGATCCTCTCTCTAGTTCCCTTGCTATTGTGGCAAATAATACCATTGTTCTCAAGCAATGGTTATTCTATTCACAGTGGAAATTTAAAATGTCTGCATGGTTATTCTCTATGGAAAAACCATGAATTTATTTTCCTATTTGAGGCAGCCTCAGTAAATAAGACTTTCTTTCATCCTCTTAGCAAAGTGCCAGTTGGCATGCTCAGAATCTGTAGGGAGAACAGCTTTCAGAAGTCCTGGATAAAGGCTCAACTGCCCTGTAAGTTTATTAAATTAATTTTTAAAAAATCTCTTATCAGTTTCTTAGAACTGTTTTTTGGTTTCTTTGAATTGACAATTAGGCAGAATAGTGGAGTACTAGACTTCAAGTAAGGGAAACATTTCAAAATCTTTACTAAATATTGGAAAGATCACTTAACCATTCTTAACTTCAGTATTTTCATCTGTAAAACACACATTGTAGCACCAATTTCTGAGGGTTGTTATGAAGACCAATGAGAAAATAAGTGTGTCACTTTAGAAACCTAGCTGTTATTATTCAGATTACATTTTTAGATAAGCTTGTCTCCAGACCTTACTAATTAGTACCCATTTCTTCCATAGCCTCTCAAAACTTCCCCACTGCTCTCCCAGTTCTCTCATCCCTTAGATCAACTCTGCCATTGTCCTTGGATGAGATTTGTTCAATAGGATCATCTATGGCCCCATTCTCCATTTTGGTAGGTTTCCAAATCAAAGAGCTCCTCCTTTGCCACTACTTTCCAATGAGTGGTTTTTCCCTCATTTATTATATAAGCTACTGAGCCCAAAGACTTCTTTTGCTTTGTATTTGTAATTCCTGGTTCAGCACAGCCTTTGTCATGAAGTATTCACTTGATATGTGCTTTTTCATCTGCCTATCCATTCTTCCATTTCAAAACTGAAACAAAAATAAAGTTATAGATATATGCCTACTGAGGGAGGCATAGTCTAAAAACAAAGCAGAAATATAAGACATGAAAGGAACAGAATAAAGACATGAAAGATAATGAAGGAAGAATTCACAATTGATTTTTTTCTGACAATATAAACCATGTATTTTTTAAGGGAGAGCACTATTGGTCGGGTGGTTAGATGGCATAGTCTATAGAATACTTGGCCTGAAGTCAGGAAGACTATCATTTCTTTGTGATTCCAAATCTGACACAGGACATTTACTAGCTGTGTGAACTTGAATAAGTTACTTAACCCTGTTTACCTCCATTTCCCCATCTGTAAAAATGAACTTGAGGAGGAAATGGCAAACCACCCTGGTACCTTTTCCAAGAAAAGTCCAACTCAAGTCACAAATATTTGTACATAACTACAAATGAATGAAAAATAAGTAGTCATTGGAACTGAAGATAGATGGATAGTTGTAGTGTAATAAAATACATAAAATCTTTTTTTTTCATGGACAAAGAAGTCCATGGCTCCTTTAAGCAAATAACGTTTTTAAGCAATGGAACTAAATGTTTTCTTTCAATGAGAAGTTATTGAAAAAATGATGACTTTTTTTTTTCTCATCTAAGTTCACAAGCTTCCTGAAGTTTGTACCCAGACCAATCTGAGGTTAAGGGCCCTCATGGTTGAGTTATAATTTTACATTTTATATTAATATTATTTAATTTTCAGCAGTTTCAGATGACTAGATATGATATAAGGACTAAAGAGTCTAGTAGACAAATAGGTCTCCTTTTCTGCTAGTCAGAAATTATCCTTGCAAAAGTGAGAGAAGGTAATATGAAGAGATCATAAAATTTCACATCTCTTGTAGACCCAGGAATAATCTGGGAATATACACCTTTCCTTTTGGTAGGAGTATTGGAATCAATACCTCTAGGTCTCAAAGGGGAAAAAAATCAGCTTAAATTCAACACCAAAATTGTAACAAAAACTTGATTGGTTAAACAGAGTCCTCCTAGAGATGTTTGGCAGTGGAGGCTCCTGACAATAAGGCAGAAGACACAAGATCAGATTAAAACTAATTGGAGAGTCCAAGTAAATAATTATAGGCTGAAATAATCAATCAATAAATAAATAAATATGCAGGATATTGTGTTAAAAAAAATTGAATTTTTGAAGTAAGAGAGAAGTGGAAAAATGTTGTGCTTAATTCTTGTATTTCCTTAACATTATTTAAACTTTTCTGTCATTTCATATAAATTTGATAAATACTTTTATTCATATTCATTAATAAAATATTTTTCTGACATATTCATCTTAGGAATTCTATACATATACACTTGTTGAGGAAAAATTATATTTCTACTTATGAACTAAGACATCAAGATTCCACTCAATTCTGAAATAATTTATTACATGCT
This sequence comes from Gracilinanus agilis, assembly GCF_016433145.1. Taxonomy (NCBI): domain Eukaryota; kingdom Metazoa; phylum Chordata; class Mammalia; order Didelphimorphia; family Didelphidae; genus Gracilinanus; species Gracilinanus agilis. The sequence continues at coordinate 244,965,430 of NC_058134.1, forward strand.
TATTCTATGTCATTATTTTGTTTGTCACATTGTATTTCTGACTCCAGGTCATGTTAGAGGTAAATATATTCCATGAAAGAACCAAAGCACTTGTTTGGTTAGGTGGATATCTTGGTCAAGGTTAAGTAGTGGAAGGGGAAAAGAATTGATGAATTGGTATTTTTAATCATTAAAAGATCGCAATATTAATCACCTGTTCCAGGAACTGCTTCATGGAAGGGTCTCTAGATCTTGAAAGTAAAGAACCAAGGGAGATACATTTTTCCCTCTATAGAGACAATGAAAAGGAGACATTCCCTAACCTTGACATCCAGACGATTCTTTTCAGAGAAAGGAGAGAAAAGGCAGAACATGGGGAAAAATCAGACTTTAGAAGCCCAGTCATGGATGTATGGTGAGGGGATATATCCAACTAATGGATCAGCCTGAGTGAAGGAAAAAAAAAACTCTAAAGGTTGCTGAATTCTATTATGGAATTTGTAGAATATTATTATGTCATGAAATATACATCTTTCACATCTTTTTTTGACACATGCAGATGAGGGTGCTCCTAGTGTGATTGCATTTATGGAAAACTTGATAGCTAGGTGTTAAAATGTGAAAAGTGACAAAGATACTGCTAGGAAGAAAAAGCCCTCAGCATACTGATGAGAAAAGACAGTGGGGATAAAAACTTGGCAGGCAGTCTTTATTTCCCTATCTTATCTCTGACCAAACCAGCACATCCTGAAAACGGTTCATACAGCTGCTAAGGGAAGACTACTTTGTATTTTTTCAGCAGAAAATCAGATGTCAAATATATGTGTTGTTTATATCTACAGTCTTTAGTTTTGCTTTAAGCATTTGTGTTTAAGTATGCATTTGTATGTGTTTTGGTGAAACATTTTTCATTCATATTTTTGTTTATATAAATATCAAAGTACAATTTTTAAAAATGATCAACAGTGAATATTTGTGTCTGTGAATTACATTTATTCCTGTAAATGATGAAAAACACCAATGTAAAATTAAGAGAGTAGAGGCGGTGTGGTGTGCATTTGGAAATTTTACAGGTAGTGACATATTCATTTCTTCATAATTTCCATACTCCCCCAAAATACTGGACTTTTTTTGAAGTATGAGAGATTTTATAATTAAATTTTCATCAGGCTAGGTTAGAAAGGGGGAGGGTATAGCAGAAAGAACACTAGCTATTAATTCTATGCACCTGAGTTTGAGTCTCAATTCTATCACTTTTTATCTGTGTGAAACTGAGGAAATGGTCTTGGTTTCATTTGTCCAATGAAAGAGGTTGGACTAATTTCAACAGTGTTCAGTGAATTTTAAGAGCTTGAAGAGATCTTAAGGATCAAGAGTCCATGTCCTGTTTTACAGATGCAGAAACTGAGACCCTGATATTTAAGTGGTTTTTCTAATGTTGCATAAGTAGTATATAGAAGATGTGAAATTTGAACTGTGGTTCTCTGATTATAGAGTCAATATTTTCTCTACTTCTCCAAGCTGTATTCTTCCATGTAGATAAGGGAAACACACATGTACACACACACAGATCCATGTGCATATAATAAATCAATAGAGACTTTCAGAATCAGAAAGAAACAACCTTTTGCTTAGTGCTTTACTCCTTACACAGCATTGCTGATAAAGGAATGCACAGACACTAATGAATGCATCTAGTAACACAGAGTGTACTCCTATCTGAAACTACAGAGTCTCATTAAAAGCAAAACAAAACTAATTGTTGGGAATTTGATCCATATTTTTAACACTATGAGTTGAGGACTTAGGAATAACTTGACAGGACAAGCACCAAGTTTCAATTGATAGGATGTATTTCTTGAATTCATAAAGCAAATAGAGATAGGATGAAAAGCTGAATTTCAAAGCAAATTTATAATAAAAAATTTATATCAATTCATACATCTTGCCTTCTTAGTGTCAATAAAAATCTGTCTTGATGCAACTTCTATCCACTGACCTTTTCTCCAAATCTAAAGGACTTATTTGTTTAACCTTCTTGCCTATTTCTACTGCAACTTGATTTTTCATCCAAATTCTCATAGCAAACTGGAATTAAACTAGATGGATTATGATATCCATTTTGTTATAAACCTATGATTTTATTATTCTTGGTTTTCCATTTCATAGCTTTACAATGCTAGAAGACTAAGAACATATTGCCCCTTCGCTCTTCTCTAGACTAAATGTCCAGAGTGCCTTCAATAACTGCAAATGACATTTTAAAAGTTTTCTCACAAAACAGAGATTATTAATTTGGAGTCTATGGACAGATTTCATTTAGCAATTTAGATGGAAAAAATTCTCCAAGCTGTGATATAAGGGCTTGCTAGGTTCTTTTCAGGGCTTCTTTCCTCCCTTGGTGCTTACCTTCCTACCCACCTCTCACCTGTGGCTCCAAAAGAAGTGGCCACACCTCAGTAAACCATCTAGGTAGAGAAGCTAAATGATGCCAAAGGTAACCAATCAGTCTCAAGGCCATCAATGACTTAGGGGGATATCTATCCCAAGCATGTGAAGATTTTTCCACTTCAGAAAGGAAAAATGAGAAAAATGAGTTCCAGTGGCAATGAAGGTAGTCGAAGCTGGTGCTACGGAGTGCTTAGAGCATAGTTAGGCAAGAAAGAAGTCAGGGTCATTCACTGCATCCCAACTCATAACCAGTCATCTTGACTTTTTGTTTTGTCACTGGACTTTGATGACTGGAAGAGACTGGAAGGCTTGGGTCTTTGTGTGACTCTGACTCATTTTTAAATACAATCTATATCCAAGTCAAAAGACCATCACCAAGGATTTCATTTTGGTCCTTTTCAATATGAGAGACAACAATCAATCAATCAATTTATGCATCTATAAATCTTTATGTTTCAAGTAGGTTTCTTGCAAATAGCATACTGGTGGATGTTGCTTTTGAAAGCATTATAATATTCTCTCTTTTTTTGTATAAACTCATCACATTCACAGCTATCATTTCACACACATCACATGTATATCAACTTGCACATTTATGGCTATCATTAATTGTGTCTTTCTTTTTATCATCTGCTCTTAAATTATATTCCTCTTCTTGTTTTTGCTTTTTATGTATCACTAGTTCTTTTTTTCATTTTATATTCTTCTTTATAATTTACCTCTCTGAATTTAAGACATTTTGTTAATCATTCCATGAATCTTCTCACCTTTTTATTCTCTTTCTATATTCATTTCCTTTCTTGTTTCTCTGTGAAGGAGTTTTGGATTTTTTTACACCAAACTCTGATCCCTTTCTTGATCAGTTTTTTAAAAAGTGAATTGAAGTGATTCATGATTGTCTCAGCCCTACCTTAATTTGTATAGATTTCTTCATGAAGATCTTGATTCTGTGTGATGTTAAATTCTCTACTTATATCCCCACTTTCTTTCTAATGTGCATCCTACAGTCCTATCTATTCCTTCACTTTTCCTTTTAATATCATCAAAATATAACAAAACACTCCCAAGCTTTAGTATTATTTAAGTCCTTCTATGAATCCTCAATATATAAGGATTAGGGAAGGGTACTTCCATTATTCTCAACCCTTATTAAAATATATACACTTTTGTCAGCTCCCACTCCAGAATTCTATTTGATGTGAAACTTGTAACAGAGAAAGTCCTGGGAGTTGTAGTCTCCCAGGCCTTATATTAATTCCAAATGACACAGTACTATTTGAAAGTGGTTTGGATGAGAATGTTGGGAAAGCTCAGCTTAGCACTGTTTTCTCTGTCATCTTAGCTTTACCCTTTTTTTATTTTAAAATTCTTAAGGCTTCTGGGTTAAGGTGGTGGCAGAGTAAAAAGCAGCTGCTAAACCTCTCCTAACTCACACATATAGGACTCCTCAAAAGGACATAAAAACAAATCCAGATGAAAGAAGGGACCCCACAACAGGGAGCAGCAGTGAAGGTATGTGGAATCGGGGCATTTCCATGCTATAAAGGGGTGAAACAGTTCTACTAAAATGGTAGCTGAGCAACCGCCACCCCCACACCACCTATAGTGCCAAAGCCAGTACACAAGACTTAGAGCAAGTTTGGGGCATTCATTAAATTCTTGATAGCTCACAGGGCCTGCTCCTGTGAGCAGCAAGACATAAGACCCCAAGAGGCTAAAGAACCAGACTTTGAACACAGACCCTGAGTGCAGGCACAGAAGGACACAGGCACAGACTCAGGTGCAGACTGAGGTGCCCATGGTGACACTGAGCCCAGGCTCAGACCTTGGGTGGGGACCCATGGCAGAGGGGTGCATGACTGTGGAAGCAGCACCCTGAGACTGTTAAAGGAGCTTCAGGCAGAGGAACAAGCAAGGGGACCACCAGGAGGCTTGACCCTGAGAACAACTAGACCTGAGACCTCAGGAGCCTAAAGAGTACAGAGACCCTGAGTGTGAAAATAAAGCTGAGAGGCACAGTGCTAACACTGGCAAGCCAGACACAAGAACCTCAAAAGAGAAAGATCAAGAAGAAATCTTTAACACTTGACAACTTTTACACAGAAAAAATCCAGACAACAGAGCAAGCAGAAGAGGAGAAAAAACAAGCAATCCCATTCAAATCTTCCCAAAAAAATGAAAATTGGTCACAAGCTCTTGAAGAGTTCAAATCTGAGATGATGAGAAAGATGGAAGAGATTTGGCGAGAGAAGTGGGAAATAGCTCAAAAGGAAATTAACAAGTTAAAAGACAGAAACTCCCAAATGGAGAAAGATGCCCCCAAATGAAAAGAATTGATGAGAAAATTGGAGACCAAAATCAAACAGTTGGAAAACAGGATAGACGAAATCGAAAAGGAAAACCAAAAGGTTATAGCAGAAAACCAGTCTCTAAAGACAAGAATTGGGCAAGTAGAAGCCAATGATCTCTCAAGACAGCAAGAACAAATAAAGCAAAATCAAAAGACTGATAAAATAGAAGGAAACATGAAATATCTCACTGAGAAATTGACAGATCAAGAAAACAGGTCTAGAAGAGACAATTTGAGAATCATTGGTCTTCCAGAAAAAGCAAAAATTAATAGAAATTTGGACTCCATATTAAAAGAAATTATTCAGCAAAACTGCCCTGAAATTCTACAACAAGAAGGCAATATAGACATTGAAAGGATCCATAGATCACCCTCTACACTGGACCCTGAAAAGACAACCCCCAGGAATATAATAGCCAAATTCAAGAGCTTCCAAGTAAAAGAAAAAATTCTAGAAGCCAGAAAGAGACAATTCAGATATCAATGAGCACCAATCAGGATCACATAGGATGTGGCGGCCTCCACACTACAGGACCACAAAACTTGTAATATGATATTCAGAAAGGCAAGAGAACTGGGTCTACAACCAAGGTTCACCTACCATCAAAACTGACTATATACTTCCAGGGGAAAGTATGGGCATTCAATAAGATAGAAGATTTCCAAGTATTTGCACAGAAAAGACCAGGACTAAATGGAAAGTTCAATATCCAACCAGAAAAACCAAGAGAAACATGAAAAGGTGAATAAGAAACAAAGGGGGAAAAAAAGAAAACTCTTATGTTTAAATTTGCCTCTTTAAGGGCTTTAATAAGAACAAATTATTTGTATTCCTATTTGGAGAAATGTTAGGTGTAATTTTCAAAAACTGTATTCACTATTATAGTAATTAGAAGTATTATTGACAGGGAGAGGTTGGAATACTAAATGGTCTAAGAGGAGATGGGGGGGGGGAAGGGGGCAGAAGAGTAGATGGCACCAAGAGAAACTTGAATGAATAAGGAAAATAGGATAGGGGCAGCTGGGTAGCTCAGTGGATTGAGAGCCAGGCCTAGAGACGTGGGGGCCTAGGTTCAGATCTGGCCTCAGACACTTCCCAGCTGTGTGACCCTGGGCAAGTCACGTGACCCCCATTGCGTACCCTTACCACTCTTCCACCTATGAGTCAATACACAGAAGTTGAGGGTTTGAAATAAAAAAAAAGAAAAAAAAAGAAAAATAGGATATTCTATACGACACAAAGAGGACATGGGAAGGGGAGGGGATGAATACTAATATAAGAAGGAGAGGAAGAGAGCGTTAAGAGGTAATATTTAAACCTTACTCTCAGTGGAATTAACCCTGAGAGGGAAGAGTAGCTATATCCATTAAGATATAGAATTCTATCTAACCCTGCTGAGAAAGTCAGAAAGGATTAACCAAGGGGAGCAGGGGAGTGGGGAGGTCAAAAAAGAGATTTAATAAATTTAATTAAATTAATACAGGTAGATTTTAACCGTCAGTTCAGGGTTAAGGGCCTGAGGCCCAGCGGTGAATGGAGCAAATTTCATTCACAGAGTCTATAAAAGGAAGTTTCTTAATAGAAGTTCAGAAAGATTCAGCCTTTAAACACACCACGTGGAACAGTCTCAGTCCCCTTCATCAAACCAAAAGTAGCCTCACTCACTCAACTCCCTCTTTTAAAGGGGTCTACCAAAACAAACACAGGAATTATACAAAAACAACTATAAACCACTTTCCAAACAATTAAAACTAGATCTAAACAATTGGAAAAACATTTATTGCTCATGGGTAGGACGAGCTAACATAATAAAAATGGCCATTCTACTCAAATTCATTTACCTATGTAGCACCATAACTATCAAACTGCCAAAAAAGTTTTTACTGAATTAGGAAAAACTATAACAAAGATTTGGAATAATGAAAGATCAAGAATATCAAGGGAAATAATGAAAAAAACAACGAAGGAAGGTGGCTTAGCAGTACCAGATATTAAACTATTCTATAAAGCAGTGGTCATCAAAACAGTATGGTACTGGCTAAGAGACAGAAAGAAGGATCAGTGGAATAGACTTGGTAAGTGATGTCAGCAAGACAGTGTATGATAAACCCAAAGGGCCCAACTTTTGGGACAAAAATCCACTATTTGACAAAAACTGCTGGGAAAATTGGAAAACAATATGGGAGAGATTAGGTTTAGATCAACATTTCACACCCTACACAAAGATAAATTCAGAATGGGTGAATGACTTGAATATAAAGAAGGAAACTATAAGAAAATTAGCTAAACATAGAATAGTATACCTGTCAGATCTATGGGAAAGGGAAAATTTTAAAATGAAGCAAGAGTTAGAAAAAATTACAAAATGTAAAATAAATAATTTTGATTATATTAAATTAAAAAGGTTTTGTACAAACAAAAATAATGCAACCAAAATCAGAAGGGAAACAACATAACTGGGAAGAAATCTTTATAACAAAAAATTCTGACAGAGGTCTAATTACTCAAATATAGAAGGAGTTAAATCAATTGTATTAAAAAATCAAGCCATTCCTCAATTGATAAATGGACAAGGGATATGAATAGGCAATTTTCAGATAAAGAAATCAAAATTATCAATAAGTACATGAGAAAATGTTCGAAATCTCTAATAGTTAGAGAAATTCAAATCAAAACAACGCTGAGGTACCACCTCACACCTAGCATATTGGCTAAAATGAGAGAAGGGGAGAGTAATGAATGTTGGAGGGTTATGTGGCAAAATTGGGACATTAATGCATTGCTGGTGGAGTTGTGAACTGATCCAACCATTCTGGATGGCAATTTTGAACTATGCCCAAAGAGCTCTAAAGGACTGCCTGCCCTTCAATCCAGCCATAGCATTGCTGCGTTTGTACCCCAAAGAGATCATAGATAAACAGACTTGTACAAAAATATTTATAGCCACACTATTTGTGGTGGCAAAAAACTGGAAAATGAGGGTATGTCCTTCAATTGGGGAATGGCTGAACAAAATGTGGTATATGCTGGTGAAGGAATAATATTGTGCTCAAAGGAATAAAAAACTGGAGGAATTCCATGTGAACTGGAAAGAACTCCAGGAACTGATGCAGAATGAAAGGAGCAGAGCCAGAAGAACATTGTACACAGAGACCAATACACTGTGGTAAAAATAGAATGTAATGGACTTCTGTACTAGCAGCAAATGACACAGAACAATTCTGAGGGACTTATGGAAAAGAACGCTACCCACATTCAGAGGAAGAACTGCAGGAGTGGAAAAACAGAAGAAAAACAACTGCTTGAACACTTGGGTTGATGAGGACATGATTGGGGATGTAGACCCAAAAAGACCACACCAATGTAACTATCAATAATATGTAAATAAGTCTTGATTGATCACACATGTTAAAACTAGTGGAAAAGTGCATGGGATATGGGGGTGGTGGTGAAGGGGAAAGTAAAAAGAAGAATCATGTAACCATGGAAAATTTTTCTAAAGAAATAAAATATTTAAATTAAAAAAAATAAAATGACCTGGAAGAAAAAAAGAAAAACAAAATAAATAAATAAATAAAGTTCTTAATTAGGGTTGTTTCCTTAGGAATGCTTAGAAGTTCTTTATTATTTTGAAGATCCATTTTTGTTATATAAGATATTCCTTTAATTTTTTTCCCTTTTGGACTATCATATTTCTTACTCTGATTTTCTTTTTCATATATATTAAGTCTTGTGAGATCCTGATTGGGCTACTTAGGGCATGGATTCATTATTTCATGATGTTCACATCATTTTCTTCTTTGACTTTAAGGTTCTGTGGTTTGCTTTTAATGTTTCTGGGAGTTTTTATTTTGGGGTTTCTTTTAGAAGATGACTTATACATTCTATTTTCACTAGATAATATTCTAATATATTTGGACTATTTTGTTTTATGATTTCTTGAAATATTTTTATGTATTATTTTTTGTTGTGTCTATAATGTACACCAATTATTATTAATTTTTCTCTCTCTATTCAGTTTTCCAGGTCATTATAAAAGAAGATATTCCTTAATTTTTTATTTTAATTTTTTAAAAAATCCTTTGATTAATTTTGTTGTCTGATGGATTTAACTTCTTTTTTTGCCTTTCTATTTTTCAGCAAATCTGTCACTTGGTTATGGCTTTATATTTTCTTGCATTAAGCCATTATTTCTCTCTCCTTCCTGCTTTCCAACCTCTGTTCTCCTTTATGCTGTTACAAACTGATAATATTGAAGGCCTGATCAGCTGCCACCATCCTCACTATACCCTATTACTTAGCTCCTGTTTGATCACTTTATAATGATTCAAATTTTTTATCTTGTGTTGGGAAGAATATTCACTATGGTTTCTTATTAGTTTTATTATTGCTGCTTGTATTGTGTTTTCTGGGATTTTTGTTGTTGTAGCAGTTATGAGAGCTGGCCTGTGCTGCATCCTCCAACTCAGCTATCTTGGCTGGTCTCCTAGTATGCTTGTTAAATATAATTATATCTCGTAGATGAAATCTGTTCCTGAAGAAATTTATCTAACGTCAATTTTTCTTTAATTTCATCAGAATTGGAAATTAATGGATTAATGTAATTGTTAAATTCATAGAGAACTAAAAACTACAATAATTTTTTTAAAAAAATTTTGTCCATAAATAATCAAAGCCTCCTTAAATTAAGATAACTATGAAATATCATGCCACTGAAGAGGGAATCTGTTTGTTGATAACAATGGCTGCCATTAACCTGACAAAATGGTGTTCTCCTAAATTAAATACAGCAAACGTCTTTGGATTATTAGACATCACTATGGCCAGGAACAGAATGGAGAAAGTCCATTTCAATAATTATCCTAGACTTGGTTAATTCTATTCTTTCTGATTTTAAAACACTCATCTCTGATGGTGTTCACATTCTAATGCCATTAAAAATTAAATCCATTTTACAATCCTACCTCAAGGTAAATTTCATTCTTCAGTGAAGGCTTCTGTCCAATTCATACAAGCTTCAAGGCAAAACTTCTCTATGACTGGTTGAGCTATGATAACTTATCTCCTATGAATTGAAGTTCTTGGAACTCTGTTAGTTTTTTGAGCCTTTTGAAATTCACAAGCCTAATCCATATGATGTTAAGAAATTATGGACTGTAGCAGAGACAGGAAGACAATACCTGTATGTTTCTCAGCTTTGTGGAGTACCTGCCACTTCTCTTACCACTCATAGGTTGGTATTTATGCTCACTCATCACCATGGAAAAGAAGACTACTGACCATCTATCTAGCTTTTGCAATTTGCCAAGGGTTGGAAAAGGATTACCTCTAATTAGGAGAAATAACCTCCTCATTCTTATATTTACTGACATCTTTATTGACTCATCATCTTCTACCCTAGCTACTTTTATTTTTTATTTTAATTTGTGGGAAGGAAAAGAAGTACCTAATGCATAATATGAACCAGATGTACAATAGACCATTTCTCCCCACATACAAATCAATGAGATGCATAAGAGAATCACAGCTAACAATGAAATAATTTAAACAATATTCAGCATCTTAACTTCTCACTACTAATACAATCATATGGGAGGTAAATAGTCAAAATTTGTTGGACCACAAAAGTTTTTGCATGCTGCTAATTATTCATGTTCAGTTTCATCACTGCTGGCATTGTTCATTTAATCAGCCAAGCTTGATCTTTCTGGTGGCTTCTCTCCAATGCTTACTCTTCCATTAGCACTTGTCCATTCCTGAGAGTCAGGAAAGGAGAAGATGCCAGCTTTATACTCTTTGAAGCTTACAAGGTTAATATTAAAAGAAAGAAATATACAATAAGTCCAAAGACTACTAAGGTCCATAAGATACTCCAAGATGATTAATCCATAATACACATGGGGAATGGTGACTCTGCTGCCATTATGGTAGGGGAGAGAAAGGCTATCATTCATCCCTCATTGAAATCACATTTTATCACTTTTAGTCCTTATTCCAAAATTGTAACAGTTAAAAACTAACATATATTTTTTAAAACATATAGCAGGGGGCAGCTGGGTAGCTCAGTGATTGAGAGCCAGGCCTAGAGACAGGAGGTCTTAGGTTCATATCTGGCCTCAGACAATTCCTAGCTGTGTGACCCTGGGCAAGTCACTTGACCCCCATTGCCTAGCCTTTACCTCTCTTCTGCCTGCCTTGGAGCCAATACACAGTATTGACTCCAAGATGGAAAGTAAGGGTTAAAAAAAAGATATAGCAGGGAGGATTCTGGAAAGATGGAAGCTTAGACACAGCAAAACTTCAGACCTCTGAAACCCTTCTGCACCGAGATAAAAAACGAAGTGCTTCAAGGGGAAAGAAAACCAAATCTAATCACAGAACACAATTGGAAGAACCCTTCTGCTGGACTCAGCTCAAGTGGTATGCAAAAAAAAAAAGCCCGAATTCTTAACTTATTGGGTTTGAGGGTAAGGAAGAAGGAAGATCCCAGGACCCCTCCCCCACATGCTGTGCTGAGTCTCCAGTGGTTCCTGGAATCTCTGGGCAGGGAAGGACGCTAGAACGGAAGGGAGGGTTTTGCTGGTACAGCTGTGCTAGGTTGAGGGAATTGAACACAGACAGCTGGGAGGCAGCTAGAGGAGAAATCCAGAGAGGGCAGTCTAGTCACAGTGAAAATGCTCCATCTTGCCCCACCCACCCACCCAAGGTTTTGGTCTCAGGGCACATCTAGCTCTGCAGATCAACTCTGCCCTGACTTAATCCCATCAATAGGGCAGATGAGAAGTCTTCAGAGGGCAGGGAAGCTCCAACACACCTCCTCCATAGACTGCAGAGAAAGTAACTACAAACTCTGTTGTCAGCTGGGGAAGATCTTACATCAGAGGTTATTAAAATCAACAGCTTAACCCAATCAATCAGCAGAACAGAGAAAAAGCCCCTTCAGGAAAAAGTAGCCCAAACCCACAGATCCAGCAAATAATCAGAGGAGCAAGATTATAGCAAATTACAGGGAGCAAAGAAGGAAAAATATGAGTAAACAACAGAAAAAAGAAAAAAGAAATTAAAATTGACAGCTTCTATCCAGGAAATTAACAAAGAGAAAGTGAAACAGAGGAAGACCAAGGAACTCTAAGCAAAAACAAAGAAACTCCAGTGAATTGGACATAGGCTTTGGAAGAACTCAAAATACAATTAAAAACAATTAATAGAGGTTGAATACAATTGGAAAAAAGGAAATATATGATAAAACAAAAAAATAGTGTCTTGAAAGCCAAAATTGACCAACTTGAAAATCAAGCAAAGAAGGTGAACGATGACCTAAAAATAAATTTAGACCAGAAGGAGATAGATGATCAAAAAGCCAGGGATGAAATCAGTCTTTAAAAATTAGAATTTCACAACTAGAAACAAATGGCTTCACAAGGCAGCAAGAATCTATAAAACAAAATCAAAACAATGAAAAAATTAAGGAAGATATGAAATACCTCATTGACAAAACCTCAGATCTGGAAAACAGATTGTAGAGAAACAATTTAAGAATTATTGGACTACCGGAACCTCATGACAAAAGCAAAAGCCTAGATATCATCCTACAGGAAATTATCCAAGAAAACTGCCCCTACATCCTCGAACAAGAGGGAAAAGTAGAGATTGAAAGAATCCACAGATCACCTCCTACATTTAATCCACAACTGACAACTCCAAGGAATATTATAGCCAAATTCAAGAATTACCAGACCAAGGAAAAAATAGTATAAGTTGCTAAGAGTAAGTCATTCAGATACCAGGGAACCACAATTAGGATAAAACAGGACGTGCCTGCCCTTTGATCTAGCCATACCACTGCTGGGTTTATACACCAAAGAAATCATAGGGGAAAGACTTGTACAAATATTTATAGCCTCATTGTTTGTAATGGCAAAAAACTGGAAAACAAGGGTATGCCCTTCAATTGGGGAATGGCTGAACAAAATGTGGTATATGCTGGTGATGGAATACTATTGTGCTCAAAGGAATAAAGAACTGGAGGAATTCCATGTGAACTGGAATGACCTCCAGGAATTGAGGCAGAGTGAAAGTTGCAGAACCAGAAGAACCATATACACAGACTGATACACTGTAGTAAAATCAAATGTAATGGGCTTCTCTACTAGCAGCAATGCAATGATCCAGGGCAATTCTGAGGGACTTATGATAAAGAACACAATCCACATTCAGAAGAAAAACTATGGAAGTAAAAACAAAGAAGAAAAACAACTGCTTGAACACATGGGTTGATGGAGATATTATTGGGGATGTAGACACTAAACGATCACCCCAGTACAACTATCAATAATATGGAAATAGGTCTTGATCAATGACACATGTAAAACCCATTGGAAATGCACGTCAGCTACAGGGGTGGGGTGTTTTAGGTGGGAGAGAAAGAATATGGATCATGTAACCATGGAATATTTTTCTAAAGAAATTTTAAAAAAATTTAAAAAAAGATATAGCACCTTACCCCTTATTTCTGTTTTGGGAAGGGGGAATGCCTAAGGAACCACTTAGGAGGAGATTGTTGATCTAAAGATGTTGTGAATTTGGGTGCTGTTGATGACAGTATCACTTCTAACAGGAAAAGAGAAGAATTTTTAGTATGATCAGACATATAATCAAGATTATTTTAATCATATACATCTCAATATAATTTTAAGAAGGATAGTGTTATGAGTAAGTAGTTAATCTCATCTTACTCACAACAATAGAATGCTCTGAAAATTAAAATATGATAATATAATTTCAAAAATAAAATTCCCAATGAGAAAGAAAATTCATAACTACACAGAAAAATCTAACATGACTGAACTAAGAAATCTGGGACCTAAAATAATATATTTTTTATAAACAGAAGAATATTGTATATCGAAGGATACACAAGAAAAATGGAGGGAAAGTATACATGAATATAGATGTCAAGATTAAAATAAATGATAAACTAAAGCTTTTGAAAAATGCTAAACATTTAAAAGGAATGGAAGAAAGTGGAAACTTACAAAACTATTACTTGGGGAAAATTGCTGAAATGTCAACAGATGACAGGGAAGCAAGAACCAGTCATCTTATAATTTGCTTTTCTTTCTTTTTAAAGGAGAAAAATTTTCCATCCGGATTTGTATAGGAAGGAATATGATTTATAGAGAACTGAAAATTAAAATAATTTAAAAATATTTGGACATGAATCATGAATGTCTTTTCTGATGATTAAGATATAATAATGAAACATAATATCACTGAAGTAAGGGACCTGTTTATTGATTACTGTGGCTCCTATTAATGTGACAAACAGAACATAACTAAATTACATTCAATAAAAGTGAAGAGATAGTAATAAAAGAAATCCCCTCCTATTTAAAGGAGCTAAGGGCTCCAAACCCAAATTCAGATGTGACCATAAAACCACCATTGATAATGTTTGAAAAATGGAAAATGGCAGAGATGCTAGAAAACTGAATATGAACAAATGATTTTCTAGCTTTTAAAAAGTATGAATGAATCCTGATATTGCAGACTAGTAAATGTGATAACACTTTCTGGTCCAATTCTAGAATTTATTCATTGGTCAATTAGTCAGTAAACATTCTGTATCTATGATGAGTTAGGCTCCACGCTAATTGCCAAGAATACAGAAAAAGTCAAGATCATCCCTACTGTAAAGAAACTCACATATAATGAAGAAGATTATATGGAAACAACTTGTAGAAGCTAGCTATGTACAATATTCATTAGTAATAATCAATAAAGGGATGATACTGGAATTAAGAGGGATTAAGAAAGGCTTCCTGTAGAAAAAAAGCTGAAGGCTGTAAGGTTGTCGACCTTCTAGTCCTAAACATATTTTCTTAATATAGTTTGTTATTCTGTTGGAATGAGTTCATTCATTCTTTGATAAGAATCACAAGGAATACTGAATTAATTCAAAAGAGTGTCCTGTAGCTAGGAGCGGTTAGTATCATTAAATGTGTCAGAAATATCAGGAATAAGGACTGAGAAATATCATGGAATTTTGTAAGTAGGAGGGCACTGGTTATTTTTGAAAAAAATAAATTTTGTGGGTGGGTAACAAACTTGTTGTGTGAATAAATGGTTTCATATTTAGTATAGGCTTGTGTCCCAATTTGGATTACAGGGTATTTTGTTGAAAATAAGCACACTAGTAAATGAAAATTCCCTTAAAATTACTACAGAAGTTTTACTTATGTTTTAGTTATTTAGTTTAGTTATGTTTAGTTATTAAGTTAATGTAAAAGCTTGGGTTTATTTCTGTAGGAATCAATAGCTAACAATTAGAAGCGTAGCAATGGGACTGCTCTGTTAAAAAACATGCAAGTGTTTAATACTTTAAAATTGTGGGAGGTGGCAACAGAAGTTAAGTGAGTAGTGAGGAAGATTAAATATTGAGTGTCTAAGTCAGTGGTTCCCAAACTTTTTTGGCCTACCGCCCCCTTTCCAGAAAAAAATATTACTTAGCGCCCCTGGAAATTAATTTTTTTTAAATTTTAATAGCAATCAATAGGAAAGATAAATGCACCTGTGGCCATCACCACAGGGGTCTCCTGGATCGCTGCAGCACCCACCAGGAGGTGGTGGTGCCCACTTTGGGAATCACTGGTCTAAGTTTTTCCAGAGATATTTAAGTGTAAAGGGGAGAAGACAAAGAGGACAGGAGCTAAATAGTAGGATAAAGTGACCTGGGAAAGTCTTTTAGTACCTGTCAATTTGTGTAGGCAATGATGTCAAACAAAAAGAAATGGTAGCTACTAAGCCAAAATAAGGATCCTTGCAGACAATATATTGACTTATAAAATTAAATATATGTTCCATTCTATTTTTTTAATTTTGTTAAATATTTCCCAATTACATTTTAATATGATTAAAGCAACACTTGGTATTGTTAAGGTGTTTGAAACCTCTCCTGTAGACAAATAGATAGGTGCTGTTGAAGGAAAAGCTGAAGAATAAATGAAATACATGGGAAATGTAATTTAGGATAGCGGATAACATAGAAAGATGTGGATTCAAATACCATCTCTGATGATATTTGAAACATCTAGCAGCTAGACGATGAATACATAAGTCGTAGAATCTCTCCATCCTTCAATTTTCTGGGTTTCTGCCAGTTTCAGTTCTACCAAGATGGTACAATGGCCTAAGAGCTGGGAGAGCCACCTCCTATGGCTGATACAATTAACCCTTGAGACTGCTGGTGCCTGAAATTCTCCATCTCAGACTTGAGTCTCACTTTGGGCTTGATCAGATCAGGCACAGCTCAAATTCTAGCCTGGGGCTTGGCTGAAGATTTTGTTCTCACTCTGGGCTTGATCAATACAATGCACACAGGAAACTGCCTTGCCCTTTGGCCTTTGAAGAGGGGTCCTTGCAACAGGCCCTGGGTGGGACTCCTGGCTTTGCTCTGGGCCCCCACAGATGAGGCTGCTTCAGCCCAGATTACTCTGGGCTAGAATTCCAAACCCCACTGCATGCTTGCTTGGAACCTCAAGTAGGGTGCATTAGCTTGGGCCTCTACCTGTCCAGGTAGAGTCTCAGGATCTGGAGGTTGCCTTGGGATCAGGTTTAGAACCTGGTATATCAGATGTAGGTGGAGGTGTGTGCCTTGCTCTTGGCTTGCTCCTCACTCCTCCCTGTAACCTCCTGCTGGCTGTACTCCCCTCTATCCCCAGCACCCCAGATGTTCTCTGCCTACCTTTTTGGTTTTTCTCTTATTGAAAGTTGCTTTGCTCTGTCTCCTTGTTGATTCTTTCACTCCTGCATTCATTTTGTGTCATTAATTTAAAATTGGTTAGAGAGCATTCTCATGGTGGTTTCAAGCTTCCTTGCTACTCTGCCATCTTGACTCTGGAACTGGAAGTCTAGATGATAATACTTTTAGAATCTCCCCCTCTTCCTCTTCTTTCTCCTCCTCCTTCTTGTTCTCCTTCTTCTTTCTCCCCTCCTTCTTCTGACTCCTCCTCCTCCTTATCCTTCTTTTAATCCTCCTTTTCCTCCTCCTCCTTCTTCTCCTCTTTTTAACTTTTAATTTTATTTACTTTAAACCAATAATCCAGTCAAAAAAGATATGTTGCAAATTTGTTTTTTCATAATGACAATCATAACTAAGTACAATTGTGTTTCAATGATGTAGAGGCTAACATGCTACAATACATTATGTCAATAAAATAACTCCCCCTCTCCCTTTCTCCCCATCTGGGAAAATAAATGATTGTAAAAAACATGAAGATATCATTAGGTATAAACTTTGGTCCACACAAACTGTCTCAGAAATAGCAGCTGCAGCACCCGAAGTCATTTGATCTTAGCTACTGTCCATATCTTCAGTCATGTTCCTTCTATAATACCAAGTCAATACTGTGGTCGGTTAAACTCTTTGCCAAAAACCAGTTCCATATCGTCCAGCCTACTTAGTCCATTTGGCCAGGGCATTTCATTCATCTTCATGCTTGCGCCTTTTTTCACTTCCTGTACTCAGTCAGAGGCTAATGGATGATGAGATTTTTTTTTGTCCTTAAAGCCCATGATATATGGGTAGCAGTTGGAGTTAATAGCGTCAAGATGTCTCCAAAGTCAAAATGTCAGATAAAATATCATAACTGGCACAGACTCCTGATAAATTCCTTGGGCAGACCTGCATACGACGTATTTCCTATTAAAACAGAGTCCTGGCTCCAAATAGATACTTTCAATCTCAGATATAGACAATGTTTTTAAACATTTACATTTGATTACTCTTTCAATCAGCCAAATCTCAGTTTTATACTTGTCAGCTGTAAGGAGAATGAATAAGAGAAATTTATTCTTTTTGTTTTTGCAAAACTACCTTGTTCAGCCATTCAGTATGTCCAGTGAGTATGTTTAGGAATATCCCAGTTGATATGGCCTATATTTTCGCAGTGATATCCATGGAACCCTTTACCACGAGATCATCATTATTGTTTAATTGTTTCAGCCATGCCTGACTCTTTCTGACCCTATTGAGGGTTTTTTAGGCAAAGATACTGGAATCGTTTACTATTTCCTTCTTAACTCATTTTACAAATGAGGACCTGAGGCAAACTGGGTTAAGTGACTTGCCCAGGGTCAATAATAAATATTGGAGACCAGATTTAAATTCAGGAAGACTCATCTTCCTGACTTCAGACCCAGAACTCTATCTATTAACTGCCCAATCATTATTTTAGTCCATGCTAAACAATTCAATGATTTGTCCTTAGTAGTGCTGGTTTCTGGCTCCTGAACTCCATTCCCAAAGGCTACGGTATTATCAAAGGAACCTGCTACAAGCTTCTGTTCATTAAACTTCACAGCAGTATGCACTGTCCTGTGCTTACTTTCTAGAGCTTAGCAGACAAGTCATCTGAAGTCCATTTTTGTATTAAAGTGCATCTATCCTAGCACCACGTCCAATTAACGAGAAGGCTTCACAGGCTTCATGGTTCTCCAATTGTTTCATTCTCAAAATTGCCTTCAAATAAACTTTCTTCTAATGCAAAATATTAGGAACTGAATCATTAATCTGCCAGTGAAAGTTTCTATAGGTGGCCTGCCATCTCTGTACATGTATATTTATAATCATATTCCACTGCTTATAGACAAGGCAAAATTTAAGCAAAGTATGAGGATATTAATAGCAAAAGCTGAGTTGCAGGCAAAAAAGTTTGAGGAAGTCTCCCTTGAATAGACTCTTTAGTTTATTAAACAGATGCCTGAGTTAGATTGCTCCACGGAGATTCATCAGATGATTCAGACTTTCATTTTTCTGCAGGTCCATCAGAGAAAGAAAATGCCACAGAAATGTTATCAAGCCATGTCTCAAAGTCTTTCTTCTCCATAAAGTTTGGAAAAATTGACTTGAGAGGCCTGGGGCCTCTGGATGGACACACATTGCCTGGATGTCCACAGGTCAGTGGAACCTCCCAGCAGCTTGGTCCCTTCAGCCCTCATATAGCATCTGTGGCCACCTTTCAGATTCAGGCTAAGAGGGGATTGGCTTCAAGTACCATTCCTCTTGTCGAAAAATTTACATAGAATAGGCACTAGGACTAGTCATTATCCTGGTATTATTTTATTCATATTTAATATTCTGTAGACTATTGAACAGGTAATAGACTTAAAACTATTGAGCTTAAGTTCATCTTTTCTGGAAGATTACTGAAAACGTATTTGGAACAATTCTGGTACTACAGTGCAGCAAAGGTGATTTATATATGCTTTTTCTGGTTCCCACATGGTTATTATTTCTCTTTGCTTGGCCTCTACATTTTATATTTTTTCATTCCATACAGTTTAATAATTAGGACTTTTTAGTATGGGAAGAATTTTTAAAAGATCATACTTGAATTTTAAAATACATTATTATTGTGTCTGGGTGACTGCTAATAGTTTTAGGTATAATAATGCTCCAGTTCCAACAAAATATATTTGATTGGTATGGGCATTCCTTTCCTTGTCTGTGCTCTGGTCTTTAATCAGTTGGAATTCCTCCTCCTCTTCAATTGCACGCACTCCTCTCTGCCCTACAGTTGTGATATGGAACTGGATATTAGGAGGCAGAATTTCCAAATGATACCTTATCCTGCACTCTGGGCTAGCCTAGACATCTGCCTTTAATTTCTTAACAATTCTGAGAGGTGGGTATTCTTAGTTGTTGCATTTCCTCCATGTTTTATAGCTTGTCCTGCCCCTACTATTTTGTGCCAGAACCCATCCCAATGTCCAAAGATCTTTTTTTTTAATTGGACATATTTATTTAATTTAGAATATTTTTACATGGTTACAAGATTCATGGTTTCTCCCTCCCCTTCTCCCACCCCCTTCCATAGGCAATGCACAAGTTCACTGGGTTTTACATGTCATTGATCAAGACCTATTTCCATATTATTGATATTTGCACTAGGGTGTTCATTTAGAGTCTACATCATATCCCCATCGAACCATGTGATCACAGTTGTTTTTCTTCTGTGTTTCTCCTCCCACAGTTCTTTCTCTGAATGTGGATAGCATTCTTTCTCCTAAGTCCCTCAGAATTGTCCCGGATTATTGCATTGCTGCTAGTAGAGAAGTCTATTACTTTGATTGTACTACAGTGCATCAGTCTCTGTGTATAATGTTCTCCTGGTTCTGCTCCTTTCACTCTGGATCAATTCCTGAAGGTTGTTCCAGTTCACATGGAATTCCTCCAGTTTGTTATTCCTTTGAGCATAATAGTATTCCATCACCAACAGATACCACAATTTGTTCAGCCATTCCCCAATAGAAGGGCATCCCCTCATTTTCCAATTGTTTGCCACCACAAAGAGCTCAGCGATAAATATTTTTGTACAAGTCTTTTTCCCTATGATCTATTTGGGGTATAAAACCAACATCCACAGATCTTTCTATTCTACTAAGCTGTTCTGGGCTGGAAAAAATGACTCATGGTGATTTTGGTGTTATTAGTTATTCTGCTGAAAAATCAATTTGATAGCACTTTTTTAAAGTTGTTTAGACAGATGAATATGGAAAGCTCATCAAAAGAGTTATGCTCCATTGTTGAATTCTGCAAGATATTTTGCAGTTTATATTTATAAGGCAAAGACTGGTGTTTTGTTAGTTTAGAAAGAAAGAGAGCTTCTAAGGTATATATCTGGCCACCTGACTATGGTTTTCCAAGTATTTGGTAGTGGTCATTTCCAAATCATTTGGTAGTGGTTGTTGTTGTTGAGTGGCTTTAGTCATGTCAAATTCCTGGTGACCCCATTCGGAAGTTTCTTGGCAAAGATATTGGAGTGATTTCCCATTAAATTCTCTAGCTCATTTTACAAATGAAAAACTGAGAGAAATAGGGTTAAATGACTTGCCCAGGGCCACTATCTAATAAATATATGCGGGCATATTTGAACTCAGGTAGACAAGTTTTCCTGACCTGTTACTCTATCCAGTGTGCTACCTAGCTTCCCCTAAAGCATTTGGTAGATGCAAACTTTTCTAACATGCAGTTATTATCCTTATTATAAGAATACACTCTTTCCCTGAGAACCAGGTAGGGATATATTTGTATATCTTCATGTTGAGTCTTAAGAATTTTCCTCATTCATTCTCTGTTACTTTCCCCATTTCCTTTTCTAACTTCCTCCCAATTTATATGGAATAGCTAAAGCCAAGAACAGAACTGAATAAAACAGGAAATAAACACAGTCAGGATTGTCCTGGGTGTTTGTAAGAGTGGCTCCACATTTAAAATTTTATAACAAACTGACCTCTAATGTGTTTTAGATTTTGAATTCCCTAAATACAGTCCATTTTGCAGTTTCCTTCACCAGCCACTCTACCCTTTGGGGACTTTAATCAAAGCAAAGCTAAATGCATTTGGTATGATTCAGATAAATGTTATCACACTGTATGCACATATTTCTCACCTATGGAGTTGTGAACAAAAGTAAAACTTCAGTCAAATGTTGGGTTGTTGGGTGTAAAATTGTGGGAACTGAAATTGACAGATGTTTTTTGACTCCTCTGTGAGTTGATGCTGGCAAGAATTTTTTAAAGTCAAGAAAAAAATATACAATGGAATATGTATCTTTCTTCATTCTGCCAATAACTGAGATGCACTATTGGGAAGACAGAGTTAAAGGAAAATGGCAATGTATATCTTCAAGTTGATTTGAAATTCAGGATCTGGAATTAAAAAAATATCTCTACTTCGCACTGCTCCTTTTACTCTCTGATATGGATAGAGTAATTTAGAGACAACATTTCTTTAATAATAATGGAGTCAGAGAGAAATAATCTTTCAATGTGGAGGATAACCCATGGATTTCCCTTCTTATTGGGGTCAGGTGGAAATTTATGCCATTATGCTCATTATGGTAAACATAAAACACTATATCCATTAAGTATTGCCTTTGGGAAATTTTGCATCCCTTTTAGTGATCCCCAAAGCTTCTTTCTGAACACTCAATAATATCTTTCCATTGATGCCATATGGATGTTGTTGATGGAATAGCCCAGTCTCTGAAAAATTAAAATTAAAGGTCATCTAATAGGCAATGGAAAAGTATACAATGGGCATGAGTAGGCTTCAATATATTACCTACCATGTCATTGAAAATGGTAAAGAGCATGAATATCATCATCCTTGACTTCTTGATGGGTAGGGTAGGGAAGAGAGAGAATTTGGACCCCCCCCATTAAAAAGTTTAACATAAAGTTTTTGAAAAAATAAAAAGAGGAGAAATTTCAGTTAGGCATATACAATTTTTGCCATATGGACATTCAAAAAGGATTATTGAAAAATAGATTTTTTTCAAGTTGGAAGAGATTTTTGGGATTATACAATCCACTCATTTTACATTAGAGGAAAATGAGGTCCAGAAATATTAAATGACCCATCAAAAGTCACAGAAGAAGTTACTGGCAGGTCTAGTATTAGAAAGTTTTCCTCCTTGACTAATCCATTGCTCTGGAATTATGTGGAAAGAATTCTTATAGTTGAGGCAAATTCGTTTAATCTCATTCTATTCCATTCTCCTTTACTTCTATTCAGTCAGTTAATCAAGAATACTTAATAAGCACTAACTATGTGTAAGAAACTGCTAAAAATTCTGGGAGTACAAAGAAGACCCCTGATTTTTCAATTCTAGTCTATCCTATGGACATTAAACACTCACCATATGCAAGGTCCTGTGATTTCATTCATTCTTAAAATGTTTGTGAGAGAAAATATTTAAATTCTGCAACAATAATATAAAGAGTTCTGCCAACATCATTTAATATTTCTACCCCCTGGTGCTCATTCTTCTGACCCTGTTTATTCTCATGGAAGATGGGCAAAATGATTAGTGAACAAGTAAAGAAAATGAACTATTGAGCAGAAATATTAAGACATATATACGTTGTAGTTGAAAGAGAGGCAAATGATTAATATGTGAAGTGTCCCCTGCACTGAAGAAAAATTTGAAATTGATTCTTCCAAGATATTGAACTAATATCTTAATTTATCTATCATGCCAGTACTGTACCTAATAGAGTTGTAGGGATTTGCTTTTGTATCATAGTTGCTATGAACCACACTCAAGAACACCTGGAAATTGTTATAATGGTGCCACTGGAGTGTCTCTCTTAGGCAGTTAGGTGTCATAGTGAATGGAGGGCTTGACTTAGAATCAGGGAGATGAATCATGCTTTGGACAAATCTGTGTTTACTGCCTCATACAGACTCGCTATGTGTGACACTGTAAGTCACTTGATGTTTTCAGTCCTCAATTTCCTTATCTGTAAAATGGGCTAATAATAGCACAGTGCTGTGTTATTTGGTGGCTCAAATGAGATAATATATGCAAAGTATATATTACAAACCTTAAAGTGTTAAACAAATAGTGGCAATTAATATTATCTTATATGTCAATACTAATATTCATCACTATTGCTCCACATCTTATCTTGCATCAACCTTCTCCATGTTTTTTCTATAAAAGTATCTAGGCTGATAGCAGAGCCAATCCACCGGAATAAGGATAGAATATCATGAAAATTACCAAAATACAATGACGTTGCTCAGGATGGGAAGCTGTACCATTTTGCTGTTTTGATGACGCCTTCCTTCACATTTGTAATGTGTTTTCCTTTATTATATGCAACCATTACTAGTCTAAGTTTAAAATCTAAAATTTAATAGGAAGTCTAAAGCCAAGAGTCTTGTAGTACATTTCCCTCCTTTATCTATTCAATTTGGCAATTCTAATGAAATTTGGCTTGAGTTTTTCTAAGTTTTGGCTTATTTTCTTGAATAATGACTTAAAACACTTCCTTTTTCTCTGGAAGAATCTTCCCTCTGAAACCTTTAATTAAAGAAACTTAATGAAGAAAAAGGATACATATTTCACCCAAATTAATTTAAATTAGACATATACTACTTAATGTGTTGGTGATTGCTGTGTTGCCCAGTGGATATAGGACTAGGTCCCTGGTCAGGAAGACCTGAATTTGTCTGACCTTAGATACTAGCTATATAACCCTGAGGAAGTCACTTAATTTTTGTCTGTCTTGGTTTCCTTAACTTGGTGGATACAATATTTCTTTAAAAAATGGAGATAATAATAGTACCTTCCTCACAGAGTTATGATGAGGATCCAATAAGATACTTGTAAAGAACTTAATGCTTTTCACATATTAGATGCTTAATAAATACTTTCTCCCATACTCTTATTGTTTCTCAATTATTTTAATATTTAAGGGATAATAATATGGTATTTTAGCTGTCCTACTATTGTCATTCATTCTTATTTTTTCATTTTTTAAAAATTTTATTTATTTATCTTTTAAAAAATATTTTTCCATATTTACTTGACTCATTTTCTTTCCTTCCCCTCTTTCTTCTTCCAGAGCTGACAAGAAATTCCACCAGGTTGTACAAATGTTGTCACTTGATACCTATTTCCATATTATTCAGTTTTGCTATAGATTGATCTTTTTAAGGCCTAAATCCCACATCACATCCCCACATATACATGTGATAAGTGATGTCATGTGTTTTGCTTTTGCATTTCTACTCCCATAGTTTTTTCTCTCAATGTGGATATCATTCTTTTATATAAATCCTTCAGGAGAGTCCTGGTTGTTGTGTTGCTACTAGTAGCAAAGTCCATTACATTGGATTGTTCCACAATATTTTATTTTTGGTGTACGGTGTTCTTCTGGTTCTTCTCATTTCACGCTGTATCAGTTCATTGAGGTTCTCCCAGTTCATATAGAAATCTTTTAGATCATCAATCCTTATAGCACAATAGTATTCCATCACCATCATATACCACAATTTGTTCAGTCATTCCCCAATCAATGGACATCCCCTCATTTTCCAATTTTTTGCCATCACAAAGAGCACAGCTATGAATTTTTTGTGCAAGTATTTTTCTTATTATCTCTTTTGAGTACAAACTCAGCAGTGGTATGACTGGATCAAAGAGTAGGAATTCTTTTGAAGCACTTTGCGCATAATTTCAAATTGCCTTCTAGAATGGCTGGATTAATTCACAACTCCACCAGCAATGTATTAGTGTCCCAATTTTGTCACATCCCCTCCAACATTTATTATTTTCCTTTACTGTCATATTGGCCAATATGCTAGGTCTGACATAGTACCTCAGCATTGTTTTGATTTGCATTTCTCTAATTATGAGGGATTTAGAAAACTTTTTCATGTGCTTATTTATAGTTTTGATTTCTTTATCTAAAAACCGCCTATTCATGTCCCTTGACCACTTGTCAATTGGGGAATGGCTTAATTTTTTGTACAATTGATTTAACTCCTTGTAACTATGAGAAATGAGACCTTTGTCAGCGATTTTTGTTATCACTTTTTTCTCAATTTGTTGCTTCCTTTCTAATGTCAGTTGCATTGGTTTTCTTTGTATAGAAACTTTTTAATTTAATGTAATCAAAATTAATCATTTTACATTTTGTAGTGTTCTCTATCTCCTGTTTGGTTTTAAATTCCTTCCTTTCCTAAAGATCTGACAGATATACTCTTTAATGCTCAACTAATTTGTGATTTTTCTTTATATTTAAATCATTTACCCACTCTGAGTTAATCTTGGTATAGGGTGTAAAATTTTGTCATTTATTCTTGATGTAGGCCTGGACCAATTTTTTCTCATCATATATCTGTTTAGAATACCTTCTAAAACAGTTCTCTTGTCCAAGTGACTATTGAAAATATTTGAAGGGCAGTAAGGTAGCCAGCTCAGTGGATAGAGAGCCAGGTCTGGTGACAGGAAGTCTTGGGTTCAAATATGGCCTTAGATACTTCCTAGATGTGTAGCCCTGAATAAGTCACTTAACCCCAATAATCTAGCCATTGCCACTCTTTTGCCTTGAAACTAATACGTAGAATCAATTCTAAGACAGAAGGGTTAAAAAAAAAAAAGAAAATATCCATGGACATTTACTTATGTATTCACCACTTTTAGTAATTTTAATTCTTCAGAGATTGTCAGAAAGTAGACACAATGGATCAAATAAAGGACTTGCAGTTAGGAAGCCCAAAGTTTGAATCCTACCTGAGGCAATACCTTGTGACCCTGGTCAATATAAATTGCTTTTCCTTTATGGATGGTTAAACCAATCATTGTGCCTGCTATCATAATCAACCAATCAACATGTCATTATTGTATTCCTACTATATCCTATCATTGATCTAAGAATAATGGAAAAATGCAGAAATAATTCAAGAAGTGATTCTTATCTTCAAAGCACTTAAAATATCACAGGAAATACAACTATGAAAATGTGTAATGATAGAGGGCCTTTCCGAGCATTTCTATCTCTAGAATTATGATCCA
This sequence comes from Gracilinanus agilis, assembly GCF_016433145.1. Classification (NCBI taxonomy): domain Eukaryota; kingdom Metazoa; phylum Chordata; class Mammalia; order Didelphimorphia; family Didelphidae; genus Gracilinanus; species Gracilinanus agilis. The sequence goes on from NC_058134.1 coordinate 244,991,582, forward strand.
ATGATACTTCACTCTGATATTGAATGATTAATCAACAATTCATCAACAGGCATTTATCTAGCACATACTATGTTCTAGACATTGGGTTAAGCTGGTCTAAGCAAGAGTTTAATAGTAAATATGTTTTTAAGTCAATTAGCACTATAAATACATGTAAGCTGTTAAAGAAGCTATACTAATTTCAGGTTCAAAAATTATATTCTTGGAAATAAAATATGGATAAAATTGGTGAGGAGAAATTATACTGAAACATAGGAGGCTAGAAAGAAATAATTAAACTTTTTGGAAATAAAATTGCCTTTAAAAATCCTTAAACATAATGCCACCTTCAGTTGTTTTTTCTTTTTCTTCTTGTAAATATTGGAAATGACAAGATGCAAAATGAAAGATTTCCTTCTGTCACATATAGGAGAAATAATAACATTGGGATGTAGACTTATGCAGCATTAATCTCATGTGCATTTTCTCTTTAACTGGGTGGATATGTTTAATACATACACTTACTAATATGGCAAATACTTAGAATAAATATACTCTGCTTAAAAATGTTAGAAATTTTCTTTGTGGTTTTGGGCAGAAGGATATGTTTTGGATTTAGGATTATAGCAGAAAAAATTCATTTAGTGTTTTTAAATATTGTCATTATATACACTGTGGTCCCCAGAGACAATATCTCACATCTTACATTCCAGTCAGTTTCCTGATAGCATAAAAAATTAAATTAACAACTACTTTGCAGCAACCAGTTTAATTCATCTTTCCTAGCTCATTTCTTGTTCTCATGCTTTCCAGTTTTTAAAATATTGAGGAGTGATCAAGATACCTGATGTTTGATGGTGGTGGGAGTACCAGTGGTGGTCCAGGACAACTCTAAGGGGCTTATGAGAAAGAACACTATCCACACCCAGAGAAAGAACTGTGGGAGCAGAAACACAGAAGAAAAACAATTGCCTGATCACATGGGCTGATGGGGATATGATTGGGGATGTAGACTCTAAACGATCACCCTAGTGCAAATGTCAATAATAAGGAAATAGGTCTTGATCAGTGACACATGTAAAACCCAGTGGAATTGTGTGTTGGCTATGGGAGGGGGGTTGGAGGGTGGGGAGGGATAGAACATGAACCCTATAACCATGGAAAAATGTTCTAAATTAATTAAATAAAAATTTCAACATTAAATGACAACAAAATAAAATAAAATAAAATAAAATTGGGGGAGAGAGGGTAAACTCAGTGACTTCTAATTATAACTTTAAGTCTATAATCTAATACTTCTTATCCCCAACCAGTTAAAAATTCATATTCATTTTAATTTAAGAATATCTTGCATTTCTGATTCTGGAGAAAAATATGAAACTATGCTCAAAGGGCTATAAAACCCTGAATAAATTTTGACCCCCAAAAGAAAAAAAAAAAGGAAAAGGACCTTTATATACAAAAACATTTATAGAAGTTCTTTTTGTACTTTTAAAGAATTGGAAATTTAGAAGCTATATATCAGTTGTGTTATAGCCATGTAAACTGTGGCATATGATTGTGTGGCAATTGTGTTGCACAATAGCAAGCAGGATGGTGTCAGGAAAACATGGGAAGACCTATTTGACTGATGCAAAATCAAATGAGAAAAACTAGGAGATCACTGCAAACAGTAACAATAATTTGTAGTGATGATTAATTCTAAAAGAATTAGCTACTCTGATCAATGCGATGATCCAAGAAAATTACAAAGGACTCATGATGAAAAATGTTATTCACCTCCAGAGAAAGAACTGATGAACTATGAATACAAATTAAAGTATAATTTTATATTTTTATTGCTTTGAGGGGGGCACAATAACAAGTTAGATATTAAGTTTTATATTGAGCATAACAGTTTCCTTGCTTATTTCCTTTCACAAATTGATTTTTAATATTGCCTTACTTATCTCACATCTTGATAGTTACATCTATTTTTTTGAATTGCCTAAATCACAATAAATTCTCCTCATTTTCTGGACTGACACTTTGTGACATAGCCTAATTCTCTTCCTTCCTTCACTCATATGGAATAAGCAGGCTTTTATTTCTTCTCTGGATGTGTCTGTTGTCTGTATTCCAGTACTATTGGAAGTACTGGATAAGTTAATTAGGACTAAGCATCTTCCTTTGCAGAATCCTGGCCCTCTAGTGAATTTTTGCTTTTTCTGACTTCCTTCTACACATGTCCACTGCTTTTGTCCACACAGGGCCCAGATGCCATAGATTGTGCTTGTGCAGTCTTCCTGCTTGACTTCCTGCCTCCTGCTAGACTCACAACTTGGGCTACTTGGTTGCTGTTTTGATCATATCTGTTGTAGTTCCTTTCCTAGGTTCACAGGCTGTAGGACTCCTCCTGTGCTTTTTCATCCCACCAAGACCTCTCCTAATATGACTCCTATGGATCTTGCTCATTTCTAGGCTGACTTTGTCTCTGTTGCCCTATATCCTGGGGTGACTCAGATGAGTTTTATCAGCACCCTGAAATGGCCCTGTCTCATGCTATGGCTCCAGGGAGGACTATGAGGATGAGCTTCATGTGTCCTAAAAGCCCTCAGGGGAGCTTGTACTGTCTAGACCTGCTGAATGCTGACTCTGCTCCCTGATGCTCCTTTGGCCTGTTGGGCCAGAGCTGACATCATTTTGGCTTTAGTCACTAGCTTCTTGATTTCCTCTTTCAGAGCCTCTCAGAATGTCCTAGATGGAAGGGCTTATTGATAGTTTTGTTTTTCTCAATTATTCTTCCCTTTGGTATATTTTTAGAACTTTAGTGGAGGATTTGTGGGATATTTGGCTCTTATGAGGACCTTTTACACTGACATCTTAACTCAAAATGGAAGAGGAAAACTAAAAAAAAAAACAGAAATATGTGGTTTCATGTATGGAAGAAATCTTATAGAGATGCAGAGTTGGAAGAGGAAGTATAAATCAAGTTAGTTTGCCTAGAACTGTGGTTTGAAAGAGGTGCCCAAGTACCCCTGCAGGTCCCCAATATTCTTTAAGGGGTTTAATAAAGTCAAAAAATTTCCTATTACTATAATTGTAATTTAATTTCTAATATAGTAAATATTATTTGATAGACTACAAACAAAAGCTCTTTGAGAAGGTCTCAAAATTTTTTGAGAGGAAAGAGATCCTTAGAACAAAAAATTTTTGAACCCTGACCCTAAATGAGTGACATCTCATGAAGAAGAGTAGGATAAAACAAAGATAGAGAAGTAACCTCTGTAAAATTATTGAAGGCCTTTAATGATAGGTTATGAAGTTTGCATCTCATCTTATAGACCACAGGAGTGACTGAAGTTATCTGAGCAGAGAAGTGAACTTATTAGATCTGTGAATTTGTGTGAATTAAATATCTGGAGGACTTCCATCCCAGTGAAAAGCTGGAAGGACTAATCATGTTAGGTGTGAAGCCAGCTAGCATTATGGCATGACTGCTCCCTGAAGGCCAGGAGGCATGATATATGAAGCCCAATCAAAGGATCCAGGGAAGGAACTTACTTTGAAAAGCCAGCCCAGGAAGTTCAGTTGCCCTCTTTGCTCCTGTCCCTCTCCCTGGTTTCACTCATTCTTGAGCTGTCCTGGTGGTTCTTAACTTGTTTTGGCATCATTTGCAAGCTGTGGCACAGAGGGAACCACGCTGGGCTAGAAGACCTGATCTTCCTTTTGAGTTAGAAAGCCTGGAAATCTTATTTCTCCCTAGCTTCCTCTTTACTACTAAATACGTATAAATTTGGTATAATACTTCCTAGATTAAAATTTTAATAACAAACAAGAAAAGTTATTTTTGTAGTAGTATGAGCCTTGGGCTGTGACAGAGGACACTACAGATCAGGAAACATTATAAGAAATTTATCCAAAATATAAAGTATGTCAAAGAACCATGACCTTTTGTCAAAGGAGATTTTCTAAGAAGTTAAAGAAAAAAAAAAGTTTTGTCCAATCTCTAATCTTCGTGTAATATATAAAGAGCTGGAACAGTCCTCAGCGATCATATAGGCAAATACCCTAATTTTACATATGAAGAAAATAGGGTCCAGGGAAGTTAAGTGATTTTCCCAAAGACATAGTAAATGAGTCAGAATTAGGTCCTCTGATTCCAAATCATGCATCTTTTCCATGGTACCCCACTAAAGATGGGGAAAAAGTCTTCATCATTATAACAAAGTACAAATGTTTTAATAAAAAATATGTCTTTCTATGGCCTTTTGCTCCACTGAATAACTTCTTCAGTTTTCTTCATGTATCTTTTGCAGAGCATTCAAGAACCTTTTTCTTTTTCATCATTTTTTGCCCTTTCATTGAGAGTGATTTCTTTGCTCTTTCACTAATACATTTCAGAGTCAACAGATCACATTTAAACATTACCCACAGTTAATCAGAGTCAAGGCTTAGTAAATCTAATTAAAAACAGAACTTAAATGGGAATTGTTATGTCTGTTTATGGGATTTTTCAAGTGGCTTAATACCACTGCTTGATGGCAAAGTTCAAAGCATTAAGTTGAAGAGTTGCTAACAGATGGTAACATTTCTCCAGATGTGACTCACTTGAATAAATAATAAACTCCTTTTGAGCACTTGGAGTTGATAAGGAATAATTGTTTTCCATAAACCTTAACTAGTCAACCCAAACAAAGTTTATTTTTCTCATCTCTCCTCCTTCCTTCCTTTCTTCCATTTTCCCCTTCTTTTCTACGTTTCTCCTTCTTCCCTTCCTTCCTTTCTCCTTTTCTTTCTTATTTTCATCATATTTTACAACTTTATTTTTTGGAGGGAGGGGGAATTTGGTTTGTAATCTCATGAGTATTAGAAACATCCAGGAAACTCCTACCTATTTGGATTAGATTATATCTTCATTTTAGAGCCTTAAGAGTTTTGTCTGAAACTTTTAGAGGTAAGTTAACTGCCACACTCTAAGTATATGCTAGCTATAGGACATAAGCGCAGGTCTTTTTGAGTCCAAGGTCTATTCTCTAATCCCTACACTATGCTTTCTCCATTTTATAAACATGGCCTTCAGAAACACTGGAGTCTCCAGTCTCTGCGTAAGCACCATTCTTCACTTCTCCACAGGGATAGAACCTATTAATCAGAATATATGTCATTGTCTGCTTTCCTTTTATGTACAATTTTAAAAGGAGGTCAGCTCTTTACAAAAATATCAGTCAAACAAAGCATTCTATTTAGATTCTTGCAAAGGAAGGGAGGGACCAGTGAAAATGAAAGGGGAATGAAAAGCAAACCCTTACAATCGGTCAGTTCGCCCCAACAGAGCATCATTAAAATTGAGAACACAGAGAACAATGACAAAAATGTTTGTGCTGCTGAATTACAGAATCTCTAAGGATGTAAACCTATTGTGCATAGAAGGTCACCAACTTTTCATTAAACAGTCATTTTCAGCTTATTTCCTTGTGAAGTAGAAACCGATAGGGGTTGTTATTCATAGATATACTACTGAGTTAGAAGGATATCTCTTATTTTAATTTTTATATTTCTTTTTTATCATCAATTTAATCATCAAAAAACAGAAATATTTCCATATACGAAGAGGAAACAAGATTTTATATATCATGAGTTTCTATTACATATATTTTCTTTTTAAAGACTATTAATTGTAACAGGGTAGTAAAAAAGTTACATTTTTATATCCCCTTTTGTCTTTTACTGTTCCAGAGATATTGAAGAACCTCACTCCAAGGTATTATGAAATGCTCACAGATATATAGAAAAAATATACACACATTTAATTTTTGTCTGGGATCATTTTATTATGGAATAAATGTCTTTCTGGGGAAAAGTTTTTGTGAATTTATTTCCTATAGATCTGAAATGGACTGAGGAAAAGGAAGAACCATATAAAGAAGGTCGACATAACAATTGGTAGAAGTGAAGTGGGGAAATTTTTGATGAAATCTAAAATTCCATATTTTAAGTATGAATTGAATTACAAATGGAGGATGGACATGGCAATTCTAAACAGTTATCAATGCAACAAATAATGCCTCTTGCTATTATCCATGGAAAGATTGTATCTGAGGAATATTGTTTCCTGTCTATCTAGTATCTGGGAGTTTTATAAATGTTATGATCCCTGAACTTTCCTATCTTTGCCTACCTTCCTACAGAAGAAGATAAAATTTTGTCACCTGAGGGTAGTTATAATAATCACAGTTGCTCTTACTGCCTCAGGCAGGAACGGAGATGGATCAACGAAATCTGCGCCCAAAGTGCATGGCTTTATACTCTTGTCAAGACAGCCAATATGATAGCTGCCTGAGGACAAGTCCCTTGGCTGAACTAAGCTTGAGTTCTGCTCTCATTTTTTTTTTTTACATTAAATGAAGAGGGTAGGATTTGGGGGTTGGCTGTATGATGTACTTATACTCATTGACTGGAAATCTTGCATGGTACACTAGAGGAATGGAACCCACACAGAGCTGTACTTGGTAGAAAGAAAACCTAATTTTGAATCAAATGCCCTAAAATTGAAGCCTGCTTATTATTGACTAATTTGGACATGACATTTAACATTTTTGAACCTTCATTTCCTCAACTGTAAAACAGAGAAAATAATACATCTACATCTACTTTATGCAGTTGGTGTAAAGAACAAATGAAATAACCTATGTAAGGTAATTTGAAAAACATAAATGTTATATAAATGAAAGTTGTCATCACATTACATATTATATTTCATATATTAACAACACAGGACATTGATAACTTCAGTTACTATCTTATTCTTATCATCCAGTTTGATGGAGTTAACACGGAAATGATCCTGGAACAAGTTGTTGCTCCATAACCATTATTTTATATGTAATGTTCTATGCACTACTACTTAGCTGAATAAAAGCAAGCTGCTTTTTGTATATGAATAAAAGTAGCAGGATAGAAGCTCGTCTCTGGCAGGCTCCCTTAAAGGATCTATTGTATTACTCTGTCAGTAGGCAGAATCATGCTAACGACATACACTTCATCTTGTTCTCTCTTGATTTTAACTTCTTGTACTATCTCTGTAGCTCTAGAGTTTTTCATTACACCAATCCTGGAGGCAGTGAGTATTTTGTATTTGTATCCTCAGTAACTAGCACATTTCTTTGCATATACTAAGCACTTAATAATTGCTTTTTCATCCAGAAATCCATTCATTTAATATGATGGCATAGAACTAAAAGGTTCTTCTTTAATATTTAAATATCATTATTTTAACTGAGCCATTGTTGGTGACAATTTCATCTCACATAAAGATCTGGTTTTGTTAGTGTTTATTGGTTTAATTCTCAAGGATTTTTTAAGGTCTTTATTTTAGTATGCATGACAGGGAATAATTGCTTAATGTAGTGCCTGCTGTATGATAGACACTATACTAATTGCTTTTGTGTAGTCTTTTATTTTTATAATAGGTATACTCTCGTACTTACAACAACCCTGAGGGGTAAGCACTGTTATTATCCCTATTTTATAGTTTTGCAAACATGCATACAGAGGTTCAGTGACTTGCTTAGGGTCAAACAGATAGTAAGTGTCTGAGTTTGGATGTGAACTCAAGTCTTAATGATTCCAGATCCAGAACTCTATCAATAATATCACTATGATATGAAAGATACTGAGTTTATGATGTGTAAGTGTACCTACCAGGTAAATTCTTTTTTTTTAAAACCCTTAACTTCTGTGTATGGGCTCCTTGGTGGAAGAGTGGTAAAGGTGGGCAATGGGGGTCAAGTGACTTGCCCAGGGTCACACAGCTGGGAAGTGTCTGAGGCCGGATTTGAATAGGTAAATTCTTGATTGGCGTTCAGTAGGTGGAATTTTTTCCCCTTCACATTAACTGTTTTTCCATAAACACATCTTCATGCCTCATCTTTTTGTTTGATGCCCTTTAGTAGATATAATTGTTAGCTGAGTTCATGCAGTTATCATAGCATAGAATGCTTTTTTTAATTATTATATTCCTGGATCTTCCATTTTCTAGGCTTCATCCAGAGGTGAATCACTTTAGGTGCATTCAACAGTCTAAATTTTTACAAACACTTGTTTATAGCCTTTGCTTATTGCTGAATATAGTAATTTCTGATAATTGCAAAGGCAATTTGGTAGCATGATGTTGACCTCATTCATGTCATTTTTTGGTTCAGGTAGGAATGATCTGGGAAAAAATTATCCTGCTGTTATCCTTCAAAAAATTTAATGTTCTGTGATCTATCATGCAGATGCATAAAATTATTAATCTTTTTAAATGTTGAATTAGAGTTCTTCTGGGTTGTGGGAATTCTTCCAAAGATTAATTGAAGTAATTTTCAGAATTTAGCATTAATCTTCTACACCATCAATACCACCATAATATTATAATCACTATTATTATCATTATCACTACCACTACCTCCACCACCACCACTGCAATCACCGCAACCACCACCACCACCACCACCACCACCACCACCACCACCACCACCACCACCACTACTACTACTACTACTACTACTACTACTACTACTACTACTACTACTACTACTACTATTACTACTACTACTACTACTTAAAAAGGAAATGGGTTGTCTAGGTGTTTTGTGAAAAATAGCAGACCAAATTCTATACTCCCATTTGTGAAAGATCCAAAGAAAGACCTAAGATAAATTGAGTAGATCCTATATGAATAATTTATAAAAAGAGAAGGAGGAGAATACAGGAAGAGAGAGTGCATAGAGGATTGCTCTAATATAAAGTCTGAACGTCAGAAAGTAGTTTGGAAGAATGAATGGACAAAAATGTATGTCAAAATAAAAAAGCTAATATTTTCATAAGGGTTCCTCAAGATATAAATTCAAAAGAAGGAAATGACTCCTGCTATCTATAAGCACAACCTCAAGGGAAAACACAGTTTAGTCAAGTTTAGTCAAGTAGAATTCACAGAGAAAGATCAAGTAATAGTTTTTTTTTTAATTTATATTTTTATAAATGATTTGAGTGAAACAGAAGAGGTATAAAATAAATAAAAGCTAAGGAAATAGAAATGGAATTTAGAGATTGTCACGAGAAGTAAAATATTTTCCTAGACATTAAAGTCCTTGATAATTAGAATAGGTCAAATGCAAGCTAATGTCTCCAGGAGACAACAAGAAATAAAAAAAAGAAAAAAGATTGAAGATAAATAGAAGATGTAATGTGCTATAGCAAAAACAATGTACCAGGAAAACAGATTGAAGAGATTTAATTTAAGAATAAATGGACTAACTGAAAGCCATAAACAATCAAAAAATCAAAAATAGCATATTTTGAGAAATCATAGGAGAAAACTGCATAGATCTCACTACTACAGCATAAAGAGGAAAGAGAAAGAATGTACTGGTCCTTATCTAAAGGAACCTTCAAAATGAAAAATCCAAGAAATCTTACAGCCAAATATGGAGCTTCTTTATGTCAAAGAAAAATATTGCAAACAGAGAGGAAGAAAGAATTCAAGCACAGAGTCACAGTGAGGATAAGACAATTCTCAGCAGCCATGCCTATAAAGTTGTGGAGACCTTAGATTTCAAAATTACAGATAACAAAGTGTATAGGTTTAAAATCAAGGAAAAAACAGAACAATTGAATATACTGATAGGGAGAAAACAGGAATCTTTAATGAAATAGAAACTTTCAAGTATGCTCAATGAAAAGGCCAAAAGTACATAGAAATGACATATGAAATTAATCATGGGTGAGCAAATTCCTGGGAAGTTGGACTTCCATTTTTTTTATTTTAATTGCATTGCTCTTCTCTCTATGTCATGTTGCTTCTTTTATGCTGAAAGAATCAAAACTTTGTTGAGTATCTATGTATTCAAATCCATTTATTGTGCATTCATTAAGAAATGTCAATAGGATATGATAAAAAAATAGTCAATGTTATAACTTCTGGCAATGCTTTCTTTTTCTTCTTTTTTTCCCCCACAAATATATAAGTGCCTTGGTAGCTATGGAGTAGATGGAGTTGACCTTAGCATCACAAAGACAAATTCAGAATCCACTTCTGACACTTACTAGTTATGTGCCATGAGTAAGTCACTAACCTCTCAGTGTCCCTGAATATTTTCTATGATTATGAACTTCAGTGCTGGTATTGGTAAAGACATTTTCCTTCCTGGGAGTGCTGAATATTGAGGAAATCACTTTAACTTTACCCAACAAGATTTTGTTTTCAAGTTCATGAGCCAGTAAAAAATTGCTTAAGAGTTAGGTTGGCATAGGGTTCTCTGAGTGAATAAGGTATGTAAATATAGGATAAAGTTGAACCCTGATTCTCAAGTTTTAAACTTTCAAACTTTTTAGAAGTTACACAACAGTAATAAAATTTAAATATAGATTATATAGCATGTGCCCAAGTCAACTTTCCATAGGTATTAAGATGAATTAAATCAATATTATCCAATTAAATAGAATGGAAATTCATGCAATTCAAGACATGGAAAATTTCTGGCAGTTGCCATCTGGATAGCCAATCTGGATACTTCCGGTTCCCCAAACTCCTCTTTCCTTAGGAACAGGTTATTTTCCTTTCAACTTTTCTTTGTTGTTGTTTCTAGAATTAGTTGGACAACTGCCTGCCTGACTTCTCTATGACATTCTCTTAATGGAGACACATTCTTCATGATGCTGAAAATTCCAACATACTAGAATAGGGGACTAAAAATGGTGGGGAATGCTTGCTAAAGAATATCTAGCTAGCCAGAATTTTTTAGAATATTAAAAACATGTCATGATTAAAATATGCTGTCTGGTGAACTGTTCACAGGTGTTTGACAGAAAAGATCATGCCAGAAGGAGATAAGTCCAATGGAAATACACAATCTGGCACAGTTTCTCTCATTTTGGAGCTGTCCAAATATTCAGGAAGGTTAATATTCAACAAAGTTGACAGGGAAAGAAACCAAAAAAAATTTAAAAAAAACAACCCTTTATATATGCATATATGTCTTCCCTTTCCCTTTTCTCTTCCATCATAATTAGAAAATTAAAGAAAATGTTGCTATAAAAATTTCATAATAGTTAACATTTATCTATTAAAACTTACAAAGCATCTTAACAGGAACAATATTATAAGTTAGATCGTACACAAGTTATTTATTGTATTTTTTTATAAATGAAGAAACTAAGGCTGAGATGTCAAAAATCCCAATTATTTCTTTTATTTCAAAAGCTACTACTTTCTACTATACTATCTTGCCTATACAAATAATGTAATATACTCTCAGGATCTCAAGTCTGCCACTCACTTGCTGTGTGACCTTGACCAAGTGCACTTAACCTTTCTGAAAATTTATGTTTTTTCTTGTCAAGTGATGATAATAATACTTACTATAACGCTGACCCTGAAGAGTCTGTGTGAGCCATAAATCACATAATGTATGGCAAGAAATTTATAAAGCACAAAGTGATATGTGTTGTCAGCTACAAAAACTAATAATGATCTTAAATAATGGGGATCAATTAGAAAAATACAGAAGTTAAAAATACCTTTTTAAAGAGTAAGAATAACAATCATAGTATTCTTCTAAAGGAATTCACTATGAGAAAAGGTTCGCAATGATTTGCTAAATATGTTATTTGTTATCCTAGGCTTTTTATATATTAAGTAAAAGGTGATCTTTCTTTTGCAAATCCAAATAGATTTATATTTAAGCCTTTTATCTACAATTTTGGAATGAAAGGTTTTGTTCCGTGTTAAAGGGATTTCAGATATCAGCAAGAAGGTGAAGAGAGATACTATGTGTGGTTGAAGGAGGTAGAAATGGGGAGTGAATTACTGACATCATATTTGGCTTACTTGTAAGACAGGCTCAGAAAATAAACATGAATTAGTCCTTTTAGGATATAGTTATGAGATTCATTCTTTTGAGAAGCATTTTTAAGTGGCTTCTATATACCAGACATTGTGTTAGGCTCCAGGGGTATATGGAACAATGTCTTTCCTTAGAGACCCTATATTCTATTAAGATGGGGTAATGAGGACACATACAAATAGATACAAAATATTTACATTCTATAGGCTATAGAGTCTATTGAGTCTAGGGGGAAGTCAGTAGTAACTTGGGGATTAGGATAGAGTTTTCTGGACTTGAACTGAATTTTAAAGAAAGATCAGAATTATATTGAGCAGACGTGAACAGGACCTACATTTTGAGGATAGTAAGTCATATGCATAAGTGACAGGAATAAAAGATGAAATGCATAGAACTGAAAATCTGTCTAAGTGACTGGGATATAGAGTTTGTAGAGAGGAATATTCAATAGGCTTGGAAAGTGAAGCTGAAACCATATTATCAAGAGTTTTGGATGTCAAACAAGAATTTTTACTTTATTCTACTGGCAATAGGGAGTCACTGAAGTTCCTTGAACTGGGAAATGATGTCTGATGATTCCTTTAAGAACATCAATTTAGCAGTTGTTTGGAAGATGGATTGGAAAGGGGGAGAGATGAAATCAGGAGTTAATTGCAATAGCAAAAGTGTAAGATGAGAAGGGTCTGTAAGAGGATTCTAGTTGGAAGAAGGGAGAGAAGGGAGAGATGTGATATCTATCTATCTACAAGTATGAAAGCTAATCTTAAATTTAAATATCTTAATCTTAAATATCTTAAAGGTGAACTTTGGCTTTTAAGCCAAAGTTCACCTTTAAGATATTTGAATTTAAGATTAGCTTTCATACTTGCAGGCATTCCATATTATGGAGATAGAATCAGCAAGCTTTGGTAATTGATTGACTATGTGGAATAAGAGAGAATGAAGAATATAGGACAAATCTTCCTCCAGTCTGAGCACTATTATTAGCAACACTTCCAAGGTAAAGGGGTTATTGTACCTCTTTCTGGTGAAGTAAAATGAATCTACAAGTTATACAATGAATTGAACTGAATAATAGCAAGAAGGCTAATTCAAGATAAATGTACCAATGAACCAACTCTATGAGCTATAATTTATTTGATGAAATCAAATATGGCCCAAGGGAAAAATCAATAAACAATAAATGACTATCTTGCATTCTCTAAACTTTTCAGTGACCTGTGTTGCTGTGGTGCTGTCCACTGCTCTGGAATATCTCTTTGCAAAAGCCTTTCTATTCTATGTTGATATTTTTACCAAGGATACCCTTAATATGAATATAGATGATTCTAATAAAAATTTAGAGCTAAATGTTATAGTGGAAAATGTGTCACACTTTTTAGTGTCAAAAAGTGAGTTCACATCCTGCCTTGGACACTTACTTGTATGACTACCCTCAATTCACTTAAGCTTTCTCAATTTCAGTTTGCTTATCCATAAAAAGGGAATAATAGTCACATATTTGCCTTAACGGGTTTGTGAAATAATATGTAAATCACTAATATAAATACATACATTTTTATTACTATTGTTATAAGAATATTTGTTCTTATAATATCGTTTAGTATAGTTATTTTATATTATTATAGGGAAATATTTTATTGAAGTAATCACAGTATGCTAATAGTTTTTTATGCCTTATCAATGTAATAAATTAAAATCATACTATGTGTGACTTTTTTTCTTTAAGTGGTTAAGTATCATCCTATCTTTTAGTTAGGTAAAACTTGATTCCTGAATTTCCTAAAAATTATGACACCTCCAACATAGATTTCCCCTATATGAACTTAGTTCTGATCTAAGTTCTCTTCCAGTCATTGTTTCCTTTAATACTATTTCTATTCCTCGGATGATAGAGTTCCAATATGGTGGCTTCATTGTCATGGCTTATTATTTCAGCAGACTTGTTCAAATGAAGCACATTACAATTCTCAATCCTAACAGCATTCCTCTTACTCTCAGAGACGTATGTGTAGTTGTAATGTGCCTGCCCTCAGTCAACCTTGTGAAGTGATGAACTGACTCATTATTTCCCCTTAGAATGAACAAAGAGTAGCTGCTTATAGGATGTTTAATTAATTGAATTAAACAGGCATATTAACCACGCTGGCAATATATTTGATTATGATTTTTCCTTTGTGAGACTGAAGGAAGGAAGGCAGATAGGAGGAAGGATGGATGGGAGAAAGGAGAGAGGAAGGGAAAGGAAGGGAAAGGAAGGTCGGGGTTCCTGGCAGGCCCTTTGGGGCTCAAATAAAAGATCAGGTAGCAACTTAGGGTTTAGAATAGCGATTTTTTATTTAAATTAGAAAAGGGAAGGTCTAGGGAAAATTAGGAGGTTGATAGAAGGGGGAAAAGGCTCTGCAGGGTTCAGGGTAGAGAGTATCAGCCAGCCTCCAGCCTCATGAGAGCTAAAAGGCGCCAAAAACTTGTCTCATACTTTCCCCAACACCTCCCACAAAGGAAGTGGGAGATGTCAGCGAAGTTGCAGCAGGGCTTAGAGTAATTTTTAAATGACACACCCTGAATGCAAATTATAATTTCTTCAATGAAAATGATAAAATGATCTGTAACTAATAATCCAAGTATGTACATTAACAAAAGCTTAGTGATGCCATAGTCATTACAACACAAAAGGACTATTAATTTTAATATACTAATCAATGAATATATCTGATAGACTATTAATAAATGGATCTGAATACATATTAGTTTCTAATATGAGCATTAAATGTCTCACATGGGTATACATTTACATATACACACACTTAAGTGTGTATATGTATATGGGCATATGCACACATAAATGTGAATATATACATTTATGTATATTTATAAAAACATTTGTATTTGCATGCATATGTGTGTATAATCATGCATTTTAGGCACTGAGTACTTCTCTTTGTCTCTTTCTCTCTCTCTCTTTCTCCTCTCCTTTACCTTTCTCTACTCCTCCCCTCTCTTTTCCCTTCCTTCTCCCTTTTTTCACTTCTCTGCTCTCCCTCATTATTTCTATTTTTATCATCTCTCAAAGTTTGTTTAATTGCTTATGGTTGTAACTGACTCGAATTACATGATAAAATGTGATTCAAATATATTGGAGGATTTTCAGCTAGCTAGAGAAAACCCTGCACATAATTTTAATATGAAAACTGTTTATAAAGTAAATACTAGAATTCCATTGAAATCCTATGTGGAAACAAGCCACTCCCTCTCCCAACACAATAGCATCTGTAGTTTGACTATGTCCGCAGTGCTGCTTGTCTCTGTTCCTTTGGACAAAGCTATGCCACCTTATTCAAGTAACTTTGCTCTTGGCACAATAATTCCTGGTTATGCCTCTGATTTCACTTATATGAAGCCATAAAGATATTCTCTAATGGAAATTTTCTTACATGGTAGAATGTTATACCATGATTTATTATTTATACATGTGTATGTGTCACAATTTAATTTAATCTAGCAAATATTTATAAGCATCCTTATAGGATAAAAGGCACTGCATTAGTTGTTGGGAACCCCAAAACAAGAATAAATAGTGTTTTTCTTCAATTAGCTTGTATTTTACTGCCACATACCATATTGATTAGGATATTGTAAAACCAGGCTAAATTATTTTTTCCTCTTTTACATGAAACAAGGAGATAACATAAAAGAATATGAACAAGTAGAATAAGTAGTCCTAAACTCTAATCTCTAACCTGCCATTAACTGATTTTCTGGCTTTGGGAAATTCACTTTACCTTTTTGATCTTGGATATTTCATATGTCAAATGAGAATGCTGGATCATGGCAATTCTGGCTGTAAGATTATATGATTCCAGGGAAATTTCTCATCTGAGTAGAGTGGATTCTTGTTCTATTTTTGACACTCACAATATGGAATACTCCTCTCTATAACATAATTGGAATTTAGCATTTTACTAGGGAAACAAACACAAAATACAAATAGATACTGCCTATTGGTACTAATTTATACTAATTGCAAGCCACATATATAAGTATATAAGGATAAACATAAGGTTTGGACTAGTGATTCATTCATATAGAGACATGGAATAGGAAATTCCCTCTATGGATGCAAGTCAGCCCCTTTTGTACAACCTCCATTCTTAGAAAAGTGCTTAAACATTGAGAAGTTAAACAATTGGCCCATGATGGCATAGCTCATATGTGTCAAATTTGACCCCAGGTCTTCTTAACTTTAAGGATCAGTCTTTATTCACTACAACCTACAGCCTCTACATTTAAATGTAAACCATCATAACATCTACATATACATAGGCAAGCATTAATGGAAGATTAATTTGCAATGTTCAAAAATTATGCTATATATACCAGATGGTTAGTCGTGAGAAAGTTTTTGTTCATAACTTGTGTCATTGTTTACCAAAATTTGGAATTCCTTTAGATCCCATAACTGGAAGATAGAAATGAATTCAAATCTTCTGAAGAATTAAAGTTACAAGGACTATATAAGTATTTGAATAACTGTGATGCAAGATTCTAAAAATGAACATACTCTTTTTTGGTCTATCTGTATATGTAGGAGGAGGTTGACAGTTTGGATTTCCACTTGTAAACAATTCACACAATAAAAAAAAATATTCTAGTCATGTTGATGATTTTTAAAAAAGAAAACTTTAAAGCAAAATTCCTTTTTTGTATCTTTTAGGAATGTAATGTTACTGAGTCTAATAACAATTTTGTTCTAAAGAACAAGAAATATTCTATGTATATTCCATTATTCCACTTATTAAACATGTCTGTGAGGCATGGTGGGACCAGTATTCTTGGTTTTATTTCAAGTGATACTTTAATTTTTTTCCTTGAAAATATTAATCTTTTTTTTAACTACCTCGGGTTTATTAGCTCTCTGTTTACTTAACATTGTATGGAATTGTATTTAGACACCTACATCCACTACCATTCACTTTACTGTGCCATAATACTGAACTATAAAAATTTAAAGGACTGTTTTTAAGAGCTGTCACCATAATGAATACACAGTCTTCAAATTAAATGGAATGAAAAGCTTACAAAATATAGACCTATCTCAGGAAGCAACAGCAAAGATATGAGAACAGGAGGAGGTACATACCCATGCTGGCGCCTTGTCTCCTATAGGAAGTGTTCTGAAGATATTTTCTGTGACCCTCTGGAAGATATGTTTTCCTTTTAATGCTCTTATGGAAATATAAAAAAGCAGTAATAGTGCAATGAGCAACAAATATAAAAGAATAAAATACCAGGACACTAATTTGTCCTTGGATTATTCCTATCTGAACCCTTTTTTTAAATAAAAAAGATGAGAATAACCAGATAAAAGAGATAATATTAATGATTAATGATGATAGCAGCCTAGCAAGTTGTTATATGACTTTCTACTTGAACTTAATAAAAAGTTGAGATGGGATTATAAATATAGTTTGCAAAATACATCTGAAACATTAACTTATGTGAACATTATAACACCACTTTGAGTAAGTATTATTATCAATGTCCCACGGATAAGAATATTAGATTAGAAAAGATTGAGTAAATAGCAAAGATAGGTTTTGAACTTTTTGATCTATGTAATAAACTATATAAAATTTTTTTTTGATCTATGTAATAAACTATATAAAATTTTTACTCCATATTTGGAAGACATTGTTTCTTAGAATGCCAAATTTCTTTTTATCTTTAGCTTGCTTTACCACTCAGATTATATAGTACTTCTCATGGTAATGACTTTCATCAATAAAGTACCAATCAACAAGTATCCATTAAGCACCTCCTATATTTTAGGTTCTATACTAGATGTTGGGAATACAAAGAAATAGTTCCTGCCTTCTCTGAGTTTACATTTTATTTAAAAAATATCATCTAGGGGCAGCTGGGTAGCTCAGTGGAGTGAGAGTCAGGCCTAGAGACAGGAGGTCCTAGGTTCAAATCCGGCCTCAGACACTTTCCAGCTGTGTGACCCTGGGCAAGTCACTTGACCCCCATTGCCTACGCTTACCACTCTTCCACCTATAAGTCAATACACAGAAGTTAAGGGTTTAAAATAAAAAAAAAATATATCATCTATACAAACAAGTTTGTACAATATAAATCAATGCTAATTGGAATGGAGAATTACTGGCAGATGGTAACATCAGACAGATTCCTCTACAAGGTATTGATTGAATTGTATTTTGAAGAAACCAATGAATTCCAAAAGGTTGATGCAAGATGATGATCTTAATTGTTTATACTCTCCTTCCTCCCTCTCTCAAATTAGAATGTTTATCCTTATCTATTTGTTATATTTCTCCAAGAGAATGTAAGATCCTTGAGGATAAAAGCTCTTTTTCTTTTTGACTTTGTATCTCCAGAACTTAGAATGTACATATTCTGCTACTTTAATAATTCAAAGAATATGTAATGTCAGCATTGTGGGTATTCTCTCCCCCAGGGAAGTTTTTTTACTCATCCCTGCTTATTTAGCCTATGCAACTCTTAAACCTGTTTTTCCACAAGTTCTCCATAAATCATCTAGATATTTAGATCAGCAACTTAAAGGTTCAGAGATTTAGAGATAGAAGGAATCTCATTGGTCATCTAGTCCAATCCTCTCATTTTATAGATGAGGAAACTGAAGCACAGAGAACTGTCCAAAATCATGCAGGGAGTTAGTGGCTTTCAATCTAAAATACTGAGTCCCATTATCTACTTCTCCATCAACTCTCAGCCACACATGAAAAAGATCATTTTCTTGATTTCATCATCATCCCAAAATGTACCATTTCAATGTTTTTGAACTATGAAATTCTTTTGTCTTATCACAATCTATTTTCATTTGACCCCTCTGTGCCTTCAATTACCAAACCATATTCTTCATCCATACAATGATCTCTTATCCGTTTTCTTTATTTCTTTCACATGCCATCATCCTTGAAATAGCTACACATTCTTCTGGCTCCATCTCAACATTTTGGTGAACAAGTTCATTTCTACATTCTCTTCTTCTACTGAGATCTTAACCCTATCATATCATGCCAAAAGGCCTGGTGAAGGAAGCTGAAGGAAATGAAAAAAAATTAATGATGAATGGGTTCACTACAAATTTATGTTACATAACCTTAACTAGGTAATCACTGTTATAAGGTAATTCTTATATAATTAGTGAATTAACTCGCCATTCCTCTCTCTGTAGCAGTTCCTCCAAACTTTCATCTCTCTCTTCTAAGAGAGCTAAGTGCTAGGGATGCAAATAAGAAAGAAAAAAAGAAAAAGGTCACCTACAAGGGAGCTTAAAAAAACAATGAGGGAAAATAACACATATAAAGAAACTGGAAAGTGATTGGTGGGAAGAAGTATATTCAGAGTGGAGGCATGATATTGCAAACTGAGTTGCTGAAAGAAAGTGAAAAAGTTTGGCTTACATTGGAAGGGGCCTCATGTCCTATAAAATACAAACCAAGCAGAGCTGTCAATGGAAAATGGCGATGTAAACTGCTCACTTCATTCATTCTCAATAACTGTCATCTAATTTCTACAATCTTTTTGTCACTACACTTCTCCAGAATGTCATCTCCATTTCCTTTCTTTTGATTCTTTTCTTAACTCCCTATTGTTTGGCTTCCAACCTCATTATTCAACTGAAACTAGTCTCAGAGCTACTAACAATCTCAATGGACAAATCCAATGGACTTTTCCCAGGCCTCCCACTTCTTGTCACTGTCAATCACCCACCTCTTGTTACTCTCTTCTCTGTTTTCTAGACATAGCTTTCTCCAGTTCTGCTCTCTCCTTTCTGAGAACTTCTCAATCCCCTTTGCTTGGTCCATATTACAACCACTAACTGTGAAATTCCCACAAGTTCTGTCCTAGACTCTGTTTTTTGTATTTTTAATTTTGTCATTGTTATCATATCAGTTCCCATAGACAATCTCTATGCTGACCATTCTCTTATCTGATTATTGTACCCAAACCTCTCAGTAGATGTAATGCAGGATTGCTGCAAGAATCTCTTGCACCTGCAAATCCACCTGAGGCAATCCTGGCAGTTGGAGGGAATAGAATGTTGACCCAGCCAGAGTGCTGGTCTCACAGGAAAAAAGTTAGAACTTATCTATAAATACTCCTGGAGTACCAACTAAAGGGCTTTTTGCTTTGGGGCTTTTGGGCTTCTCCTGGCTTCCCTTGACCTCTCCCTTGACATCCTGCTATTCCCTGGATTTCCCAATTGGGCCCTGGGAGGAGGGTATTTTTGGTGGGTAGAAATTGTGGGAACTAGATTCTATAGGCAGGCAGAGACAACCTAAACCTAGCCATCACCTCATCTAGTAATCTGCTAAACTTTATTACATCAGGACAGTGAAATTATCCCTGACTGAGGGAGCCAGCCTCTTCTGTAACCCTTCCCCCAGCACCAGCTTCTCCCTTAGCAGTGGTTACCAGACCTCAACCCCCTTTTCCCTCAGCTTACCCTTGGCATTAATAAACCCCTTTGGCCTTTATACAAAGAGCTTCTGGTGAATCATTGTACCCACTACTAGGGCAAAGGCTGAAGAGGGAAAAAAATATCTATTTCTTAAGGGCTAAACCAGGCAACCATCTTGGGCAGGAAGTAGTCCAGATTTCGCTTCCTGTAGGTTTCAATTTCTTACTGGCAGGGAGGGGCCTCTTTACTCCTCCCCTCAAGGGAGCTTAGAATAACAGCAGGAGGTTGAATAAAACCTTCAGCCAGGCTCTCACAATTTCTGGCTGACCTAAATTGCTCTGTATTAAGAGATAGCCTTCCCTACCTGGAGACCCAGCTGATACCACCTCAGTGCCCTCAGATACAAGCCTGATTGATTAGCAGACCTTCATATACTTCCTATTTATTCCATAACATAGATTGTGGGTTCCTTCAGAGCTGTGCCTGCCTTTTACCTTTGCATCAGTAGCACTAAGCACAATGTCTAGCTTAGGAATTATTTATCTATTGACTACTTAATGCTTTCTACCAGATAGAGAAAACAATAGAGCATTAACATTTTGGGTATCTCTTTTATTTTTAATTTCTATTTATTTTAAAATATTTTTCCATGTTTACACGATTTGTTTTCTTTTCCTTCCGTTTCCCCTCCTTGCTCCTAGAGCAGACAATTTCAATGGGTTATACAAATGTTATCACTTGATACCTATTTCCATATTATTCATTTTTGCAACAAAGCAATCTTTTAAAACTAAAACTCCAAATCATGTACCCATATAAACAAGGGATAAATCATACATTTTTCTTCTATGATTCTACTCCCACAGTTCTTTTTCTCCATATGGACAGCATTCTTTCTCCTATGTCCCTTGAGATGGTCCTGGATCATTACGTTGCTACTAGTAGTGAAGTCCATCACATTTGATTGTTCCACAATGGTTCACTTTCTGTGTATAATTTTTTGCTCATTTCACTCCACGTCAGTTCATTGAGGTTCTCCCAGTTCATATAAAATTCCTCCAGATCATTCCTTACAACACAATAGTATCCCATCACCAGCAGATACCACAATTTGTTCAGCCATTCCCAATTAAGGGACAACCACTCATTTTCCAAATTTTTGCTACCACAAAGAGTGCGGCTATAAATATTTTTGTACAAGTCTTTTCCCTTATTATCTCTTTTGGATATAAAACCAACAGTACTATGGCTGGGTCAAAAGGCAGGCATCCTTTTAAAGCCCTTTGAGCATAACTCCAAATTGCCTTCCAGAATGGTTGGATCAATTCACACTTCCACCAGCAGTGTTATTAGTATCCAATTTTGCTACATCCTCTCTAACATTTATTATTTTCCTTTACTGTCATATTGGCCATTGGTCATATGCTAGGTATAAGGTGGTACCTCAGAGTTGTTTTGAATTTCATTTTTCTAATAAGAAGGGATTTGTAATGCTTTCATGTGATTATTGATAGCTTCATCTGAAAACAGCTTATTCATATCCTTTGACCATTTGTCATTTGGGGAATGGCTTGATTTCTTGTGCATTTGACTTATCTCCTTATATATTTGGGAAATTAGACCTTTGTCAGATAATTTTGTTATACATTTTTTTCCCTAAGGGTCTCTCTATTTCACTAAGTGCCTAACCCAAATTCTTTTGTTATATTACCTTTAATTTATTCACTAATACATTTAATTTATATGTTTCATTTGTTATTATTGCCTCTACATAAGTCCTTGAGAGAAGACCTTTCTAAACTATATTTGAAGGATCTGAGTAAGATCATATAATCATAGATTTTGAGCCAGAAGAGAACTTAAAGGTGATGTAGTCCAAATTGTCATTGTACAGATGAGGAAACTAAGGCACCAAGAGGTAACATGTTCAAAGTAACACAGGCAATCAATTTCAGAGTCAGGTTTCAATCCCAGGTTCTGAGTTCAAACCCATTAGTCATTCCATTGCATCAGAAAAGCAATGAACCACTATAGTACTTCACTGGTCATCCCTCAGTTTTATTATGTGACTGATTCAGCTACTTTTTTAACAACACATTTCTTTGGTGGCATCATTTATTCTACTCTTTCTACATAATTCTTACAAATAAACACTCTGATGTAGTAGGCACTTAATCAATGCTTGTTGAATTGGACAAAATTGGTGAGCCATTGTGTCTTAAATAAATGACATGCAACTAAGAGAAGAGGAATTAGCACAGATTTCCTGTGTTTAATTTAGTGCTCATTCATTGACTGTTGAGACCCTCAAACGCTTCAATAAATGTTCCTTTCATTAGACTGCCTACCTTTCACTTGTGAAAGTGAAAATAAAGTTAATGGATCACCTGGCAGAGAATAGATGTGATCTCTGACATAGGCATAATGCATTACAAAGGTCACAAGTATTATTTGGGGAAGCTAGCTTTCCTATGATTGAAGTCATGATTTTATAGCTTGAACTCTGCTGCCTTTTAGAAAGAACTGCAGTGGTATCCTTTGGAAATTGAAAACACAATGCCATGCTCTGAAATAACCCCTATTTTTGTCCTTTGGGAAGTTTTCTTTTGCTCAGTGTCTGGGGTGAGCTTCCAAATGGAAAGTGACCTGAAGCGATAGGGAAAAAAAGAAAAAAAAAAAAGAAACTTCAAACACTTCTACAAAGCTTGAATTTACATAAGAGGCAGAGGGAGAAAATATATATGCAGTAATTTTCTACCGGACACATTTTAGTGGCTTTCAAAAAATTTCTCATTTCACAGGAAATTCTTAAATCACTCAAATTAGTATATTCAGCATTCTATTGTGAATACCCTAGAGATGATTTCATTTGCAACCACCAAACCACAAACTGCCTCAAACTTTTTTAAGGTTTTTTTCCCCTTGGAAACACTTCTTTTCCACAAGATTAGCATGGGATAATCATGGCTGTGTATGAATGAACAGCTTGTTGGATACCTTTGGTTCTCCTACCAAGAAATAACACACAGATTGGAACTAAGCAACCTATGATGCCATCTGCTAAAGTGAAAAAAAAAGACCTGTCTAGACATTGATCCTTTTTTTGCTTAAAACCAAAGTCTCTGGACAATAACTGCTTTTCAATACCTGATCAGTTTACAACTGAAGAAAGGGTTGTTTCTTTAATTTCTACAATTCTTTTTGTGCTCACCTATAAAGCTTCCTAATTCTCAGTTTCTTTTCACAAGGTGGCACCTGTTGAAAAAGAGTTGCCAAAAAATAAATATTTGAACACACAATGCTGCTTTTCCTTGTCAAAAATGCTGGTTTTATTGCAACAGCTGGCAGGAACATCAAGGATCTGACAGTCATTTGGAGTGTTTGGATCAGCTTTTATGGAGAAAATATACAAAATCTGAGCTGGGAGCTCACTAAACCTTCATTAATAGATATCTTATAAGAAGGCTTGGAATGGGTTAGAAGGAGGAATAAAAAGTCATTTTCACAATCTACTTCCAGAAGCCTTGGTCAAGTGCCTACTATGTGCCAGGATTCTGGAAAATAAGTCCCATTTGTTGTTGTTTGTTTTACTCATTAGGGTGGATCTTTGTTTTATCATGCCTTATTCAATTTCTTTCGTCAGTTCTTGGAGTAGGAGAGAAGGCTTTGGGTGTGTGTGTGTGTGTGTGTGTGTGTGTGTGTGTGTGTGTGTTTATGAGACAGACAGACAGACAGATGCAGAGAGATAGGAAGACAGAGGGAGAGGACAATTGAAAGAGAAATAGTACTAACAAAGAAGGGATGGATTATGGGACAATATACTTAGAGCTAGAAGATACCTAGAAGAGATAATTTTAAAAACTCAGATTTTAAAAACTCAGTCCACAACATTACTAAGAATATCAAATCTGAATTAAATTTAATTGGGAATTTTTAATATTTTGTTTAAAATAATATTTCCTCTACTTGAATATTTTGTATGTATTTTAACACTTTTATATAAGATGCAATAAAACAGAAATAATATAAAAACTTGCAGTTTTCAAAGTCAATATGTGTTGTATGATTATGGTTTTAGTGCCCTGCCCCCCATTTCTATTCAAGTTTCTCACTACAGACAGTTCAAAACCTTCATTTTATGGATGGAGATCCTGATAGCTAGAAATGTCAAATGACTTTTCCAATGACATACATGAAGCTAATGTCAGAGCCAAGTTTCACAGATTCAGAACTGGAAGACACTTAAAGTCCCCTGAGTCTAATTCTTTTATTTAGTAGATATGAACACTGAGGCTGAGAGAGGCTAAGGGACTTGCCTAGGGTCACAAAGCTAAAGGACCTATGTGTTTTATCACCTAGCACCAAAAGCAGATTATAAGCTCTCTATTTGCTCTAATCATTTGGGTTTTTTCCCCTCTTACCACATCAATCTATAGTTATACAAAGATTTTGTATTTTTATGCTAGGGTCTCATAAAGAAATAATCCAGGAGAGAAAAGAGATAGCATTCATAACTAAATTTTAGATAATACCATGAATCATTTCTTAATCTCTAATAAGGACATTCTACTCAAGTGTCACCTTTTCCCACCTCTAGAAGAGTCTCCATCTATGCTGACAGCATTTCTTAACTGGAATCTAGGATATAGGGACTACTTCCAGTTCTCCTGAACTAGGTAAAAGTAAATACTCACCTTAATGTGTCTGAATTATAACGGTTAAAAAATAGAACAATAGGAAAGGGCAGAGTCAAGATGGTGGCTTAGAAGCAGCAAATGTTGATTCCTCTGTGAAAACTTTTCCACACCAAACAAAAACAAAGCACTTTTGAGGGGGGACAGAAAACCAAATACAACATCAGGACCCTCCTGCTCAATTCAACTTAAAAAGAGACGGTTGAATTCTTTGGCTTAAGGAAAAGAAAGAAGAAAGGTCCCAGGACCACTCCTCCACCTACTATGCTGAGACTCTGGTGGTTGATGGGATCTCAGGTTGTGGGCTCCAGTGTAGAGTTAGTGCTTTGCTACCACAGCTACTGGAGGCTCAGGGCTCTGACCTCAGCTGGCAGGAAGGCAGATGGAGGAGAGGGGTAGAGAGGAGGGCAGCCTGGTCACAGCTTTCAGCCAGAATTTCTCCATCATAGGCCTCTGCTTCTGGAGGTTTTGGCCTCAGGGCACAGCCAGCTCTGCTGATCAGCTCAGCCTGGCTTAATCCTGTATATCAATAGGGCAAATAAGAAGCCTTCAGAGGGTAGAGAAACCCAATCTCCAACACCTTCCCCCACTTCCTCCCCGCCACCTACTGCCCTGAGAACCCTCAATAAGAATCCGGCTGACTGAGATTCCAGAGTGAAGGCTGCAGCCCTGACTAAGTACCTTGTTACCACCAAGGGAAGCTCAGGGCTCTGACCTGGCAGCTGGCAGGGAGATGGCTGGTAGAAAGGAAGAGAGAACAAGGGTAATTACCTTCAGCCTCCATACCTTCATTTTCACCTTTAGCCTCTGCTGGCAACTGTGGAAGATCTGGTCTCAGGGCACATTAATACAACAGGTCAGCTCTATCAGCCTAATCAGCAGAGCAGAGAAGAAGTCCCTTCAGCAAAGAATAGCCCAAACCCACAGATCTGACAAATAAACAGAGGAGCAAGGATGTAATCAATAAGGAGGGAAGGTAAAATATGAGTAAACAACAGAAAAAGTAAAAAAGAAATTACAATTGACAGCTTCTATACAGGTAATGAACAAAGAACAAATAGAACAGAGGAGGACCAAAGAACAGTAAACAAAAAATCAGAAACTCCAAAGAATTGAACTCAGGCTTTGGAAGAACTCAAAACACAATTCAAAAAACAATTAAGAGAGGCTAAAGAAAATTGGGGAAAGACTTAAAAAGCAAAATAAGTCATCTGGAAACAGAGGTACATGAACAAAAACAAGAAAAATAGTTATTTAAAAGCCAGAATTGACCAGCTTGAAAATGAGGCAAAGAAAGTGAAAGATGACCTACAAAGAAAAATAGATCAAAAGGAAAAGGAGGATCAAAAAGCCAGGGATAAAATTCATTCTTTAAAAATTAGAATTGAAAAACTATAAGCAAATGATTTCACAAGGCAGCAAGAGTCTATAAAACAAACTCTAAAGAATGAAAAAAATGAGAAAAATATGAAACATCTCATTGATAAAATAACAGACCTGGAAAATAGATTCAGGAGAGACAATTTATCAATTATTGGAGTATCAGAAAATCATGATAAAAGTAAAAGCCTGGACATCATTCTATAGGAAATTATTCATGAAAATTGCCCTGACATTGTTGAACAAGAGGGTAAAGTAGAGATTAAAAGAATCCACAGGTCACCATTTCTGTTTTTCCCTCATTACACCTCCTGCATAAAATTCCCAAATGACAATTCTCAGGAATGTTATAGTCAAGTTCTAGAACTTCCAGATCAAGGAAAAGAAGCTACAAACTGCTAAAATGAAACAATTCAAATATCATTGAGCCATAATCAGGATTACACAGCACTTGGATGCGCCCATACTGAAGGACTGGAAGGCATGGAATATGATATTCTGGAAAGCAACAGAACTGGGTCTACAACCAAGAATCAACTACCCAGCAAAACTGACCATATTCTTGCAGGGAAAAGTATGGCCATTTAATAAAATAGAAGATTTTCAACCATTCCAAAGAAAAGACCTGACTTAAACAGAAAATTTGATGGCCAAACACAGAACTCAAGAGAATCACCAAAATGTAATTAAGAAAGGAAACAAATTTAAGGAACCCAATAAGTTCAAATTATTTGTATTATTACATGAAAAGATGAAATTGGTAAACTGTTCTTAAAAATTATTATTATCATTGGGGTAGCTAGAAGTACACTTAGAGGATACAGTAACAAACTGTATAGGATGATATGTAAAAGAAATAAAAAACTAGGGTAAAAAAGAAGATAATACTAAGAGAAATAGGAAAAGAGAAAACATAATATGTATATATATCATATCATACATATTATATAAATATTATATTTATATTTTTATTATATGTATATATATTTCATAAAGAAGCTCATAGGAGAGGGGAGGAGAAGACCCATACAATGGAAGGGTGGAAGAGGTTGGTGACAGGAACTAAGTCAATTGTACAAAAAAATCAAGTCATTCCCCAATTTATAAATGGGTAAGGGACATGAATAGGCAGTTTTCAGATAAATCAAAACTATCAATAAGCACATGAAAAAAGTGTTCTAAATCTCTCATAATTAGAGAAATACAAATCAAAACAACTCTGAGGTACCACCTCACACCTAGCAGATTGGTCAATATGATAGCAAAGGAAAGTAATAAATTTTGGAGGGGATATGGCAAAATTGAGACACTAATACATTGCTGGTGGAGTTGTGACTTGATGCAACCATTCTGGAAGGCAATTTCGAACTATGCCCAAAGGGCTTTAAAATTAAAAGACTGCCAAAATGAATGCCTTTGAACCAACCATATCCCTGCTGCGTTTGTACCCCAAAGAGATAATAAGGAAAAAGACTTGTACAAAAATAGCTGCACTCTTTGTGGTGATAAAAAAAAAAACTAGAAAATGAGGGGGTGTCCTTCGATTGGGGAATAGCTGAACAAATTGTGGTATCTGATGGTGATTGAATACTATTTTTCTGAAAGGAATGACGAACTGGAGGAATTCTACATGAACTGGGATGACCTCCAGGAATTGATGCAGAGCGAAAGGAGCAGAACCAGGAGAACATTGTACACAGAGACTGATACACTATGGTACAATCGAATGTAATGGACTTCTCTACTAGCAACCAGGACAATTCTGAGGGACTTATGAGAAAGAACACTATCCACATCCAGAGAAAGAACTGTGGGAGCAGAAACACAGAAGAAAAACATAAAACATAAGATTGATCACATGGCTCGATGGGTATATGATCGAGGATGTTGACTTTGAATGATCCCCCTACTGCAAATATTAATAATATGGAAATAAGTTTTAAACAATGATACATGTACAACCCAGGGGAATTGCTTGTCAGGTCCAGGAGAGAAGAGGAAGGATGGGAGGGAAAGAACATGAATCATTTAACCATGAAAAAATATTCTAAATTAATTAAATATTTTTAAAAGAAAAAATAAAATCACAAAATTTTACTAGGTAAATGAATTAAAAGTGCATTTTTTAGGATTATTAAGTTTAGATGAATTTGTCCTGTCATTTAGTCTTCTCTGGTCCCTATGAGTCCTCTTAGTTAGGCAAAGCTCACTCTACTAACGAATCCTCATTTTCACTCCTGCCTTCATAAGAAGAGAGGGAAGGAAAATCAGATAACATTATGAGAAAAGCCATTTTATTATAATTCATGAGGCAAGTCAGTGAAATAATTTATTGTGTACGTTTGTTATAAGTAGTCAGAGAGAATGATCACTTGGAATAGAGAGGAATATCTATTTATGAGGCAAATGGGCTGATCAATTTGAGCCATTTCTCACAGGTACATATAATAGAAAAATAGTGTCTCGCAACAGGTCCATCCTTGACATGGGAGGAAATCTTTGTGTTCTGGGGGAAGAAAATCAGATATTTTCAAATCTTTTGGTCTCTTAGTTTTTGATGTCTGAAAGAGGGTGAGCCTGATTTTAGTTGTCTTGCATAACAACTGGAGTAATGGACAGCAAAAGATAAAGGTTAGATACAATTTCTCTCTTTATACTTGAAATGGAGGTTTATTCTAAATTAGCTTTACTTATGCCAAAAAAGAAAAACAGTTCCTCTGCTCAGATGGAATTCCAGTACTGTAGTCTAAATGAAGCCTTTCTTGATTTACCTAACTACTAGTGTTTTCCACATCAAACACCTTTATATTTTGATCATTCTTTAGCATCTCTGGTGAGAAGCTTGCTGAACCCTGTTCAGGGTTACTCACTCACCTTTGTGTTCGCCTGTCACTCAACTTTCACTAGTGGCTCCAAGAATCTGTAACATGCATGGCAGCCACACTGTTGGTAATGAGCTACACAATGTTGTGAGTAACTGAAAGGCCTCAAAGACATCATTAAGTTAGGGGGATGTCTATCCTAAGCAAGGCAAGTTTTATGGAAATGTTTAGAATTTGGTAAATGAGACACTGAAGATGCCTAGGTCATTCACTTCATCCTGAGCCAGTCAGTCACAATGACTTTCTCCTTGCCACTGGATTTAAAATAACTCGAGAAGAGAGAATGAGGCACAACTCTGCCTCATAAAAATCAAGTTCACTTGAAAGTCAAGACATTACTGATTATGATGTCACAGGTTTATTTAAAACAAAGGATGAACAACAACAATACATTTGAATTTACTCACTATTGATGTTACATATATTTATATATGTAATTCTGGTCTCTCTCATTTGAAGGTCATCTCCTTGCTAGTAGGTATTTTTAATTCATTGTTTCATTGCTCATTTATTATTTCTTCCTTAGTGCCATGCATATATTAGGTTCCTAATAAATATTTATTGATATATTAGAGGAGATAAAAGGGAATGTGAAAATTGTCGAGTAGTAGAATATGACATAGTGGATAAAGGCAAGCAAAAGAAACTGAGCCACTTACACATGTGTTTTATTTTTCCTAGAGAATGAATATTAATTTTATGAGAAAGAAGTAACATCTTATAATAAATAGGGGAAATATAATGATGGTTAATATTAGAGTGTCAAGTATTAAGTTTGTTGATGACATTAATCTCCCAAGACTTATGAGTAACACCAAAAGAGATAAAAATGTAATTGAAAAATATTTAACAAAATAATCAAGATCCAGTACAACATAGATAATGTTAATTTATGGTTTTCTAATTCAACATACAGCCGAAAGGTTCTATTTAGTTTGAAACCACTGTTCTGTAGTATGGTTGTTCTTGCAAAGGAAAAGATACATCTTTGTGGCTGGTGACTTCTGAATGATGGGTACAGAAACTGCTGTAAATCAGTTTTCAATGAACATTTAAGAGGTGTATCATAGTATGAAAAGGATGCTGATATGCTAGAGTTGGAATCAGGAAGATCTGAATACCAGTTCTGTCTCAAACACTTTCTATTTGTAGCCCTGTGCAAGCTATTTCAATCATAGTTTTCTCATACATGAAATGTATTTTACCTCTCAGGTTTGTTGCATGAATTCAATGAGAAAACACCTAAAGAAAATGTCACACACACATATATGTATATGTACATATACATATATATGCGATATTTAAATCTATTTACTTTTGTGAATTTTTAAGCACTATTGAAATGCTATCATCGTGATCATTATACTGATTATCACCATCCTTCTCTTCCTTTTCCTCCTCCTCTTCCTCATTATTGTCATCATTCCTAAGATATTTATCCAGGATGTGATGAGGACCATGCTGAAATATCAAAACTATTTAGTACTAACTCCATCGAGTGATTTACATGCAGATATAGGATATCACCATAAGAAATTCATTTAAAAATCATTAAAAGACTTTAGCTACTTAGAGGTTACTTTTATTTTTTAATCTACATGAATGGTGTGACTTTCGAAAAGGAGTGATAATGTGGAAATTCCATAGCTAATTGTGCGGATATGTTTGAAGAATGCATTTTTATTTTCTGGATGATACTTTAAGATGCCTTGATCATGAGTTCTTGGCTAGGAACCGAGTACATCTCTCGAGGACTGGTAAAATGTGTTTGTCTGGAAAGCTGCTGATTTGATCAAGAGGGCTTTAAACTGAAAATGAAAAGAGAGGGAAAATATGATCTGGAAAAACTATAAAATTGGCTTTGTGGGTGACATCAGGTATAATGGAGAAAGAAAAAATAACAGTGGAAGTGGGACCAATATTGCACAAAAAAAAAATAATGAGAATCAAGGACCAGAGAAATACTCCAATACCTTAGAAATTTGTAGATAAATACACAGGGTGCGGTTAATAAAGAATGTGAACTTGAAATTTTGACAAAAGGAAATACATTTAAATATGATTGCATAAATATTCATGAGAATTGGTTGGATGGAATTATGATGGGTCTGTGTGAATGGAAAGGTGTAACCTGTTTAAAAAAATCAGATCTGATGATGACAATTATGATAAAAATAATAACAAATGTAACAAAGGTGCGCAAATAGTACTTTTTTCAAATACTCACATGTATCTGTGATAATATTAGTTTGGAAACTTACTGAAAAAAAATTTCAAACACTATCTGTTCATAGCTGACTAACTTGTGGAATTGTTTTTCATTTCCTAAAATTTCTGGTCCACTCAATGTGCCGGACCACCTTGCTAATTTTTATCCTTACATCTTGAGAGTACCAGCGGCTCTGCAATTCCACTTTACTTCTATTCTGTCACTATATGTGACATATTGCAAATTTTTCTTTGATTTTTCTTATATTTGTAGTCCTCTTTCCAATTTCATCATTCAATAACCTTAGTATGACATTTCTCAATAGGGTTTCTTCTAAAGAATTCTTTAGATTTGTTTATTTTTTACTACTACTCATTGCTTTTTAAAATGATACTGCTTATAATAATTTATTGTTATTATTTTCAGTCTTTTTATTTTAAATATCTATTTTTTCACTCTCTACCCTCTCTGCAACATAATAGGCATCACCTTATAAAATATGTATATATAAATTATGTCATTCATGCTTTTGTTTATAAGTTCTTTTTCCAGAGTTGGACATTCACAAATTTTTCTCTGAATATTAATTTTGCAGATTATATATAATGTTCTATTTCCACTTGTCTTGCTCTTCATTATTCATGTAGGCCTTTCCAAAATTTTTTAAATTAACCTGCTCATCATTTCTTACGGTGCAGTAGTATTCCATCACAATGATATACCATAACTTGTTCAACCATTCCCCAACTGAAAATGCAGGTCATCCCCTGCATTTTCTGTTCTTTGTCACCACAAAGAGAGCTGCTATAATTATTTCGGAACATATAGGTTATTTTCTTTTTTCTCTGACAGTGTTGGAAAGAAGATCCAACTGGATCTTTTCCTGGATCCAAGGATATACATAATTTTATGATTTTGTAGGCATAATTCCAATATTGCTTTCCAAAATGGTTGGATCAGTTCTTATTTCTACCAACAGTGTATCTATTCTTATTTTCCCAGATGCCCTCAAACATTTGTCACTTTCCCTTTTATTATTTGAGTCAATCTGATATCTCAGAACTGTTTTGATTTTCATTTCTTTAATCAGTAGTGCTTTAAATCATTCTTGATTAGAGAAATGCAAAAAAAAAAAAAAACAACAACAACAACAACAAGAACCACAACTGAGGTACCACCTCATACCTCTCACAGTGGCTAATATGACCAAAAAGGAAAATGATAAATGTTGGAGGGAATGAGGGAAAATTGGGACACTAACACTTTTGGTTGAGATGTGATATAATCTAATCCTTCTAGAGAGTAATTTGGAACCATGCTTAAAAGACTAAAATTATTCACACCTTTGATCCATCAATACTCTGTTTACTAGGTCTTTATCCCAAAGAGATAAATCAAAAGAGAAAAGGATGTTTTTGTACAAATATATTTATTGCAATTTATTGCAGCTCTCTTTGTGGTAGAAAAGAATTAGAAATTGAGGAGTTGTCCATCATTGGGGAATGGCTGAAAAAGTCATATTTATATGATAGTTATGAAATACTATTGTTCTATAAGAAATGAAAAAGGATGATTTCAGAAAAATCTGGGAAGACTTACATGAACTGATGCAAGGTGAAATTAGAACTACTACCAGAACTCTCTGAACACAGAGAGAGCAATATTTCTTAATGAACAGCTATGAATGATATAGTTATTCTCAGCAATGCTGTGATCTAAAACAATTCCATACTCATGATAAAAAAATGCCATTTGTCCTCCAAAAAAAGAATTGATACCCTGAATGCAGACTGAAGCATAATATATTTCAGGATTCTTTTTTTTTAATTTGAGATCTCTTCAACAAAATTACTAATATGCAAAAGTTTTTTTATATAATTTCAGATATAACATTTATATCAGATAGCTTACCATTTCAGGAATGAGGGAGGGAATAAAAAGAGGGAAGAAGGGTCAGGAGAAGGGTGAGAATTTGAAATTCAAAACTAAAAAAAAAAGTAATGCTAAATGTTAAATTGTTTTTACATATAATAAGGGGAAATAAAAGATTAATTTTTAAAGTAGTGATTTAGAACATTTTTATATGTCTATATATGGCTTTGATTTCTTCAGACAAAAACAGATTATTTATGTCTTTTGATCACTTATCATTTGAGTAATTGCTCTTACCCATATAAATTTGATAAAGTTTACCATATATCATGGATATGAGACTTCTATCTGAGAAACTATTATCCTCCCCTACTCAATTTTCTGTTTTTCTTCTAATCTTGGTGACATTTATTTTATTTGCACAATCTTTTTTTAATTTAATGTAGTAAAAATTAACCACTTTACTCTCATAATGCTATCTCCTGATCATTAATACTTCCTCTCCTATCCATAAAATTAATAGGTATTACATGCGCTGTTCTTCTGATTTGCTTATGATATATCCCCTTATGTCTTGGTCCTGTATCCATTTTGACCATATCTTAGTAGTGTTAGGGGAAAAACCAGGGAAGTAGGCTTAAATATTAAAATGTGGGTCCAGAAGGGTGTGAAGGTGACAGGAGTGATAGAAGGAGGGACCAAACAAATAGGGAGACTAGGTTTTAACAGTTAAGGAGGTGTCTGTTACTGAAGTGGCAGTTAGGCCCAACTGCCACTCTGCAGTATCTAGACTAGGCCTATGGAAACCAGAAAGTAAAAGCAAGAGTTTTATAACACATTTAATCAGGAACAACTAAGAAAAGGATGGGAATGGGGGTTACTACACTCTTCAGACTAGGGCAAACCCCAGGGTCAGGGAAGAGACTTATCTACACTGAGACCTAAGCAAGACAGGACCCAGAGAAAAGCAGGATTGAAGTGGATATCCTCACAGTAGTGTCCAGCCTCACTCCAGTGGTGTTTCTGCTCCTCCAGGACCACCTGCTGTACTCTTCCAGATGGGTAGATTCTGGGAGCTGACCCAGCCCAAGCTGACCTGCAACTCAGGTTGGGATTAGCAGTCTCTACCAAAATCTCCCACAAGTAGGTGATGGTCTTTCCCAGGATCTCTGGCAATCTGGTGTCTCCTAGGGTCAGTTGCAGCTTGCCCCAACCACCATGGAGAGAGTTCTCAGAGAGCAAGAGCACACTTCCTGCTTCCCCATTCCATCTTGGAATTCTCCAGCCCTTCCTGTTAGGTCTAATACTGATACTAAGCTAATAACTAAGTAATCCTCACAACAGTTGATGGTGTAAAATATTAGTCTATACATGGTTTCTGCCAAACTACTTTCCAATTGTGCTGGCAATTTTTACCAAATAGTGATTTCTTCTCCCCAAAACTCAAGGTTATTATAATCTTTTACTACTGTTGTACATTTGTTCTGTTCCATTGATCCATGCCTATATCTCTTAGATAGTACCAGAGTCCTGATAATTACTTCTTTATAACACTATTTAAAATCTCTTATTGCTTGACCTCCTTCCTTTACATTTTTAATTGCCAATCCCTTTGATTTTTTTCTTCTTTAAATTAATTTTGCAACTATTTTTCTAGGAAAAATATTTTTTTGTTTTTTTGTAATTTAATTGGAATTTTATTTTATAATTAGATTAGTCAAGGTATAATTATCATTTTAAAAATACTGACTCAGCACACCCATTAACAATGAATATTTCTTTAATTATTGAAATTTATATGTTTAAGGGTATTTTATAATTGTTCCTGAGTAATTCCTGGGTTTGTTTTGGCATGTATACTAAAAAGTACTTTATTCTGTTTGTGACTATTTTAAATGGGTTGCCTCTATTTGTGCATGTCTTTGTTAGTGACATACAAAAATGCTGATGGTTTTTGTGAGTTTATTTTTAAATAAATTGCTACTATGCTAAAATATTGATAATTTTATTTAACTTTTTAGTTGAATTTCTAAGATTTTCCACATATACTATCATATGATCTGAAAAAAAGAGATATTTTATTGCCTCTTTGCTTATTATTATTCCTTAATTTTTTTCTCTTCTTATATTACTAGAATGTCTAACATGATATTAAACAATATTGATGAAAATGGGCATCCTTGCTCCATTCATTATCTTATTGGGAAGTCTTATAGCTTATCCTCATTATAAATAATACTTGCTAATAGTTTTAAGTAGATGTAATATTACTTTGAGAAAAAATCCATTTAAACCTTTGTTTATGGTGTTTTTAAGAGGAATTAGTGTGGTATTTAGTCATATTCATATTGATACAATGTCATTTTTGTTACTATTGTTATTGTAAGGATGAAATTTTAAGAGAATGAAATCTTGAACCAAAGAAGAAGACAGTTGTTGGCAGTTGGAACCAGCAGTGGATGCTGGGAATTTTTCCCAGGAGGAGGAGGAGGAGGAGGAAGAGGAGGAAGAACAGAAGGAGGAGATGGAGGAGATGGAGGAAGAGGAGGAGGAGGTTTCTTCGGTTTGGGGGCTGGGAGAAGAGGAGGCAGAAAACCCAGCTCTGATCCAACCGAAGCCTTCCCCGGGGGAACTTTCCCCTAGAGATTGAAATCCAAATTCCCAGTTCACAGCCACTGAGTCATTTCTTGTCCTTCAAGACTACATCATCCTGTCAGATGAGATTTTGGACTCCACTAGGGAGCAAATCTCTCAGACTCCCTCATTTTTTACCAGTCCTTTCAGAGAGATAAAAACTATAATCCTAGAAGAAGATTAGGAATAAGAATAGAAGGGGAAGGGCGGGGGAGGGGGCGGGAGGAAGCTTAGTGGTTGGAACTGCCTTAGTTCTTCCCTAAGTGAGGACCCCATAGGGCGGTGATGGCAAACCTATGACACATGTATCAGTAGCCATTTTCTATGACACGTGGGGAGAAGTTTGAGGCCACATGCCAAGGATGAAACATTTGCTGTAGTGTAGTATAGACACTCTGTGCACTATAGATGACAATTCTACCTCTATTAATTACCTATTTTGATTTATTAAATACAGTTATTATTACAATTATACATTTTTGTTATATAAACTATAAATATCAGAAAGTATGTGTTTTGTTTTGGTTTTTTTCTTGAAGTGACACACCGCCTGAGTTAGGCTCTGTTTTTTGGCCAATTTTGACACATCAAGCTCAAAAGTTTGCCCATCTCTGCAGTAGAGTAATTAGAGAGGACACCCTCAATCCCTCTGCTCCTCACCCCTTCCCACAATACTGTGATTGTTAATAATAAAATTAAAGTAGCATTCAGATAGCGTTCTTGAGTGCCCGGGAGACAACAAGGGAGAGAAAACTCACAGCTTGGTCTGGTTGACTCCATCTTGAGCCAGACCACCTGCTCGTGGTGTCGTCAGCCCGCATAGGGGAAGGCTTCTGTGAGCTTCAATCTTATTCAAGTTCGGATTGGGGCACCACCTACCTCCTCTTGAAGGGAAGCCTTCCCCTCAACTCTTGTGGGGTGGCACGATCATCTAGGTCTCCCAGTATTGGGGTGATACTCCCTTCAAGTTCTCCTCAAGTCATCTGACCCCAAGGGTATGGAGTGGAGAGAGTGACCACACTGACCACTCTCTCTCCCTCTCTCTCCCACTTCTACCATCTCCATCTGGGTCCTTTATCACAATTTTGGTAGAGACAGTTAAAATCTGTTACCTCTTTAATATAACAACTGACTAAATAAAAGAGAAGCCTCTGTGAAAAAACGGGAGGAAGCCATCTTTGTTTTTCTCCTCAGACGGGATCCCACTAAGGCCAAACTTCATTGGGGGGGGGGGGGGAGGAAAGGAGACAAACTCTTAAAGGCACAGTGTTAAAGGGCTCGCAAGAAAAGTTTTTCTCCTGGAGGCTTTTAAGGGCAGAACAGCATTCAATATGGCAGGCTGAGCCATATTATTACATAACTTCTGGAGCATGATTTATAGCATCTGGATGGTGTTCATGCCACAATACATGGCAGATACAAGTGGTCGAAAGTAGAATTGGGACACATATGTGCTTATCTGCCCACCGTGATGGCAACATGGATCTCCTTTTTTCAATTTTACTGGTCTATGAGAAAGTCTGATAAAGAAAATGCTAGGACACAAGGACCACAGCCTTGTACTGATCATGACATGAAGAAAGGACATATCTGAGTTACTGGAAGAGGATGCCCTATGAAAAGGGGGGAAAGGGAGTCGCAGCAGGGAACAAAATAGAAATAGCAAAACAAACAACTGAGGCAAATACAGACACAGCAAAAACAACAGAAGAAGGGGCAATAGCACCAGCAGTATCAATATTACCAATCATGGATTTTGCAGTTTTACAACTGGATTCTGGGGTCCTCCATATTAAGAGGCATTAGCCATTCACTGCTGCAGACCTGGACACCCTAAAAAAGCAAATGCCAGCCTTTTTTTAAAAAATCACTTCAAAGGGAGGCAGCTGCGTATCAGTGGATTGAGAGCCAGGCCCAGAGACAAGAGATCCTAGGTTCAAATCTGGCCTCAGACACTTCCCAGCTGTGTGACCCTGGGCAAGTCACTTGACCCCCATTGCCTACCCTTACCAGTCTTCTGCCTTGGAACCAATACACAGTATTGACTCCAAGATGGAAGGTAAAGGTTTAAAAAACTTCAAAGCAATAAAAGAATTTAAAAGGGCAATAAGGCTTTTTGATCCCACATTTTTGAATATTGAAATTCTTCTTACTGAATTATTTACACCAGCAGAGAAAGCACAATTTATTGGGGAGACCCACAGGAACACAAACTTTTTAACATCTTGGCCACAGTATTATGAAGATCTGGAATTAAACTGTCATCAAAATCTAATGTACCTTATGTAAACTATGGGAAAATATTCAAAATAAAATTTAAAAAAAAAACAACCTAGTGTACCTAAGAAGATTCCTTCTCCTTCTGGATCCTTTATTACATATAGCAAATTATATTGATAGTTTTTCTTATATTAATCCATCCCTCTAGTCCTGGCAGAAATTCTCTTTGCTCACTTTGTGATATGTTGTAATCTCCTACCTAGTATTTTATTTAGAATTTTTGCATCCATATTGATTAATGAAATTGATCTATATTTTATTACTATTTTTCTATTCCTGGTTTACATAACAATACCATATTTGTTTCATGAAAAGTGTGGCAGCATTTATTTTTTGCTTATTATTTCTTTTGAGGGAGTATTATACATTTTTGCATTTTCCCAGTTACATGTAATTGGGAATTCACAGATATTTTCTGAAGTTATAAGATCCAAATGGCCTCCTTCCCTTTTTTTCCCTACTCCCTCCTAGAGATGGTAAGCAATTTGATCTGGGTTATACATGGATTTCCATATTGTCTTTTGTTGTAGGAGAATATTCTTAGAAAACTAAAATCTCAAAGTAAAAAAAAAAAGTAAAAAAAATATTAATCTTTGAAATGCATTCCATTTATGACAGTTTTTTTCTCTGAAGGTGGATAGCATTCTTAATCCTTCATAACTGTCCTAGATCCTTGTATTGCTGAGAGTAGCCAAGTCTTTTACAGTTGATCATTATACAATATTGCTGTTACTATGCACAATGTTCTGCTTATTTCATTCTGTATCAATTCATATAGGTTTAAATCTATTAACTTTA
Organism: Gracilinanus agilis; assembly: GCF_016433145.1. Taxonomy (NCBI): domain Eukaryota; kingdom Metazoa; phylum Chordata; class Mammalia; order Didelphimorphia; family Didelphidae; genus Gracilinanus; species Gracilinanus agilis. Next base: position 245,030,626 of record NC_058134.1, read on the forward strand.
ATGGAAGATCTTATTTGTTTTTAAATGTTTTTTATAGCTCTTCCTAAAACTCTTTTGGGGCTTAAGTTCTTTCTCTTTTGCTTACTCAAAAAAAAAAAATGAGAGGCCAATAGGAATCAGGCTCTGTTCCAGGATGTGAGAGATGATGTTTCTGGTTTCAGCTTTTTTTTTTTTTTGTCCTTTTTTTTTTTCCTCCTGAGTTCTATTTAATTCTTTTAATTTCTATAACGTGGGGCCAGGTGTGTTCCCTGATTCCTCTGCCCACAGCCCCACTCACATCACAGTCTATGACTGAACTCAGGTGCTTGGGCCAGCTTACATCGAATACCCAGGAAAGCTGTGCCACTGCAAGGACACAGTTCAACTCCTGCGCTCCCCAGCTAGCTGGCACCAGCTCACTTGTCCTCCGAGATCCTCCTCTGATCACCCTTCCAATCCCCAAACTGTGGATTATCCAGAGCTCGGACTGCAGGCCACACAAGCTTCTTCTCCAGCTCCTTGTTTGGTGACTCTTTGGGGATCTGCCACTGGGGCAAGCTAAGCCCACAAAGTGAGGCTGCTTGATTCCAAGGTATTTGCTCTTAGTGTTTCCACTTCAATAAGGTGAGGGATGGTGGATTTAGAGAGCAAGGGAATCTCCTGCCCTACTCTCCCATCTTCCCTATTAGGGTCTTTAATAACTTCCCTTAAATTAGTTCATATCGTAATCCAAGGTTGCCAAGAAGTGTTAACATCTTCCCTTTAGGAAGTCAGACAAATGTCTCTGAGCCACTTGGGTTTCATTATTATTTTTTTTTAGTATATGATAGAGGCACAGCAGCACAGCAGCTGAAATAATCTTCATTGTCATCTCTCTGCAAATCTATATCATAGAACGGTCACTCTAGAGCTAGAAGGGACCTCTAGGACCATACAAGCGAATCCTTTATTTTAGAAGTGATGAAACAGAGACCCAGGGAGGGCAAGTGACTCTCCAACGTTTACACAGCTATGAAGTATCAGAGACAGAATCTGAACTCGGGTTCTGTGGCATCAGAGGTATGGCTCTTCTCACTCTTGTCCTTATCATCATTTTCATGTTTATTATTTAGCATTGCAATTCATAAGGGCCATCTTTTCCAGAAGTAATATGGAAATATGCCCAAATAATCCTCAAACTGAAGTATAAACATTGTATAATTTGGGGAGCAATAACAGGAAAAAGTAATAAAGTAATTGTCACTGTGAAGGTATTTTAAAAATAGTGATAATAATAGCTAGTCTTAACAGAGTTTTTAAAGCATGGTATATATGTTCAACCATTTGCTTCACATAATCACCCTGAGAAGTCAAGGCTATTATTATATTCATTATACGGATAAGGAAACTGAGGAACAAAGAATTTAAATGACTTAAGCTCACACAGCTAATAAGTATCTGATGAAATTCAAACTCAAATCTTCCTGATTCTAATTCCAACACTCTCATCCATTCAAATTCCAAAACATAAGCATTCTACTATGTGTTAGTGCTGTCCACTTTTTTTATTTTCCAAATAAATTTTTCTAGTTCAATAAAATATGAATATAATAATAAAATATCAATAAAAGAAAAAATATCAAAGCCACCATTAAGTTTATTTCCTAAGATGATCATGAGAAAGAGGAAAAGAGCCTCTATATTATAAAGTATTTATTGTAGGTCTCTTTGTTGTGTTAAAGAACTAGAAACTGAAGGGATACTCATCATCTGTGGAATGGCTAAACAAATTATGGCATTGTGATTGTAATGGAATACTATAGCATTATAAGAAATGATCGGCATGATAATTTTGGGAAAAGCATGGAAAGACAGACATATATGAAATTATGAAGAGTGAAATGAGTATTACCAAGAGAACATTATAAAAAAAACAACAGAAATATTGTTTGAATAGTGACATGCACATTCATCTCCAGAGGAAGGCCCCATAAATAGAAATAAGTGAAGATATAATTTTATATAAACATTAATATTTTTTTCAAATGATACTTCTATTGGGGCTAGAGGTAGGAGTGAATTAAATGGGTATTTTGATGTAACAAATTAATAAAATATTAAAGAACTAAATATTAAAATAAAATCTATAACAAAGAAAGAATAAGAAAATAATGACCCTATTGATTTGGGCAATGCTGTTTAATGGATGAATGAATCGAAATGTATGCATTGAGCACTTTCTATGCGATAAGTATTGCTTGACAAATATGCAATAGTCCCTGGTTTCAAGAAGCTAACATTCCAGGGGAAGATGTAACATATAAAGGAAAGTCAACCTGGAGAATGCTTGGACATGTCCAGTGATCCTTACTGTTGTTTTGTTCAAGTTCTCTTTGTTAAGTAACATGAATTTCAGATAGGAAAGGGTAAAACAAGAGCAATTAAGAAGAAATCGAAGGCCAGAATAGGTATGGACATATATTTTATAAATGCAAAATACTTTGTAGCTCTTCTAAATGAATTTATGGGCACTCCCCTGGGTGAATTACCTCCTGGGATACTAAAATAAATCATGAATATGATTCTTGGCTGTCACTAATGTTTGCAAAACCGTGAAAAATACTAGGAGCGATGAAATACTTGGAATGAAAAAAAATCATCCTAGTTTTCAAAAATGAAAAAGGTGGTTAGATTCCATAAAACATAAACTGGTAAGTTTCACATTAATACATATGGAAATTTAAAAGCATATATTATTAAATGAAACCTGTTCAGCACATATTTTAATTCATGGAAATCTCTTGGTGTTTTATATGTATTTTTGATAATGAATTTTAAAAATGCAAATAGAATTCTTCTATCACCCACTGTTCTTGATACAAATTATGCAAGATGAGGTCATAATAATGTATGATTTGATTGAAGGTGGCAGTAGAGAGATGAATAAAAAGTCACTAGTTTGCTTATTCTTGCACACTGTGAAAAATTCTCTTAACACTCTTGTATATTCAATTTCATTGAATAAAACCTTTTGTCATAGGTGATTGATCAGAATGATTCAGGTTTCCTTTTTTTTGAAAAGTACATTTCAATGAGTCAGGCTAAAATTAAAGAAGGAATATTTACATGTTCTAGAATAACAAGGTAATAAAAGAAAACAATCATGAAAATCAATTTAAAATGAAACACAAAACTTTTGGCAAATTAAAAGGAAAAAAGTTACCAAGAAATTTTAAATAACCTCATTAAAACTAAAAAGAGATGTTATTTAATATATACATGTACTCTATATTGGTCAAGCAGCATCCAAAGAACTCTGTTTAGGTTAGGTATAATATTTAATGAAGATACTGACAAGCAAGAGAATTTCCAGAGATTGATGAGAGAACTTCAAAGTTTGGTGTTAGAGTGGAAAAAGAACCAGACTGCAAGTCAGGAGGTCCCAAGTTCAAATCTGATCTCAAACATTTACTAGTTGTATATCCCTGGGCAAGTCACTTTGTTTGCCTCAGTTTCCTCATCTATAAAATTAGCTGTAAAAGGAAATGGAAAACCACTGCAGTATCTTTGCTAAGAAAGTACCATATGGGGTCAGAGAGAGTCATACAGAACTGAAACAACTGAATAGCGATAAAAATTGATGTGAGATACAAAAAAAAGAACAAATAAAATATTCCTAAATGCTTAGCATAAAATTTTAAAAAAGAAAGAAAAGCAGATGAGAACACAAATCGAGCAATTTTGTTATCCCTTTGTCAAATTAAAAATATATATAAGTATATATATATATATGTATATATATATACATATTTCTTTTAAAAACTGTATAGTTTCTTATGCAATCCTTTTGCCTGTAATATATGTTTATTGAATTGGTTACGTTTATTTCTCAAGTTCAAAATGAAAAAGAAAATTAAAAAATATTTTTAAAAAATCTCATGAAAGCTGGTGGGAAAGCCCTGGGATATTGAACCTAGAGGAAAAGTAAAAATTTAAATTTAAAAAACTCCTACAAGAATGAAAATCAAGAGCAAAATGACTATCTTAACATATTCAATATTTAAAATATTCTTCTAGACATTGGAGGGGCGCTCATGATCTTCCCCTTATCCTCCCTTTTTTATGGACTTGTGCAACTGTGCTTAAATGCAGGATTTAAGGTAAGTCCTCTGTTTACAGGCTTTCAATCATGGAAAACAAAATTCCTGCATTGTATTCCCCTCTGTATCTGCTAAATTCTTTCCCTTTCAATAAGACGCTATCATTACATTCAGCAGGATGTCAATAGAGTTCTCTGAAGTAAGAGATGGTTTCTTTTTGTCTTTGATTCCATGTTCCAGGCATGTGTCTTGTACATAGCAGGCACTAAGACTTAAGACCAAGACCCCTTGGAATGTTGACTTTAAACAATCACTCTATTGCAAATATTAATAATATAGAAATAGGTTTTGAACAACGACACATGTAAAACCCAATGGGATTCCTCTTTGGCTCCAGGAGTATGGTGGGAGGAGGGGAGGGAAAGAAAATGAATCATTTAACCATGGAAAATTTTTTAAATTAATTAAAGAAAAAAAAAAAAAAAGGACTAAGACCCCATGGGCTTAAATCTCCCACCAAACTAAGCTCATACAAAATGGTTTAATCTAAGGGGACCGACCCACAAAGAAGTCTTTTTGGAAAAAAAATTTTAATTATTCCAACAACATCTAATATACACATGTGTAATTATATGATTCAGTTACCCAAAAGATAAGGTCTCTTTTATCAAACAAGCACTCAATATAATGATTTGGATGTTGGTTATGAACCAGTGTGGGTTTTAAAAAGTTGCTGCCTGGGGTACTCCTTCCTACTTGCTAGCGCGATATTGGTCTTAAATGGACCAATCCTGTGCTGGGGGAGGGACCACGCACGCTCTCTACTTCCTGGCTCAGGATTGGTCTTTGTAAGGACCAATCCTGTGCCTAGGAGGGAACTTGGAGTCTGAGAGAGGCTAGTCAGTTTCAGGCAGCTGGAGCTCCGTTTTTCTTTCAATTAAAGTTTTTACAGTTTAAAAAAGAAAGAGGTTTTTTTTTGTTTTTGTTTTTTTTTTTTTTTAAATCATTTTCACCAGACTTAGTTTCACTCCACAGAAGATAAAAATTATGAAGGTTTTACCGCTAAAGAAAATATATGAAGTATAAAGATATTTTTATAATGGAGATGCAAAGGAATTAGATCCCACAAAAGTGACTAGATTGTAAAGTATTTATAGTATTATATTTAGATTCAAGAAGATCTGAATTTATTTCTTGTCTCAGACACTATTAGCTCTATGACCCTTGGTAAGTGACTTCACCTTAACTTCAGTTTTTTCATCTATAAAACAAGTAAAATAATATTGTAGGGTTATTGTGAGAATAAAATAAAATAATATACAAAATTTTGTATACACATTAAATACCTATATAAATGTGAATTATTAATGATATAATCCATAAGCTCTTCCTGGTTAGAGTTCCTAGCGGAGTAATTCTTTGACATTTGAGAAAGTTCTACTGTTTTTTCTTTGTTTGTTTTTTTTTTCCTTACAGTTATACAATCTTATCTGGTTGCCAGTGAACTATCCAAAATTGTGGATATAGACCAAGGTGCTCCTTAGTCTTAAAAAGTGCTTGCTGAATTGTATTTAATAGAAACTTTCTTTCAAAGTATAATATAAAAGTAAAGAAAAGGGATAAAAAAACACTTGAAGATTTAAGGATAGGAATCAAATATATGATTGGAGACTTATACTCTTAGAGAGTTGCCTAGAGTATTGAGAAATTAAATGACTTACCCAAGGTCATAAAGTCAGACTATATCAGAGTCCTGGAACTCAGGCTTTCTTGAATTTGAGAAAGATTCTTTTTTTCTTTACACTACAGGGTCTCTCAGGGCATTTTAAGTGAAGAAGAAATTCTCTTGGGTTTAGGGCACTGCAAAAATATTTCTGAAAAAAATAGGATTTGTGAATTTCAGCATTTTTGGTGTATGGGTATAGAGATAGATAGTGGTTGAATCCTGTACTATACAAAAAAATTGCAGCCACCAGTATACCTTTGGAAGTAGTTGCACTGATTCTCTTTATAGCTACTCACTGTGTTCAGTAATTAAGAAATTTATGCTTTAATTTTTTTCCAAATAAGAGCCACAATGCTACTGCATTATACATTCATACTTGACTAAAATTAATAATATATAAGTACATTTCTTGAAAGTACCTACTAATTTTAAAAAAAGGATCTGGGTAAACTGAAAACAAACAACTAAAATATCAGGAAACAGAAAATAGCCTTTTAATTTTTAAATGCATCTATATGTGGAATCAACTTTGCAGGCACAACCTCCTGTAATGTTGCTTTGACCAAGATTGTTTTACAATAACATCATTAATATATTATAAGCAAACCCTCACATAACTTCATAAAATCCCATTATCAGAAACTATTCTCTCTCTCACATCTTGAACTCTGAAATTTCTCTCTACTGTCAAAATTTCCTTCTCTATCTCTTCTCTCTCTGCTCTTAAATCTGC
>NC_058134.1:245038997-245076255 GCF_016433145.1 Gracilinanus agilis
AAGGAAGGAAGGAAGAAAGGAAGAAAGAAAGGAAGAAAGAAAGAAAAAGAAAGAAAGAAAAAGGCCTCCATTTAATGAGGGCTCCCAAGCTAATTATGTCATTTCCTACCAGCTACTCTCCTTTGGATTAGACTCCATTATGACCCCAGGAAATCTCATCACCAGGAGACTCATCAGCCTTGCTAAGCACATCTCAGTATTCTCTGGGCTCCTCCAATGGCTGGAGAGTGAAGCAAAGAACTCCTCACGAAGCCTCACTTTATTTTTAGGCTATAGTCATTTCTTCACTTCCTATCAGTCACACTGATTTGGACTGGCCTCTACCATCCCTTACCCTTCACACCATGCCATATATCTCATCTCTCCTTCCCCACTATTCTCCAGGATCCTTTGGTAAGAGATCATATATTACAGATGTTCAGGGGTCACAGATCCCTTAAATTGGAATGAGTCTCACTGTTGTCATCTTGACATCAATTCAATAAACAGATCCTCTACAATCTGCATCCACATAGTAATGATACTGTAAAATCTGTATGTATGTTTTCTGGTAAATAGCATTTTAAAAAGTCAAAATATATATAAACTTAATAGTTTTTATTTCTCTCTCTCCCTCTCTCCTCCAACTCCTCCTCTCACTCCCTATACTTTTCTTTCTCTTTCTCTCTCTCTCTCTCTCTCTCTCTCTCTCTCTCTCTCTCTCTCTCTCTCTCCTCACTTTCTTCTTTCTCTGTATAATCCCAGGGACATCTCACCATTAATGTATTTCCTTATCAATGTTCTTAATAAACCTTTTAGTCTATAGACTATGGGTTATCAACTCACAGTAAGGAGTGTAGTGTGGATGATGGTGAGAATAAATGGTAGTGTGTAAAAGGAGCACTGGGTCTGGAATTAGAGTAAATAAATTAAAATCCCACTTCTATTGCTTATTACCAATATGTATATGAGAAAGGAACTTCATCTCAGTGAGCCTCAGTTATCATATCTGTCAAATAAGAGGTTGGATACATGCTGAGGCCATTCTCATGTCTAAAGCTATGATCCTATGATATATTTTGACTGTGGGATCTTGGGTATATTCATTTGAAGGGTTCACAGGCAATTCTAAGTTGTAAAAAAAAAAGGTGGCAGACAAGAGTGTGTTAGTTCCAGTTCAAACTATACTAGAGAGACAATTACTAAATTTCCCTTAGGGGTAGATACACTTTGGAAACTGACAAACACCACAAATCCAGGCTTTTCTTATTGTTTTGTTGATTTTTTAGACTTGAGGTGATGGAGAAAATGATTATGTAGCTTAAATTTAAACCTATGTTGTGGTCTTTGGAGAGGCAGTTGTTAAATATTTATAAGCACACCTCTGGTTGTCCATTTGAAGGAGCAGAGAGATTTCCATTGACTGGAAATACCCTCTAACAATCAAATCACTGGTCAAAAGAAAAAAAATCCCTTCAAAAATATTGAATATTATAATAAACCATCTCTGATTCCTTTCTGACTTCTACATTCTTGCTTTAACCTACTAGCCACTAGAAACTTGAATCAATGTCAAATTCTCCCTTGCAGATTTTTTTTTAATACTGTGGTTGTCCATTTGAGGAGCTTAAACTTTCCTTTACACAGAGTTCCTTGTGGAACAATGACATTCTGGAAGATATTTCTTTAAGCAAAAGGAAGGGAGAGAGTTCATTCTCTTCAGTGTCATTGTCCATACTTCCAGTGGCTCTGAATCCCTTTACCAACATTCAAGAAAATTAAGAAGCTTATATGTTTTCTGCCAATGGCTTCCTTATCTTCATAATTTATGCCTCAAGGGATTTTAACTCTGGCAAATAGGGAGAAAAACCCAGAAGCAAACAAGTAATGAAAGGGAAAGAAACTATGAATCCCCAGAAAATACTTTACATTATTATAACATTACTTATCTTAGACGATACTTCCATCTGGAAGGATCAAATTGCATTATAAAAATAGTAAATATGGTGGCATTTTTAGAACATCTTTGACCTAAGAAAATAAAAGTACTTTATGGATTATTCACTTTTTTGTTTCTCCCTAGATAGCCCAGTGAAGTAAAGATATGTTAGCTATTTTGAAATGATATGAACGAGAAGGCAACAATTTAATGTTAGTATTGCCCAGTGAAGTGAGGCAGCTGGGTGGTACAGTGGATAGAATGCTAGGCTTGGAGTCAGGAGGACCTAAGTTCAAATCCAGCTTCAAACATTTACTTAGCTCTGTGATCCCAGGCAAATCGCTTAACTCGGTTATCTCAATTTCTCCTCTATAAAATGAGCTGGAGAAGGAAATGGCAAATCACTTCAATATCTTTGTCAAGAAAATCCCAATTGGAGTCATAAAGAGTTAGGTGTGATTGGACAAAATCGTGCACTGAAGATTCAGTCTTGGGTGAGTGTCTTACAAAGGATCTCAAATTTTAACCTGGAAGGAAGTTGGGAGGGAATTGAGCTCAATGCCTTCAGATTACACATGAGAAAACTGAGATCTAGATTCATGAAGTTAATTGTCCAAGGCCAGATGAGCAGTAGGTGGCAGAGGTAGGGTTAGATCTGAGGACTTCTAATACCAAACTGTGTCTCCTTTTACTTATTGTACTATGTAAGAAAGAATAATGGCTTAAACACAATCAAAGGATTTGTTTTAACATTCCATCTTTGAAAACTGTAAGAACTTTGGGAAGTCAATACTTAAACTCTGTTGCAAATTATATTTCTAATTCCTTTCCCATCTCCCTATAGTTCACAACTATTTCTCACAAAACATGAAATTATCAAAGCCTGAGTATGGAAGAAAAATAAGAAAACTTGTTGGGAAAGGTCAAATGATGAGTTAATTAATGTTTTAGGAAGCTAGAAATCTTTAGAATTTGTAAGTCAGCATCCCCTTTTATCTAAGTGACTTCCCCATTTAGGTGGTGTATAGCCTCAAGCACTTAATAAATGTTTGTCTGTTTTAATGTAATCTATGCCTTTTTATCATGGAAAGCCTTCCATGATTAACCCAATCAATCGGTTCCATTTCTTGCTTTCTATTTCATCATTCACTTGTTCAATTTGCATTTCCTTATGAATCTTTTAGTTTTTATCCTAATTTTAGTAACTATTTTTAAAAGTAAAAAATGTGAGCTCTTAGAAAAATTCAGAAATATTGAGGCTCTGTTTACTCTAGTACTCAGCATTATGAATATCAATTTGCATCTCTTTAGGCTTGTAATCACATTAGAACAGATTTCTTCCTTATTTTATACTGAGCAGAAATTCTTTGATAATTCTCCCTATATTTAGAAATTTTTATTTATCTTGTCAATCTGTCAGAGCTACTAATTTGAATTAAGGAATGCAAGAAAGGGTATATTTCAATAAATTAGAACATAGAATGAAAATAAATACTTTTTTATATTCTTGAAAACATATAGTTTAAGTGTGATTAATTTATGGTATCTTTCAATCTTCTATAGAGATTTAGTTTGCCTTTGCTGATGAAATGGGAAAAAAATAAGTTATCTCTGATATTTGTCAGTGTTGGAAAACCCTACCCAGAAGCCTTAAGGAAGTAGCAGCTGGCTACTACAAGGGAGTTAGAAGGCTGAGCTGTCAATTATCTCCAAAAGCAGAGGACTTATGAAACATTCTTGGAGAAGTCTGATCCTCTCTTTTAATGTGGGCAGAACTTCCCCAGTAGCTCACTCTAGTTCAATGGAATTAATTCCTCTTTCCAAGCAATTCAGTTCCTCATCCCTACTTGGGGATATGGCTGTCCTTGATTTTCCTGAGAACATATGAAATATGACCACCAGCATTCCAAAGAGGGAAAGAAACAGGCATCGCTCTGCTTTCTTCACAGTTCAGAATGCTTCCCCTTTCAACAGGAAGAATTCAGGCATTGGTCCTGGTCAAGTACACAAAGTAGAACCCTGGCCTCCTTCCACATTGTTCACTTTTTTGGGGGGGAGGGGGGATTTACATGTGTCATTAATCAAGACCTATTTCCATATTATTGATATTTGCACCAGGGTGATCATTTAGAGTCTATATCCCCAATCATGTCTGCATCAACTCATGTGATCAGGCAATTGTTTTTCTTCTGTGTTTCTGCTCCCACAGTTCTTCCTCTGGATGTGGCTAGTTTTTCTTTCTCATAAGTTCCTCTGGATTGTCCTGGACCATTGCATTGCTGCTAGTAGAGAAGTGCACTACATTCAATTGTGCCACAGTGTATCCGTCTCTGTGTACAATGTTTTCCTGGTTCTGCTCCTTTAACTCTGCATCAATTTCTGGAGGTCTTTCCAGTTCTCATGGAATTCCTCCAGTTCATTATTCCTTTCTGCACAATAGTATTCCATCACCATCAGATACCACAATTTATTCAGCCATTCCCCAATTTTGATTGGGGCATCCCCTCATTTTCCATTTTTTTTTTGCGACCACAAAGAGTGCAGCCACCAATATTTTTGAAAAAAGTATTTTTTCTTATTATCTCTTTGGAGTATAAACATAGCTTTATGGTGGGATCAAAGAGTAGGCAGTCATTTAAAGTCCTTTGGACATAGTTCCAAATTACCTTTCAGAATGGTTGGATCAATTCACAACTCCACCAGCAATACATTAATGTCCCAATTTTGCCACATCCCCTCCAACATTTATTACTTTCCTTTGCTGTCACATTAGCCAATCAGCTAGGTGTGAGGTGGTACTTCAGAGTTGTTTTGATTTGCATTTCTCTAATTATAAGAGATTTAGAACACTTTTTCATGTACTTATTGATAGTTTTGATTTCTTCATTTGAAAATTGCCTCTTCATGTCTCTTGCCGATTTAGTAATTGGGGAATGGCTTGATTTTTTTTTTGTATAATTGATTTAGCTCCTTGTAAATTTGAGTAATTAGATCTTTGTCAGAGGTTTTTGTTATAAAGATTTTTTCCCAATTTGTTGCTTCCCTTTTAATTTTTTTTTGCATTGGTTTTGTTTGTACAAAAACTTTTTAATTTAATATAATCAAATTATTCATTTTACATTTAGTAATATTTCTATGTCTTGCTTGGTTTAAAATCTTTCCTTTCCCATAGATCTGACTGGCATACTATTCTATTTTCACCTAGTTTACTTATAATTTCCTTCTTTAGTACTAGAATCAATAGAGTGTGCCAGTTCCAGGCCAGAAGAACAACAAGGGCTAGACAATTGAGGTTAGGTAAGTTGCCCAGGGATGGCCAACTAGGAAGTATCTGAGGTCAGATTTATACAGGACTTCTCATCTCCAGGTCTGACTCTTAATCCACTATCCCCTAGCATTGTTTTAAGAAGGCTGACTTTTGAATGACCTTAAATTTTATTTAGATAAGTAGTAGTGTCTCTCTCCCCATCCCCCCCCCACTGTCTTTCTCTGTTTGTCTGTCTGTCTCTTTTTGTTGTATGTCTGAACTTTTGGAAAGATCTCCAAAATGTGAAAAACATCTAATATAACCTAAAAGTCTTCCACAGTTTCCTAGGTTATGGAGAAATAAAAATACTTGCCCAGGACCAAATCACTAATATGAATTAGAAATTTAGATCAAAATCCTGAGAGGTAGCATGACAGAGTGGAAAAGGTGCTGATTTTGAAGTGAGTATGACTGAGTTTAAATCTATGGCTCTTATCATGGGTTATCTTCAGTAGCATCATGCATATGTGACTTACCTTTTCCCAACCTTTTCTGAAACCTTAGTTTATTCATCTATAAAATGTTAGACTATGTGTCTTCTAAGATCCATTCTAAGTCAAAATGAATGATTCTCTAAACTTGTTGATTTCAAGTCCATAATGGTCTCCATCGTGCACATTACTTTGTCATATGGTAATTCAAGAAACCTAAAGGTTACATAGAAGACTGTCTCCTAGTTCATCCAGATAGGAAATATGTGGATGATCGTTTTGTCTGTGATTCTTAATCTTTACATTTCTTTATCATAGACTCCTGAGAATAATGCATTTAAATGTATAACATAAATTAGGTGGGCTTAAAAAAGAAAACCAATTTTATTGAAATTCTTTGTGAAAACAAAATGAAATAATTCAGACTCCAGGTTATGAACCTCTGTTATGGAAAGACAGGGATTTGTTCTCTGTTTAAGTTATACTTATTACCCCCTCTGAGTTAAGCCAACACTACTTTATACTCTTGCTCAGCTGGATATTTAAGGTGATTGAATCTATCTGGCTAAGCATGTCTCTATTTTCTGTAATAACTGAATAGAATCCTTCCTGACTTTCTAGACTCTATGCCCTAGGGTTACCTAAATAAAAGGGGCTGTCATCATTAGATTCTTGGAAGCCTCTCCAGATTGAACCTGTGATGCCAGGTTTTCCTAGAAGCTCTATTACAATATCTCTATAGGACTTTTCCTTCTGTAGCTAGAAACATGAGTTTGTGTATAATTATGAATACATACTGATATAAATAAAACATACGTGTATATGTACACCATTTTTATGTGTGTATATTTACACACAATCAAAGAGAGAGAGAGAGAAAGAGAGAGACAGAGACAGAGGAAGAGAATGAAAGAAAGGGAGAGTCAGAGAGAGACAGAGAGACAGAGACAGAGACAGAGGAAGAGAATGAAAGAAAGGGAGAGTCAGAGAGAAAGACAGAGACAGAGAGACAGAGAGAGAGCGAGACAGAGAGAGAGAGATAGAGTCAGAGAAAGAGAAAGAGAATGAAAGAGAGTCAGAGAGAGAGAATCACCATATTGGTTTCATTGCCCTAGTTCTCCCACTGTTAACACTATGGACCATATGGACTCTCTTGAAGTAATTTTCTAAGAATGCAAATTATACAAGAAAAGTAAAAGGGTGTAGCAAATAGAGAATGATCCTTCAAGTCTGAAAGCCCTAGATTGAAGTCCTATCACTGACACATACTGGCTAGATGATCTTGTGCAAGTCATTTAACTTCTCCATGTGGCCACTAACTTTCTAAGCCTAGAAGTTACTGACTTACACTAGTAGAGACAATTTCTTTACCAAGAGCCCTCCTAAATATAAAGTGACACGTTTGGATCCTAAAATCTCTCTGTAGAAGACAATTTGTTGTTTGTGATCTACTCTTTGTGACCCCAAGGACCATACTGTACAGGGGGTTTTCTTGGCAAAGGTACTGGAGTGGTCTGCCATTTCCTTCTCCAGTGCATTAATGTAGCCAGAGGTTAACTGACTTGCCCATGATCACAGAGGCTGTAAGTATCTGAGGCTGCATTTGAACTCAGGTCTTCTTGATTTGATTGTTCTATGCACTGAGCCACCTAGCTGCTTTGCAGCAGTCTCACACACACACAAGAGTGCATTTGTGTATATTGCTTATTTTTATTTTTTAAATTTTTATTTTGAATATTTCCCCATAGTTACATGTTTCAGGTTCTTTCCCTATCCCCTAAATTCCCCTTAGCCAATGCACAATTCCAGTGGGTTTTACATGTATCATTGATCAAGACCTAATTCCATATTATTGATAGTTAGACTAGAGTTATTGTTCAGTGTCTACATCCCCAATAATATCCCCATATATTGCTTATTTTTAAAAGATATGCATGTTTGTATGTGTATATGTACACATATCTTTAAAAATAATGTATGTCATTCTATAACACAACAATATTTTGGGGGGAAACCTCTTTCTGATTAAGACACTTGGCAGTGCAATTTATATTTTTGAATGTTCTCTTGGATGTCAGCTCTCAATTCTATCGAATAAGATCATTTGTGTATTGGCTCATTGGAGATATCGCTAATTTGAACCTTACTGAAATAAGTGTTTTAGGCAAGCCATATGCTGGGTTCAGGAATTTTGATAGATTTATGCTTATTTAAAATATGCTACAAAACATTTAAATGAATGGCAGCCTTTGTAATTAAATGTAAGCTAGCCAGATTTGTAGCCAAGAGCTGTTGATTTTGACGTTATATTTCTGATGGTTATTCTTAAAACTGCAACTCACCAAATGGCAGATGTTAAATTTCAGAAGATTATATCACTGTACCAATTATTTAATACACTCATTATTAATTTTCTCTGTGCCTATAAAATTATTTAGCTCTGAATTATTATTTTAGAATTGTCTGAAAAGGCATAATGAGCAGTTCTGATGACACATATACTTAAAATTATAAAATGCTAGAATTGAAGGGGTCTGTGTAACTAAACACGTCTAACAATCCACCCTCCTACACATATACATTTGGGGGACAAATATTATGGATGAAGGAAGCAAGAATCAGGTTTAAATAGCTAATTGCAGAGCTGGGACTGGTCCCAGTTCTAATGAGATTCTTTATAGTACACTCATATTGGAAACGTTAGAATTTTTACCACTTGAAAAACTGATGATCTCATCCAATCTTCCTTTCAAATACTGGCACAAGTCTGTCATTTTATTAGAATAGAGAACTTCTGGTGTGGAAAATTGTTTCACTTATGTAAACCATTAACTCTTCTGTAGTTTAGATTCTTAGAGGATTGCCTGGGGTTATTGATAGGTTAAGACAATCTAAGATAAGTCAGAAAGCATTTTTAAATGATTAGGATGGACCAGGCATTGTGTTAAGTATTAAAGATACAAAGAAAGCAAAAGAATAGGAAGGATATAAAAGTTGGCATTGCTTCAGTATTGTATCTATCCTGGTAATTACCTGCATTTCGAAATCCACTTGGAAAACTACTCCTAAAAAAATATTTAAGCTACTTTTTTTAACCTTCTGGCTAAAATCTATTCTTAATTAAGCTGATTACCTATTCAATCTTTACAAATATAAAGTCTGACTCTCCAGGAGCTTACATTCTAATGGGAGAAATGATATTAGTAGAATCAAGATATGGGAGAGATAATATTAGTAGAATCAAGATATGTATAGAGTAGATGGAAGGCATTCTGAGAAGGCAAGTCATTAGTAGTTGATCAGATGGGAATCCAGAAAGTTTTCTTAGTTTGGTGAGATTTGAGCTGACTTTTGAAGAAATTCAGTAAAACTAAGCTAAATGAAGGGATAGAATGTTTCATGGGACTAGGAACAGCCAGTATAAAGGCATAAAGGCTGATGGGAGATGGTGTGTTATGTTCAAATAACTGAAGGTAGCTAGGTGTTTCTGGAATGTAGAGTTCATGGAAAAGAATAAAGTAAAAAAAAAAAAAGAATAGAAAGGTAGGAAAGAGCCAGGTTATGAAGAGCTTTAATCGATCAATAATATTTCATCTTGGGTGTAATTAGAGATAATGGAACTCATCAACCAGGGTGGAGTTATATTATCACACCTATAATTTAGAAATATCACTTTGGCTGCTGAGTGGAAGATGGGTTGGAGTGAGAGGAGATAAGAAAGGGAGACCAATTACCATCTTCAGAAAGCTGATCCCTTAAGATTTGAGGTTTTATTCCCCTTAGGGTCATGATTAATGTGACAAAGAAAATGGGAGGGGAAGGAGAGGAGGTTTTTTGCTCTATAGTGGGTGAAATATATGTTCTGTAGTGAGTGTTAAGGATTGAAGAATAAAAGAATGAATGATTATGTGAAAAAAACCAACAAACTTGTTTTACAACAGGCTACCTAAATGCTAGATACATAAATTAAAAAAAAAGGCAAGACAATTCTTACCCTCAAGTAATTCATATTCAGAGGAAAATACATGAAGGCAATTATTTCTAGTAATTGGCATTTTGGTCTAAGAAGTTAGAACAATGGTGAGCAAATTTAATAATTTTTACATAATTTAAAGTTTTAATTTTAATAGTTGGAATCATGATATAGTGAGGAATGTCTTGCTTTTTTTTTTTAAATTTGTGTCTCTAGCATTTAGGTAGCCTGTTGTAAAACAAGTTTTTTTCACATAATGTAGGAGGGAGGGAGAGATTTTGAATCTCAAAGTGTCAAAAAACAATTGTCAAAAATTGTTTCTATATGTAATTGAAAATAAAATCAAATTCAATAAAAAAGAGAATAAAGACTGCTTCATTTTTCTATTTGTGCCCAACCCACTTGGTAAGTGATTAACAAATGCTTCACTGTACCATAGGTTTTTAAAAAAAATATCTAATTCTGTATTGTGGAGTTTTCCCTATGTCACAGGATTTTGCAGAGAATATTGTATGGTAACAATGGAAA
Organism: Gracilinanus agilis; assembly: GCF_016433145.1. Taxonomy (NCBI): domain Eukaryota; kingdom Metazoa; phylum Chordata; class Mammalia; order Didelphimorphia; family Didelphidae; genus Gracilinanus; species Gracilinanus agilis. Next base: position 245,049,155 of record NC_058134.1, read on the forward strand.
TGCAGTACGCCACTACCACTTGCACAAGTTTGCCAAGGTGAGATTGTACCCGGCACACTATTGTCTGATGGGATGAAAGGAGACCAACCACAGAGCTGTGCTCTGTATCCTAAATGCTGATTGGCTCTGAGACTGTAGCATCAGTTTGTTTGTTCTCCCACACTGTGCCCATACATTCAGCATCTCTCCTTGTCCATTTCACATCAATGTCTGATCACTGCACATAGTGTTGCTCTGCGATGTTATGTTTTTGTGAAGTTTTCATAAAAGATTGAATTTATTTCTAGCTCTATGCCACCCAAATGTTCTGCACCTTCTAAGGCTTCTGACAGCGAACCCAAGTGTCAGAGGAAGATGCCCACCATTAAAAAATAATAAAATATCAGTGGAGTGAGAGTCAGGCCTAGAGACAGGAGGTCCTAGGTTCAAACCCGGCCTCAGCCACTTCCCAGCTGTGTGACCCTGGGCAAGTCACTTGACCCCCATTGCCCACCCTTACCAATCTTCCACCTATGAGACAATACACGGAAGTACAAGGGTTTAAAAAAAATTTCTAAAAAAAATAATAATAAAATAAATATAACGCCGTTACTTCGCAAATTTTCATATTTTGCAGGGGTCTCTGGAATCTAACTCCTGCAATAGGTGAGGTGTTAGATGAACACTCTCATGTAATACATAATCCTGTATTCCCCGTGTCATGACTTAAGACAAATCACATATACAATAGAAAACTTATGAAGGAAATAAAGTGAATGGTGGCATGATTTCATATGTAATCATATTCCAACAGTTCTTTCTTTGACCATGGAAGCAAGCTTTTTTTTTTTTTTTATCTTGAGTCTCTTGGAGTTATCTTTTAACCTTATTTAGCTGCTAATACTTTAGTCCTTCACAGTTCATCATTGTTTAATGTTTCTGTTACTATATACAGTGTTCTGGTTTTCCTCACTTCACTTTGAATCAATTCACATAAGTCTGTTCAACATTTTTTATGGTACACTCATTTTCCATTAAACCATATACCAAAGCTTATTCAGCTTTTTTCCAGTTGATGGACACCCCTTGAGTTTCCAATTCTTTGCCACTACAAAAATTGCTGCTAATCTCTATGGAGAGAGAACCTGGTAGTTTTATTGATGAATCGAAGAGTAGGGATAGTTTCATGGTACTTTGGACTTGGTTCCATACAACTCTCCAAATGGTTGTATTAGTTCGCAATTCCAGCAATAGAACATTAGTGTCCCAATTTTCCCTAGTCTTCTTGAACATTTATCATTTTCCATTTTGGTCATATTAGCCACTCCGATAGATAGTAGGGAGTATATCAGAGTTGTTTTAATTTGCGTTTCACTAATCAATGGTGATTTGAGGCATTTCTTCACATTATTAAAGGTGGTTTTAATTTCTTCATCTGACAACTGCCTGTCCATATCCTTTAATTATTTTATTATTTAGGTAATGCTTCGTATTCTTATAAATTTGGCTCAGTTATCAATGTATTTGAGAAATGAGGTCTTTGGTATAACATTTTTTCCCAATTTGTTTCCCTTCTATTCTTTGTTGTATTAATTTCATTTGTACAGAAAATTTTTAATTTAATGTAATCAAAATTATCCATTTCACTTTTTGTAATGTTCTCTGTGTCTTATTTGATTGTAAATGCTTCCCCTATCCATAAGTCTGACAGGTACATTTTCCCACATTCCCCTAATTTGTCTATGAATCAGATATCCATTTTGACTTTATCTTGTTGTTTGATATGAAATAATGGTTTATGCCTAGTTTCTGTCATATTGTTTATCAGTTTTCTTTGCAGTTTTTGTCAAATAATGAGTCCTCCCAATAGCTTAGATTTTTTTTATCATAAGTCTCTTGGAATTCGGGTTTATGAAACACCAGGTTATTATCATCATTAACTACTGTGTATTGATTTCCTACCTTATTCCACTGATGCATTGTTCTGTTTCTTAGCCTGTTATAAAGAAGGTATCTTTAGTTACTATTCTAGTTATTATAGGGTATATTAATCAGGGAAGCTGTGCCTTGGAAGGCCAAGGGGTCCAGGCCAAGGGGTCCAAAACCAAAGGGCCCTTGTCAGATGGCTGTCAGGGTATTTATATCCTCTGGCCAACTGCCTTTCCTTTTGTCCTCATGACATCTGGGAACATTCCAATGTCTCCAACTGTCTTCACCTGTCAATCAAGGTGAGACTCACAACTCCCAGAGTTTGAATATGACAGCCAGTACCAAATTATTTCGATGATTAATGCTTTATAATAGTGGTTCCCAAACTTTTTTGGCTTACTACCCCCTTTCCAGAAAAAAATATTACTTAGACCCCAGGAAATTAGTTTTTTAAAAATTTTAATAGCAATTAATAGGAAAGATAAATGCACCTGTGGCCATCACTTCTCCCCTGATTTGCTGCAGCACCCACTAGGGGGCGGTGGCTCCCACTTTGGGAATCACTGCTTTATAATGTAGTTTGAAATTTGGTATGACTAGGCATTCTTTCTTTTTTTTTTTTTTTCATTAATTACCTTGATGTTCTTGACCTTTTGTTCTTCCAGATGAACTGGGTTACTATATTTTCTAGTTCAGGAAATAATTTTGGGATAGTTTGATTGGTATGACACTGAATAGGTAAATTAATCTATATAGGATTATCATATTTATTATATTTCCTTGGCTTATCCATGAGCAATTAATATTTTTCCAATTATGCAAACCTAACTTTATTCATGTGAAATGTGTTGTAAATGTTGCTGGATTTGTTTTGTATGTATTCTCCTAGGAATTTTATATTGTGTACAGTTATTTTAAGTGGAATTTCCTTTTCTCTCTATTGTTGAACTTTATTGGTGATAGAAATGCTAATGATTTATGTGGGTTTATTTTGTAACAGTTGTTATATAATTAATTGTTTCTATCAGTTCTTTGGTTAATTCTGTGGGTCCTCTATGTGTACCATTATATCATCTGAACAGAGTTATAGTTTTGTTTCCTTATTGCCTATTCTTATTCCTTCAATTTCTTTTTCAACTATTATTGTTATGAGTAGCATTTTTAGTACAATATTAAATAGTAGTGGTGATAACAGGCATCCTTGCTTTATCCCTGATCTTATTGGAAGGATTCTAGTTCATCCCTATTATAGGTAATTACTTAATGATGATTTTAGATAGATGCTTTTTTTTCACATTAAGGAAAAGTTCCTTTTATTCCAATATTTTCTAGTGTTTTTATAAGAATGAGTGTTGTATTTTGTCAAGGGCTTTTTCTGTATCTATTGAGATGATCATATTGTCTCTGTTGATTTTTGTTACTTATATGGTCAATTATGCTGATAGTTTTCCTATTATTGAACCATCCCTGGATTCCTGGTATAAAAGTCCACCTAGACATGGTGTATGAGCCTTGTGATATAATGCTGTAATTCCCTTGCTAGTATTTTTTTTGCATCTTTATTCATTAGAGAGATTGATTTATAGCTTTCTTTCTCTCTCTTTTTGTTTTAACTCTTTCTGGTTTAGGTATCAGCAGATTTGTGTCATAAAAGCAATTTGCATTTGCAAATAGCTTGTGTAGTATTGGAGTTAATTGTTCTTTAAAATTTTGGTAGAATTGACTTGTGAATCAATCTTGGCCTGGGACCACTTTATTAGGGCATTCTTTGATGCTTTGTTCAATTTCTTTTTCTGTGATGGGATTGCTTAAGTATTCTATTACCTCTTTTCTTAATCTGGGCAGTTTATATTTTTGTAAATATTCTTCTATTTAACTTAGATTGTCTGATTTATTGACATATAGTTGGGAAAATAACTCCCAATAATTGCTTAAACTTTTTCTTTAGTGGTTGAGATTTCTCCTGTTTCTTTTTTGATATTGGTATTTTTTGTTTTTAAAAAATCAAATTTACCAATAGTTTGTTTTATTTTTTCATAAAATTGGCTTCTTTTCTTATTTGCTAGTTTTATGGCTTCTTTACTTTAAATTTTATTCTAAAAAATTTCTATACCCGAGGAGATCACAATTGAATTAGGGAAGAAAATGTATAAAGGAAGCCTTATCTTTATGGTAGATAGAAGAGTATAGTGGAAATTAATGTATCAACAGTTTTAATACCTATGGTATCGATTCATTGGTCATTGGATTCAGATTTTATTGTATGAGTAATATCACTTAAATGTAAATCAGTTAAATTTGTAGATGATCTAAGTGTTAATAGTTGGCGAATATACTCATAGTACAAATGACAGAAATTCTCGAAACTTCTTAATATAAATAATCACCAGGATGCTCTGGAAGCTGGAAATCTACTCAAATGACTTTGGTAGCTAGAAGGCAGAATGAATGGAGCACTAGACTGGGGTTAGGAAGACCTGGTTCAGATTGACCTCAGACATTATCTGGGTGATCCTGGGCAAGTCATTTAACTTCTAATTGTCACTATTTTCTCATCTGTAAAATGACAATAATAATATGACCTACCTCTCAGGTTTGGTGTGGATATTAAATGAGGGATTATTTGTAAAGTGCTTAGCACAGTTCCTAGCACCTAAAAGGTTCTATATGTGTGTTCTTCATCATCACCATCATCATCACCAAAAAGAGTTCACCATACTTGGATTTCCAAGGAAATTTTTGGAATGCAAACATTTAAAAATCACTCAAAATTATTCCTGAATAATTATATAATTTTACATAACATTATATATAATTACATGAGAGAATAATCATAAAAATGAAGTTTTATATAGATATATACATACATATATGTATGTGCTTTTTCACTCACCCCAACCTCTTCCTCATATTCATCCATGCTTGTATCTTCTCTGACTTATTAGAATTACAAACTGATCACACAGAAGACATATTTTAATCTGTGTTCTATATACTCTACAACTTTCTGACATGTAATCCTAAATTCTAATGTCTTGCTTAAAGTCATGCAGAAAATCAGTGAAGTTAAAAATGGTTACATATTCCAAATATTATATATATATATATATATAATTCTCATTACATATACCCATATATAATGATATATATATATATTTAATGAATATATGTGTATATACATATATGCATACACATACTTTTTAGAAGAGGCACCTTTATGAAATAAACAAATTATAAGATCTGATTTATAGAGTATTCATTCATATGCATATATGAATGCTTTAGGAATCAGGTATATAAATATAATATAATATGTATATTGTATGTATATTATTGTATAATATGTATATTATATCATATTATATTATGTCTATTATATTGTATATTATATTATAAGTATAATTATATATAATATAATATATATTTTATGTTATATATATATCAGGTATATAAATATAATTACACAATTCTATAATCCCAAATATATATATATATACATATGTGTGTGTGTAATAGGAACTAGAAGAAGACCTAGCAATATATCTCAGGAATTCAAATTTGGAAAATGAAGAATTATTTCAGAGTAGAAGGATCAAGCAATTGGAACCCAAAGAAAGGAAATCATTCATTAAGAAACTAGGTCATTATGCTCAGAGTTGGACTAGAGAATATTAATTTAATATTGAACAAAAGAACTTTTAGTGACATTCAATGGCCAACACCAGTCTCACAAGAGAAACTCTTCAATCATGGGATAAAAGATCCATGTCAAACATGGACATCAGAGTTTATTTAGTTTAATACCCTCACTTACAGATGAGAAAACTTATCTGTAAAAGCTCAATTACTTATCTGATGTCACTCAAAAATCAGGATTTGAATACAGGTCTTTTGATTCAAGAGAATCTTTCCTGTATATTATAATAGATTAACAGTTTTTCATGTCCCATTTTCTTCTAAAATACCCTTTGTTTTTCTGCTACCAATACGTTTATCCTGGATAGCTCTTATCACCTCTTTTATAGAAAGAGGCAAAAAGCTTACAATCTATTGTATTACTACTTCAGAAATAAGCTCACAATCATTAAGATGCTAAGGAGATTCTCTTGTTTTTTTCTAATCTGACATTTTTTCTTTTAAAAGTAAATGAATCAAATGAACTTTTACTGAATTTTCCTCTGATGACACAATGGTAAGCAGTATGACCCTTCTCAAAAACTATGGCAGAGTCTTTGTCACAGTCACAGAATTCCTGGAGATCTTGTAAAAAGACATGGAAAAAATCCTTCACATATAGAGCTTGTTGTGACAGACTGTGTTTGATACTGTACAGTGGTCTTATAATCTTATCACAAATAAGGTTTCACTGAATAGGAATGTGAAGGAAGGGAAACGTGGAGGTGTACCTCCAGGATATTTTTTATGTCCTCAGTTGCAAAGCACGATACATTGTCCATTTCTCTGTTCATAAACATGGATTTGGATTTCATTCTTCCTTTGATAGCATTTTCAGGTTCTTGCCAGATATTCTCTACTTCGGGGATTTAAGAATTCTTTGAAAATGCTGTCATCTAGTTTGATGATGGATATGCAAGAATGAAACAGGAGACAAATAACAAAATGAGGTCTCTGGGTCTGAGGAAGTCAATATTAAGGGAGAAAAAAATTTTAAGGAAAAAAATTATATATTTAGCTGAGGGAAAGAGCTTCACAGCTAGTAAGTGTTTGAGGCCAACTTTGATCTTAGAAGGATAAATCTTCCTGGATCCAGGTATGACTCTCTATCCAGTTCCACTTAATTGCCCCATATGTGTGCCATCTCCAATTGATGAACATCTACATTTCTAGTTCTCTGTCACCACAAAAAGAATTGCTATGAATATTTTTGCACACATAAGTCCTTTTCCTTATACTTTGATCTTTTGGGATACAAACATAATAGTGTTAATACTGGGTCTACCCATCTATTAAAACCTCTTTTATTCCTTTTTTCTTCTTTTTCCTTTTTCCTATTTTTCTCCTTTTCCTTGATCATAATCCACTTGTGTCATATTGTTGTTTATCCTCTTTGCTCTTGCACTTTACAATTCTTAAATTTCATTAAAATGGTGTTATTATTATTTTACTCTCCAAACTTTTGGGTTTCTAGTAGAGGTTTGTTTTTTCAATCTTTTAAAAACCAAAAGCTTGTGCTATATATTTTGCACTGAATCTTGTTGCTCTTTACCCGAACCAGTTAATTAGACATCTGACACAATAATAAGGCAAAAAGATAACTGTTTGAAACAAAAGGCAAAGAATATGATATTCAAATGGATCTGTGATCACTGATCCTTGGCAGATACCTCCAGTGATGTCGATATCAACCTAGACAAGTCTACACAACCCATGTGAATCTACATGGACAGGCAAATAATAAAGAATTGAAATATCCAACAGACACTATCACCTATTTCCCCAGTCTTCTCTTATTCCACTAGTATTGGGAATGTCTGTATTGTAGTATACAGAATTGATTTTAAAGAAACAACCCACTGATTTAAAAGATGATAGTAGCTGTGTAGGAAAGTCAAAATCCACCTTTCTCAACCCCTTAGCTACAGAATTTCATCCTAAACTTTGGGGAAGAGATAGAGAACAGTTGCCTTCTTCTACAATCAGTGTGGCTGAACATAACATTGAGACTGTTACTGTGATTGATAAAAATAAAAATCATCTAATGTCAGTCACAAAAACAGTAGGGCAAAATAGGGAACAACAGTCAGCTTTTGAATCAGTAATTGAACCTGAAGTGTTGAAGGGAATACAATCTAACTATCATACTATCCTGGAGACTACTGAAGGAGAGATTGCTGATTTGAGGCTTGACAATTCTTTAAAGAGCAGAGTGGAAGATAGAACAAATCAAACTTCCATTTCTGAAGCCCTTAATGAAAGCCAACATGGAATTTGCAATAGTGACAATGACTTACAAGCTCTCAATGAGAGTATGCTCTTTTAGCCTGCTTTCTGTAATCCTGATTCTAAACTGAACTTGCCTAATGGTGCTATAGGAAGTTTGGGTTTAGAGACAAAAGACCATACGCAACAAAGAATCAATGACAAGTGTACACAAAATACTGAGGATTCTTTATTACCCTTAGTGCCAGTGAAGTCCAATGACAGTGGAGAACCCTTAGTTACTTTAGAAATCGGGGGAGTACACTATGAGGGATTACTGGACATGGGGGCAACTTGTTCCTTACTATGAGAACCACCTGAAGGATGTCAATTTCAAGGCATTTTAAGAGTAAGAGGAGCTTCTGGGGTAGCACAACAAGTCCCAAAGCTAAAAGTTAAAATGTTAAAATTTGGACCTCTGACTCTTGAACACACCTTCCTATTGATGCCATCATGTCCTTCAAACCTCGTGGGAAGAGATCTTCTATGCAAATTGGCTGCAACCATCCAATGTCAACAGGATGGACAAATTTATTTATACATACCTAAGAGATCTCTGAAACACCATCCCATTTTATTTTTAGACACATGTAGTGAGGAACCATCATACCAATCAACTGATAACATCTATGAGGTTCCAGATGATATTCCAGATTATGTGTGGGCTAAAAATTCAAATGAGGTGGGCAGGATATTGTCAGCAGAACCAGTAAAGATAGAGGTGAAAGAAGGCTTACCTCCAAGAATTCCTCAGTTCAGACTTAGTCAAGAAGCGATAGAAGGAGTGAAACCCATCATAGAGAGTTTATTGGAGCAGGGTATATTAAAATATGGATTTTCCCAATACAATACACCAATCATGCCAATAAAGAAAGCAAAATTATCTCCTGATGGAAAGACTCAATGGCGTTTAGTTCAAGATTTAAGAGCAATAAATGACCATGTGCAAAAGACCTATGCCGTGGTACCAAGTCCATCGCAAATCATTGCAGGAATTCCACCTGAAGCTGCTTGGTTTACTGTTCTGGACTTGAGCTCTGCATACTTCTCTGTTCCCCTGCACAGAGACAGCCAGAAGCTGTTCGCTTTCTCCTGGGAGAGTAAATCTGTCTTCTGAACGTGTTTGCCCCAGGGATTTGCAGATTCAGATTCACTCTTTTGCCAAATTCTGCAGAGAGATCTTGAGTCGATAACATTCCTTGACAGCAAAATGGTACATTATGTTGATGACATCCTGCTAATGTCACCATCTGCTGAAGTCTGTTACACTGATAGCGTACACTTGATCAAAGAGCTAGGCAAAAGGGGCCATAAAATTTCCAAATCGAAACTTCAATTTGTGAAGGAAAAAGTAAATTATTTAGGATTCATCCTAGAGAAAGGCTCCAGAAGAATTTCCAAAAAGAGAACACAAGATATACAAAATTTGAGTTTGCCTAAGACCAAAAAGCAACTCAGGGCAATCATAGGAATAACGAGCTTCTGTAGAAACTGGATTCCAGGTTATGCTTACATCGCAAGACCTCTGATAGAGCTAACCAAGAAGGAAGTTCCAGAACTGTTAAAGCTGAATAAAGAACATATCCTTGCATTAGAGAAATTGAAATCACTTACTCTATTAGCTCCAGCCCTAGGTATCCCTGATCATGACAAACAATTCCTACTATATGTGCATGAAGACAAAGGGAGAGCCTCCAGTGTTCTCACACAAACATTTGGAAATAGACTTAGACCAGTTGCTTATTACAGCTCTAAGTTAGATTCAGTGATTTGTGGTATGCCTAGTTGTTTAAAAGCCATAGCTGCTGTAGCCATCATGATTAGAAAATCTTCATCCTTGGTATTAGGGAGTGAACTGAAAGTATTTTCCCAACACCAAGTGGAATCTGCTTTAAGAAACACCAACTTACAGGCATTCACTTCTCAGAGATTATCAAGATACCAAGCGATTCTGTTGGCTAGTGAAAATATAACTTTTCACTGGTGCAGAAACATAAATCCTGCTACTCTGATTCCAGATTTACCTCTGGAAGGAGAAAGTCTACACATCTGTGAAGATGCACTTAACATCATGCATAAAACAAGACCTGATTTAGACGATAAGCCAATGAGAGACCCTGATATTACCTTATTCACAGATGGATCATCATAAGTAGTAGACAATCAGAGATATACCAGAGCAGCCATAGTGACAGCCTCTGAAACCCTTTGGTACTCATCATTACCATCTACCATGAGTGCTCAAGGAACAGAATTAATGGGCCTAATCTACGCTCTAAAAATTGCAGAAAATCTAAAAGCTAACATTTTTACCGATTCTCGTTATGCTTTTTCGAACGTCCATCATTCTGCTATAATTTGGAAAAATCAAGGTTTCACTACATCAAATGGCAAACAAATAGCGTATGGCAATTTAATTAATCAGTTGTTGGATGCAATCCAATTACCAGCCCAAGTGTCAGTAATCCATTGCAAAGCTCATACAAAAACCCAAGGACCAATCGAATTAGGGAACAAACGAGCTGATGTGACTGCCAGATATGCAGCAAGATATGGACCTCTGACAATTCTGAACTTATCTTTGGTGGAGGAAGAAGATCTAAAAAATGCATACTCCCCAAAGGAAGTGAAGGATTGGAAGAAACATCACGGTGCATACCTTGTTAACAGAGTTTGGTTAGGAGCAAATGGAAAACCGATGTTACCTAAATCCTTATATTACACATTTTGCAATGCACTACACCAGAAAGGGCATTATGGAACTCTGGGCATGGCAGATTCTATAAATAGGTATTGGAATGCAAGGGGCATATATGAAGTTGCTATGAGAATTTCACAGAGGTGCAAAATTTGTATGCATTACCACCAGACAATCACAAAAGTTCATAGTCTGGGAGGAAAACCTTTAGCTTACACACCATTTGAATGCTTACAAATTGATTACATCACAATGTCAAGGAGTAATGGTTATAGATATGCTTTAGTAATAGTGGATAGATTAACTAAATGGCCAGAAGCTTTTCCAGCAAAGCGTAACACCTCAGCTTTTATTGTGAAAATCTTGCTAAGAGAATTAATACCTAGATTCTCTATACCATTACATATTGCATCAGATTCTGAGTCCCATTTCGCAAATAAGATTCTAGCTACAGTTTATGAAACATTAGGAATTAAAAGACATCTACACTCAATATTTAGGCCGCAATCTAGTGGGCAGATTGAACGAGTGAATAAAAGTCTAAAAAATCTTATAGCAAAATTATGTGCAGATCTCATATGAAATGGCCTGATGCATTGCCATTAGCACTATTCCACCTAAGAAGCCAACCCAACAGCATCACACATATTTCACCATTTGAAATGCTGTATGGACATCCACCATTCCATGGCAAAGCACCTCAAAGCATTCACAAATTATCACACCTAGGTATGGAATGCAAACTATATGAATATATCAAATTGCTCAAGCATCGATTAAATCAACTTCACTAATTAGGCTTGATACATCAAAGAGTACCTATTGATTTTGATCTACACAACTTCCAACTCGGAGATTATGTTTACACCAGAAACTTCGCTAGGAAGACTGTGTTAGAACCCAAATGGATTGGACCTTTCCAAATAATATTAACAACTCCAAGTGCAATCAAAATTGAAGGAAAAGATCCATGGTTCCATGTCACCCATGTCAAGCCAGCAAAAGACATGTCCCTACAACAACGACCACAAGACCCAGAAACTATGCAAAACAAAGATCAATTAGCACCAACTGAACAATCAAGCAAGTCCTCAATAAATCCAAAATCTATTCATAAGACCATAGAAACAGAGCAACAAACAGAACAACAGAGCATGAATCAGAAGCAGAAGTAGACCAAGAACCAGTAAACAATCAGATTTTACACCCAAATGATTATCCCAATCTCAATCACTTAGAAGAATCATCTGTAAATAATTATGATAATAAAAAAGAATCAATGAAGGAAGAAGACACAACATTTGATGTGCAATCAATACCAGATCTAGAAACTGATGACGACGAATGAATGAAAGCACAAAGATTTAATTACGAACTTTTATTTTTTGGTTACCTATAATAATCAACTTTATTAAAATCATAAAAGAAAAGAAAAAGAGAAAATAATCATATATGATAGACATTTAAAAATTTGTTCCTGACACAAGTCAGTAGGTTACAAGTGCTGGTGCATCAAAGCAACACAAATCAGAAGTTGACAAGCGTGGGTACATCGAACATCTCACTTGTTGCTGACTACACAGATCTTCATGAGGACAGCAAACCTGAGAACTACAAAGACATCCGTGACCAGATACATCTATCGTAAAGAGGACATCCACACTGTGAAGAGGAACATCGAATCAGCATGGGACACATGTATTTGGAAAAAAGATAACTTACACCCAACAGAATTCTCACTGCACACAACACTAGATTCCATCCAAGCAGTACATGCTAATTGCAAAAGAATTCCGGTGGAGTAAGTATGTAACACATCATTACATGGATAAGTCAATAGACAACACATAAAACATTTTCCTGACTTCACATTTACATGTGAAACATAAACTTTCACTTAAGAGAGAAGGGTATATCTGCCTTAGTAAAAGAAAGTCTCTTACTATGGTACAGACACCATTCTACTCAAATCACCTGACATGTCATGTACATATGTAATTTTGATTACTAACCATTAGCAATAATAATAACACACAGGGACAGCTTAGTTAGTTTAGTAAGTTAGTACAGGGACAGATCTTTCTAAAATTTTCTTTGTAAATATTGTACATAGCAAAGGTCTATGGTTTAACCAATAGACTTACAAAAGATATAGGCTTACTTATTATTACTAACATTTCTAACATAGGCATAAATGTACTAACCTATTCATACACTAACTTTAGCAAGAGAACTACAATTTAGAAGCATATTTGCAAAAAATATTTGCAAAACTTTTCTTAATTAATATTATCTGAGTAGTTCATAAAATTAGGTAATGCATAGATAGGATTCATTACTTTGTTCTAGTTAGCAAAAATTAGCCTTAAAAATGTGTGAATGTTTATAATGTAATTTGTTTTCCTTTCTGTTCAAAATTTTTTTTTGGAAAAAATGAAATCCCCATTCCTCTCCTATACTTTTACCTTATCCCATCTTAGTTTTAGCTTATTTAGTTGTAGCATAGTTTAGGAGATAGCAACCTTTTATTATTTTGCAAACTTAGTTAGGGATAAGAGCTTAGTAAGAATTTAGCTTAGTATAAGAGTAGTAATCCCTTAGACTTTAGTAACTATTAAAATGGTGCTAGTTGCACATTTTGAAAAGAAAAGGGGCATTTGTAGTATACAGAATTGGGGTCATATAGTTTTTTCTAGCTTTGGCTGAGTTCCAAAAGCTGTTAGAGGTTTGGAATCTTGAGGAAAAGGCAGTTGGCTGGATCTTCCGTGGAGGGAGGTTGTGAATCAGCTGAGCTGCTTTGATTACCTAGCTTTAATATTGACATTTAGCCTAGCTTTGATATATTTACTTAAGAAATTATTATTTTAGATAAACCCTTTATATCTTCCTTCCTAATACCATCCCTGCCTTCCCTCCCTTACCTTATATGTCTGTGGAGTTAATAAGGAGAGTAATTAGAGAGGAGTTAAATCTGTGAAGAGTTACCTGATTGACAGCTTTAGTTATAGTTAGTCAGTCATCGTTTATTCCCTTTAGATAGTAATAGCACTTAGTAAAGCTGAGTTTAAAGGCAGGTCCTTACTCAGACTCCATCTTTGCTTCCCTTCCCCCACCTGAGGTTCCTGAGACAACTGATAGGGCTTTCTTTTGATCCACCTTCCTAACAAACATCCTTCAAACAAAATAAACACTTTTGTGTTTCAACAGCCCTATTAGTGTAATTTATCTGTTAGTTATTAAGAGGGAAGAAGAGGGAAAGAGACAGCATACTCTGGGCTTAGAGGGAAGCTGAGGCATCTATCTTGAAGGAAGGTGTTACTTCAAAACAAGTCCCTTCCTGTGAAATTAACTAAAGCCTGTTTGTTAATTTCAGTCTAGTCTATTTCCCTCAGCTTGTGTTTGGGTCTAAGTCCCAGTCTGTAAGCCTGCTGTGTTTGTCTGTTTAGTTTAATTTCTCCTCTCCCTGAAGATCTCTGTTTCCCTTCTGTGTTATACTCCTGACTTCAGACCTATTATACCCTGAATCTTCTTTAGTCCCAGCCTACTTGTAACTGAGATTACCCACTTAGCAAGTCTCCAACATCCTCCTTTCAATTCCCTTATCCCAAACACCTTTCCTCAAATTACCCACATTACAGTATTCCTCTGACCCTGCTTCCTGAACTCTTTTATTAGTACATTATTGTGAGCAAGGGGACATAAAGAGAAGAAATGTAATGCCTTGGAAAGAACAGTGACTGTATTCAAAAGAACTCAGTTTGAATCTTGCCCCTGATTCCCACTACCTGTGTGAACTTAAACATTGTTAAATCTCCATTTGGACCAGTATCTTTTGTTTGTAGTTTTTGACCTCAGTTATATTTTTTGCTATGTTTGTGTTTCTATGTGTTTCTTGTAAGCAACAAATTATAGGGTTTTGTTTTCTTATCTAATCTATCATTTTGTTCTTTTTTATTAGATTCTTTAATCTATTCAAATTTGGAGTTATGGGATAGGTTTATATTCTTTCATATTCTTCTAAATTTTTTCAGTTTATTAATCCCCTCACCCCATTTCTGCAGTAAACACAGTATTATGTTCATTCAATTATTTTGCTTTCACTTTTTTTAAGGCAGCCCTGTTTCCTTAGCTCTGTTCCTGTCCATCTTCATCCTTTCCTCTCATTTGTTAACCTTTCCCTAGGATTTAAAAAAAAATATATTATTTTCTGCTTTAACTTGCTTCCAATTTTCTCTTTTTTCCTATAAATTACTCAAGTAGATTCCTCCTTCCTCTCCTCTCCTTCAGTTAGTCTTATTCATTAGTTTTAAAATTTAATTTTATGCCCATTTCCAAAAATAATTTCTCTCAATATCTTCATTATTTTTGTCTCTTTACTGATTCTCTGACTCATGATCCTTATAATCACCTGGTTTCTCTTTACTCAGCAATTTTTATACAATATAAATTTCCAAGCTCTTACCTTTAGGTGACTTTTCCCCCCACAGCTTTGTACTTATTAGTTTATGAATTTCCTCTATTGTGTTTCATTCTCAGAATAATGCCATTTATTGAAGATGTCAGAAAGGGCAGTAACCCCTGTTAGGGCACCCCACTCCCATCCATTACTGATCTATAACCCCTCTTTTTGAATTTTTTTTACAGTTGTCTAAAAATCACCTTCCTCTGTCCATGTTCTCCCATTTCTCCATGTGCCAGTTGCCCCCAGTAGTTCCAGTTTCCCAATTACAAGTAGCCTTTCCAGAACCAAAAACCCAAATGTAGGTCTTCAAAACCCTTTCCCCATTGGAGCTCTCACCAGTACAACTCCTTCCTATTTCCAAACTAAAGTCGTTTTCCTTTTCACTCCATTTTCAAATTTTTCCCCTCCTCATCCAAACTCCTATAGAAAATAGTCATTTTCTGAGACCACAGAGATCACCTTCCTCTCATTGTTCACCCTTGATTTGACCTCCATACATCCCTCACTGCTCTCTGCCCCCCCCCATGTTCCCCAACCCACATTCATGTAACCTTCATGGCATAATGCCATCCCACAAAGGAAGTGCATCCCTGTAGGGGGAATGGGCCATGTTCTGTCCAAAATGTTCCAACACTCTCTTTACTATTACTTCTACAGCAGTGATTCCCAAAGTGGGCGCCACTGCCCCCTGGTGGGTGCTGCATCGATCCAGAGAGGCAGTGATGGCTACAGATGCATTTATCTTTTCTATTAATTGCTATTAAAAATTAAAAAAATTAATTAATTTCCAGGGGTGCTAAGTAATATTTTTTCTGGAAAGGGGGCGGTAGGCCAAAAAAGTTTGGGAACCACTGATTTATAGATTTACACCTTCACTTCTTGTATATATTTAGAAAGAAGTATCTTACTAGTTGGTTTTTCTGTTGTTTCCATGCTAATGCTGCTGTCTGTTTATTCATTGCTGTTACAGTTCTGTTGTTTGGGATATTTGAAAAGCATGTAATCTCTTTTTTATTTTTAAAATTATCTTAATTTTTTTATTTAAATTTTCCAGATTGTAGCTAGATATAATTTTTATAACCATTTTATGACATTTTGTAATCTGTTTTTTCTTCTTTCTTCTCTCCCTCTCCCTTCCCTAAGATGACAGATAATATGGTCTAGGTTGTACATGTGCTGTCATACAATACGTGCTTCTGTGTTCATCATATTGTAAAAGAAGACTATTGTTTACACAAGAGAAAAATTCAGAGAGGAAATAAATGAAGAATGGTATGCTTCAATATGCATTTAGACTCTATAAGTTCCTTCTATAGTAGTGGATAGCCCTTTTAATTATGATTTCTTTGGATTTGTCCTGGATCCTTGCATTGCCGATAATAGTTAAGTCATTCCCAGTTCATCATCACACATCATTGTTGTTCCCATGTACAATGTACTTCTAGTTCTGCTCAATTCACTTTGTATCACTTCATATAAATCTTTCTAGGTTTTCTGTGACTACCTCATTCATCAGAACCACATAATCTTTTCAGTTCTGGTTTTATTTCTAAAAACATGTCAAAATTGTCTTTATTATTGAGTGTTCATCTTTTGTCTGGTATGGTTAGGTTCATATTTATAGGATAGGTCACTTTGGGATAAATCTTGAGTTCAAATGTACTTTGCAACACATTGGTCTATTCCTCTTACTTTTCCTAATAGGTGAAGAATAGACATGAATTATTCAAATGTCCTTTCCTTTATATT
The DNA here is from genome assembly GCF_016433145.1 of Gracilinanus agilis. Lineage (NCBI taxonomy): Eukaryota > Metazoa > Chordata > Mammalia > Didelphimorphia > Didelphidae > Gracilinanus > Gracilinanus agilis. Next base: position 245,065,912 of record NC_058134.1, read on the forward strand.
TAATCTTAGTTTTTTTCTCATGAGAGCTTGCAGGATTTATTTCTGAACTGAATTATTAAATTTAAACATAAATGTCTTAGAATTTGAGGTCTTGTTTTCCTTGTCTTTTTTTTGAGGTAATCAGTGAATTCTTTCAATTGAGATTTCAATTTCTGTGTTTGGAAATTTCCTTCATTATAGTGCTAAGGTTTTTGTTTTGTTTTGTTTTTCTTTTTATCTTTTCATGGTCTTTTGGGAGAACCTTAGTTTATCTCTATTCATCATTTCTTTGAGATCTTTATTTTTTGCTATTAAAATGAGCATATTTTCTTTCAATGTTTTTGGGTTTTCCTTCTCTTCTTTTAGGTTGTCTTTTACTTCTGTATATTTGGGTTCTTAATCTATTGTTCTGGCTTTTGGTTCTTTGGTGAGGCTTGCCATGGCAAATTTTTGTTTTTCTATTCTATTCATTATTTTTGTGTATGTATGTAATATATTCTGTTTTCATAATTACTATTTCTCTTTTAAAACACTCAGAAACATCATGTTGTTTCTATTTTTCTATTTTCTCCTCAAATTATGTAGATTCCTTTGTCTCTTTGAGTTTTCCTTCATTTTGCAGAATTTATTCAGAGATAACTGAACTTTTAAAATTAGATCTGGAGGTCATCATTCCTTTGGTTACTAATTTTCCTGATGATTTATCTTCCAATGTTCAAGGTCTCTCTGACATTTCTTTTTTCTGAAATTGTTGGCACTTTGAACCCCCCCCCCCAAAAAAAAAAAACAAACAAACATCCCACACACACTCCATTCTTCTTATTACTCTCTTCCTTCTGATGCTGGTTTGCTTGAGGACCATATTTCAGAGTCTCAGCCTCTCCCCATGCAGAGTCATTCACAGCTCACCAAAGTAGGCGTCTGGCCCCACTGATTTTCAGATGGTCAGAAATGGCTCTAGCTCCATGCTGTGCTATTTCCCTTAGGCAGAATGGAATCCTTGTAGGATGCAGCCCTCTATAGGCTTTTGCTCCTGAAGGACTGGGGTCCACTTGGGTTTTGAGATTTGAGCCAACTTTCACAGTCTAGACTCAGGGTCGGAATAGCACCAGAAAGAAGGTTGGAAATAGGATATAGGTGTGGGTTTTAATGGCATCCTTGGATCTGTTACTGAAACTTCAATTTGTGTAGCCTGGAAGATGGGGAGGGTTGCTGAAGGAACTTGGGGTCAGTGTCTGTTCCCTGGTCTTGAGAAGGATTACCTTTTCTTGATTCTGGGTCTTCCAAGATCACGGAAACAGTTGGAGTTACTTTGTCTTTGGTACATAATTTCTGTTTTAGTGCAATATGAAAGGGTGTGAAGTTTAGAGAAATTTTCTATTCCTCCTTCTTGTTGGTCACAGAACCTAGATAACAAATGCTGCTTACCAATATCCCTTCCATATCATTGGCCTCTGCCCATAGAAATCTTGTCTTTTAATAAAATTGTGCAGCCAAGTAAAATTTATCAACACACCAGCCGTACCTGAAGGAAACCTTATTTTAGGAGCTGATGGAATTCTGCACAGGTGAGAGGGAGTCTCCTCTCAAAGGAAAGATATACTGCTAAGGGTCACTCATCTCTTTTCCCTCATCCTTCTCCTCCCCCTTCTTATCTTCTTCTGACACATTTGTCCCCTTTAGTTTTATCCCATTGTCCCCACCTTCTTACAAGAGTTCCATTTTCATAGCAAACATCTATCTTAGAAGTACTCAACGTCTGACCATGGCTCATCCTAATGAACCTGAACTCGGACATGCTTTTTTTCTTTTTTCTTTTCTTCTTTTTATACTCTAGAAGTGTCACAATAACTAGTTTTCCATTTCTTGATTTTGTCCAGTAATTTCCTTTTACATTTCATCAATAAAGAAGTTACAAGGGGCAGCTGGGTAGCTCAGTGGATTGAGAGTCAAGCCTAGAGACAGGAGGTCCTAGGTTCAAATCCGGCCTCAGAAACTTCCCAGCTGTGTGACCCTGGGCAAGTCACTTGACACCCACTGCCCACCCTTACCACTCTTCCACCAAGGAGCCAATATACAGAAGTTCATGGTTTTAAAAATTAAAAAAAAAGTTACACCTCTTGCAAATACCTACAGCTATATAGGCTTAGTTATAAATTCATAAAGAGCCAAAAAGTTGGAAATATCACAGTCTCAAACAAGCATAGTGAATACAAGGCATAATGAAGTTACCAAATACATATCATTATTATAGATTCAGGTATTTGCATGGGAAGAGGAGAGACTTAAGGTTGGTCAGGGTAAGTAGGCTACTTTGAGCTCTGGCGAATACTGAAAAGTAAACTTGCTTTTACATCCTTTAAATATTTTGTAACTTCAGAGGGATGGTTTAAATGAAAGTCTTTTAGGAGTTTAGAGGATAAGGAAGAAGTGGAATAACACCACAAACTTTAAAAACAATTCTAATGAACACAACAGTGTTAGTATTAGTATGTCATCATTTATTCCTGTTGTGTTCAACACGATTTAGTGGATCACTGATGTGTATGATTCTTCAGAAGTTACTGATTTCAACCTTTGCATTCCGTGGTATCTGTCAATATGGAGGGACCCGAATGCCAATCTTCATGCCTCATCCTATGCCAATTCTTTATTAGTAATACCTTTCATCCTGCTTGTGCCCACTCATCTCTCCATTTCCATTTCTTCTAAAATGTATTTGTTGTTTTTTTGTTGTTTTAAATAACAGATTTGATGACCATGGAGATGTGTCTGCATGCAAGGCAGAACAATGAGTTTAGTTCCAGCAGGGTTATTTGCATTTATAATTAAATATACACTATTATTCTCATCGTCAGCAAGATACTAAATTAAAAGCTTGAAATCCATAGCCATTTAATTGTGAATCTGAATGCACTTTGGGAGCTTATGTTCCCATGCCTTCCAATGGAGCTATTGTTGAAAATAACAGTTTTTATAAGCTTATATTCTACACCTCCCAAGTTACAATTTTAGAAAGCTCCTGATTGCTTATTGTTACACGGTATTCCAGCAGAAATGAGACCTCACTGAATATTTGGACAATTTACAAAGTGTTCATTAATTTTTCTTATTTTTAATTTTATTTTACTTTTTAATTATATTTTAAATTTTTTCCAAATTACATTTAAGTACAGTTTTCAATAATAGTTTTCTGCCATTTAATGATCCATATTCTCTCCCTTCCTCCTAAACTTCCCTTTCCCCAAGACAACAGGTAATATGATATGTTGTACATTTGTTATTATGCAATACATATTTCCATGTTCATCATGTTGTGAAAGAAGACACATATTGCTTACTCTAGCAAAAAATTCATAGACGAAATAAAGTAAAGAAGGGCATGTTCCAAGCTGCATTTAGACTTTTTCAGTTCCTTCTATAGCAGTGGATAGCCTTTTATCATGAGTCCCTTGGAGTTGTCCTGCATATTTACATTGCTGATAATATTTTTAAAATATTGGTTGATCATCACACAAAGGTCATTTAAACCTTTTTTTCTCTACTAAGGAAATTCTTCCCTATATCTTCGGATGATTAATGAACATTGAGTTCTATATGTGAAACTTAAAGGGATTTTTAGAAGAACCCAAATACACCAATAAGCATAAAAATCAGGCCCCTTTCTTTTGTCTACTTGGTTAGAAGTAGCATGGTTTAGTGGATAGATGACCTGCAATAGAGTAAAAAAACACATGTCAAGTCCTCTTTCTGATATAGACTGTGTGACTGTGGGCAAAGGACTTAATGTCATTCCTTTAAATAATTCCCCAAGACTGTAAGTTGCAGATAAGTTGATGACCTGAGCTGGTAGAGGGAGTTTCCTCCCTGGGGATTCCTTGTATGAATGATACCGTCCTATTTCATCCAATTACCAAAAATCTCTTGGAGTATAATGAAAATATTCAAAGGAACATGGTGGGAGAGAAGAAGACAACAAAGGAAGGGTAATAGAGAAGCATCTATTTCACTGATCCAAATCTATTTCACTGATCTTGCTTATATCTCTTAACCAGTACCATATTGTTTTGATGACTGCTACCTTATAGAACAGTTTAGGATCTGGTACTACTAGGCTCCCATTCTTCACATTGTTTTTCATTATTTCCCTTGATATTCTTGATATTTTGTTCTTCCAAATGAATTTTGTTATAACTTTTTCTAATTCAGTAAAAAAGTTTCTTGGTATTTTAATAGGTATGGAACTGCATAAGTAAATTAACTTGGATAGGATTGTCATTTTTATTGTTAGCTCGTCCTACCCATGAGCAAATAATGTTTTACTAATTGTTTAGATCTAGTTTTGTGTGGAAAGTGTTTTGTAGTTATGTATATAGCTCCTGTGTTTGTCTTGACAAATAGATTCCTAAGTATTTTATATTATCTAGAGTGATTTTAAATGGAATTTCACTTTCTAACTCTTTCTGCTGAGATGTGTTGGAAATATATAGAAATGCTGATGATTTATATGGGGTTAATTTGTATACTCTAACTTTGCTAAAGTTGTTAATTATTTTCATTAACTTTAAGTAGACCATCATATCGTCTACAAAGAGTGAAAGTTTAGTCTCCTCCTTGCCTGTTTTAACACTTTCAATTTCTTTTTCTTCTCTAATTGCTACTGCTAGTGTTCCTAGTACAATGTTAAATAATAGAGGCGATAATGGGCCTCCTTGTTTCACTCCTGATCTTATTGGGAAGGCTTTTAATTTATCCCCATTGCATATGATGCTTGTTGATGGTTTTAAATATATACTGTTTATTATTTTGAGTAAAGGACCTTCTATTCCTACATTTTCTAGTGTTTTCAATAGGAATGAGTGTTGTATTTTGTCAAAGGCTTTTTCTGCATTTATTGAGATAATCATGTAATTTATATTGGTTTGGTTATTGATTTGGTCAGTTATGTGGATGGTTTTCCTAATATTAAATTATCCTTGCATTCCTGGTATAAATCCTACCTGATCATAGTGAATAATCCTCATGAACACTTGCTGGATTCTTTTTTCCTAGTATTCTAGTTAAGATTTTTGTATCTATGTTCATTAACAAGATTGGTCTGTAGTTTTCTGTCTCTGTTTTTGATCTGCCTGACTTTGGAACCAGTACCATATTTGTGTCATGAAAGGAATCTGGTAGAACTCCTTCTTTGCTATTTTGTCAAATTGTTTGCGTATAATTGGGGTTAGTTGTTCTTTAAATGTTTGATAGAATTCACTTGTGAATCCTTCTAACCCTGGGGACTTTTTCTAAGGGAATACTTTGATGGCTTGTTCAAATTCATTTTCCGATACAGGATTATTTAAGTATTCTATTTATTCTTCTGTTAATCTAGGCAATTTATAATTTTGTAAATAATTATTCATATCACCTAGATTGCCATATTTATTACCACATAATTGGGCACAATAGTTCTTAATAATTACCTTAATTTCCTCTTCATTAGAGGTGAGGTTGGCTTTTTCATCTTTGATACTGTTAATTTGATTTTCTTCTTTCCTTTTTTATTAGATTAGCCAGTACTTTATCTCCTTTGTTTTTTTCAAAGTATCAGGTTCTAGTCTTAATTATTAATTCAATAGTTCTTTCACTTTTAATTTTATTAATTTCTTCTTTAAATTTTAGGATTTCTAATTTAGTTTTTATCTTGAGATTTTTATTTTGTTCTCTTTCTTGTTTTTTTTTTCTTTTAAATTTGATTACCCAATTCACTGACCTCTTCCCTCCCTAATTGTAAATATATATAGTCAGGGAAATAAATTTCCTCCTGAGTACTACTTTCCATCCCATAGATTTTGATAGGATGTCACCTCATTGTCTTTCTCTTCAATGAAATTATTAATTGTTTCTATGATTTGTTCTTTAACCAATCAATTTTGGCAAATCACATTATTTAATTTCCAATTAATTTTTGGTTTGCTTCTGCTTGTGCCCTTACTAATTATTATTTTTATTGCATTATTATCTGAAAAGGTTGCATTCATTATTTCTGCTCTTCTGCATTTGCTTGCCATGTTTTTATGTCCCAATACCTATTCAATCTTTGTGAATGTACCAAAAAAGTGTATTCCTTTTTGTCCCTATTTATTTTTCTCCTTATGCCTCTTAACTCTATTTTTTCTAAGATTTCATTCACATCTCTTACCTCTTTCTTATTTATTTTTTAGTTTAATTTATCTAGATCTGATAGAGGAAGGTTAAGGTCTCCCACTAGTATAGTTTTACAATCTGTTTACCTCCTTAAGCACTAGTAGTTTCTCCTTTAAAAATTTGGATGGGGCAGCTGTGTAGCTCAGTGGATTGAGAGCCAGGCCTAGAAATGGGAGGTCCTAGGTTCAAATCTGGCCTCAGACACTTCCCAGCTGTGTGACCCTGGGCAAGTCACTTGACCCCCATTGCCCACCCTCACCACTCTTCCACTCTTCCACCACAGAGCCAATACACAGAAGTTAAGGGTTTAAAAAAATTTTGGATGCTTTAAAATTTGGTGTGTACATGTTGAGTATTGCTATTTCCTCATTGTCTATACTGCCTTTTATCTGGATGTAATTACCTTCCCTATCTCTTTTACTTTGCCTTTGTCAGATATCATGATTGCAACTCCTTCCTTCTTTTTCTAAGTTGATGCCCAATAGATTTTCCTCCATTCTCCGACCTATATCCTGTGTGTGTCTACCTGTTTCATGTGTTTTCTTGTAGACAACATATGGTAGGATTTTAGTTTCTGATCCACTCTTCTTTTTGCTTCTGTTTTATGGATGAGTTCATCCCATTCACATTCAGAGTTATGATTATAATCTGTATATTCCCCATCATTTTGATTTCCTCTCCTAGTCCTGCCTTTCCTTCTTTCAATATTTCCTTCTACCCCATTGTTTTGCTTTTAATCAGTTCCCTGAATCTCCACCCTTATTTTACTTCCCTTCCCACCCCACCCTACTTATTCCCCTTTTATTTGTCTGTAGACTATATTGAATTCCCTCCCCACTCTCTTTCCCTCCCTTTTGATATACCTCACTCCCCTTTCTCCTTGGTTTTTCCCTCTCAACTTCCCTTTAGAGTAAGATAGAATTCAATACCCCAATAGATCTAGATGCTCTTCCCTCTCAGAGTTGATTCCATTGAAGGTAAGGTTTAAGTACTACCCCTTTGCACTCTCTTCCTCTCCTTTTTATAGTAGTATTCTTCTCCTCTTGCTCCCATGTGCCTCTTTTTGTATTATAATTTTTCATATTTTTCTTATTTCTTCTAGTTTTTCTTGGTGCCATCTTCTATTTCCCACCCACTTTCTTCTTTTATATATAATCTTAAACCATTGTAAACCACTACATATGAATAATTCTTCTAACTACTATGATAATTAATACAGTTTTTGAGAGTTACAGATATTTTTCCATATAAGAATATAAACAATTTGACCTTACTGAAGCCCATAAAAGAAAAAATAATAATTTACCCCTCTTTCTTATTTAACTTTTCATGTTTCTCTTGAGTTTTGTATTTGGACATCAAATTTTTCACTTAGTTCTGGTCTTTTCTTTACAAATACTTGGAAGTCTATTTTGTTAAATGCCCAAACATTTCCCTGGAAGTTTTTAGTCAGTTTTGATGGGTAGGTGATGCTTGGTTGTAGACCGAATTCTCTTACCTTTCTAAATGTCATATTCCCAGCCTTGCAGCCCTTTAGTATGGAGGCTGCCAGATCCTGTGTAATCCTGATTGGTGCTCCTCTTTATCTGAATTGTCTCTTTTTGACTTCTTTTAATATTTTCTCCTTAGCTTGGAAGCTCTTGAATTTTGCAGTTATATTCCTGGAGGTTGTTTTTTGAGGGTGATCTATGGACTCTTCCAATATCTATTTTGCCCTCTTGTTAAAAAATATCAGGGCAGTTTTCTTGGATAATTTCTTGTCATATGATGTCAATGTTTCTGTTTCTTTCTAGGTTTTCACATAGGCCTATGATTTTCAAATTGTCTCTCCGGGACCTATTTTCCAAATCAGTCATCTTCTCAATGAGATATTTCATGTTTCCTTCTAATTTGTCATTCTTTTGACTCTGCTTTATTAATTCTTGCTGTCTTGTGAAATCATTAGCTTCTACTTGCCCAATTCTAGTTTTTAAAGAATGGTTTTCAGCCATGATCTTTTGATTTTCCTTTTTCAGTTTGGTCTATCCTGCTTTTCCTGGCTTCCAGCAGATCAATTCTGGTCTTCAATTTGCTTATAATTTCATTTGATTTCTGAGCTTCTTTTTCTAAATAGGAGATTCTGTCTTTTAAACTGTTATTTTCTTTTTGAACTATTTCTCACTTTTATTGTCAAGTTTCTTTTTATCTTTCTCACTTGGTTTATCATCTCAAATATGAACTCCTTAAGAACTCATGACCAATTTCGATTTTTTTGGAATTAACTGAATAATGATAAAGATCTTTAAAGATACATTATAGTCTTCTCATATAGAAAAGTAAACAGTTTGACTTTATTGATACCTTCATGAAAATGATTGGAAATCTCTGTCAAGTTTTCCTTTTTTTCTATTTCTCTAAAATTTTGCATTTGAAAAGCAAATTTTTTCATCAGACTCTGGTCTTTTCATCATGAATGCTAGAAAGTTCTCTCATTTGGGGTCATCTGATGTCTCAGTGGATTAAGAAGTAGACTTAGAGACAGGAAGTCCCATGTTCAAATCTGCTCTCAGACACTTACTGGCCTTGGGATCCTGGGCAAGTCACTAAACCCCCATTACCTCATCCTTACTATTCTACTAATAAATAATATTAATTCTAAGATGGAAGGTAAGGATTTAAAATTTTATCTTTTTAATTAAATATCCATTTTTTCCTTGAAGTATTCTCCTCAGTTTTGTTGGGAAGGTTATTCTTGGGTTCACTTCTAGTTCTTTTACCTTCCAGAATATCATATTACAAGTCCTCTGTTCCTTTAATGTGGTTGCTGCTATCTTGTATTATCCTAATTTATCCTATAGTATTTGAATAGCTTTGTTTTTTCTGCTTCAAGCATTTTCTCTTTGACCTAGGAGCCTAGGAATATGGCTATAATATTCCTGAATATTTTCATTTGGGGATCTCTTCCATGAAGTGATCTTTTGATGCTTCCAATTTCTATTTTACCCTCCAGTTCTATGACATTGGGGCATGTTGTGAGGAAGATTAGATTAGCTAGTGATTAGGAATTAAGTTGTACATAGCAGGAAGGAGCTGGAGCTGGGAATTCCAGGTTGGAATGAAGGAGCAGGAAGAGGTGACTTGGCTCTGAGAAGGGACTCTTAGGGGTTAACACAAACTGTGGTGAGCCCTGGGAGATCTCAGAGTAAAAGGACACCTTGCATCCTGATTTTCCCCTGAGATCCTGTGTGGTGTGGCATCTAGCAAAGAGGACAAGATCTACATAACCAAGGGAGGAGGAGAAGTTTGAGATCTGGTGGACAGTGTTTCAAGCAGTCCCTTCCTACTTGGTTCCTGAGACAACCTTAGCTCTTGGCATCCAGAGATCATCAGTGGATTGCAGTGAGAATCCCAAAGCCACAAAGCCCCTAGCTGTACTCAAGCCTGGCAGGTTCCAGGTCTGAGACAGTCACCCAGAGACTCCATTTACAGCTCGTTGGGCCCTGTTAGTTTAGATCACTTAGATAAGAGTAGAATAAGTCCTCCCATTGCCCTGTGCTTTTATCCTCTAGATTTTATCCTCTAGATCCCTTTCCCACCTTTTAGTCAAACATAATTAAAGCTGTTAAGTCCCCTTTACCTTGTCAGCCTGCTTCTAGACTCTGGCTTAGGGGAAGCTGAGTGACAGTTAAGATCAACTGCCATTCCTGTGGGAATCCAGTAAACTCTGGTCTTTCCATCCTGGTCCAGTCTCTCATAAATCCCAGTGTGTGTGTACCCACAATTACTTAGTTTTATCATAATATCCTGGGTGTACCCATTACCTTTAATTATATTTCCCACAGGAAGTTTTCCCTGATAATTTATTGAAATATGATGTCTAATTTATTTTACTACAATTATTTCTTGATGTCTCATAGAGATATTAGTTTTCACTTGCCCAATTCTTATTTTTTTTAATTGGGTAATTTTTTAACACTTATTAATATTCATTTTTAACATGGTTACATGATTCATGCTCCTCCTTTCCCCTTCAACCGCCCCCCCAGCACACCCCCCACCCATGGCCGATGCGCATTTCCACTAGTTTTGTCATGTGTCCTTGATCAAGACCAATTTCCAAATTGTTGGTAGTTGCATTGGTGTGGTAGTTTCGAGTCCACACCCTCAATCATGTCCACCCCGACCCATGCGTTCAAG
>NC_058134.1:245090899-245120795 GCF_016433145.1 Gracilinanus agilis
TGGTTCAACATTAGGAAAACCATCCACATAATTGACCATCTCAACAGTCTAACAAACAAAAATCACATGATTATCTCAATAGATGCTGAAAAAGCCTTTGACAAAATACAGCATCCATTCCTATTGAAAACACTGAAAAGTATAGGAATAGAAGGACCTTTCCTAAAAATAATAAACAGTATATACCTAAAACCATCAACAAGCATTATATGCAATGGGGATAAATTAGAAGCCTTCCCAATAAGATCAGGAGTAAAACAAGGATGCCCATTATCACCTCTACTATTCAACATAGTACTAGAAACACTATCAGTAGCAATTAGAGAAGAAAAAGAAATTGAAAGTGTCAAAATAGGCAATGAGGAGACTAAGCCATCACTCTTTGCAGATGATATGATGGTATAATTAAAAAATCCTAGAGAATCAACTAAGAAGCTTGTAGAAATAATCAACAACTTTAGCAAAGTTGTAGGATACAAAATAAATGCACATAAATCATCAGCATTTCTATGTATTTCCAACACATCAGAGAAGCAAGAGGTAGAAAGAGAAACACCATTTAAAATCACCCTAGACAATATAAAATACTCACGTTTAAGGTTCAGGGCTTGAGCAAAATCTTTTGGGCATTAAATGAGAAAAAGAAGGCAGGAGTGGCAATTATGATATCTGATAAAGCCAAAGTAAAAATAGATATGATTAAAAAAGACAGCGAAGGTCATTACATCCTGATTAAAGGCAGTATAAACAATGAGGAAATAACACTGCTCAATATGTATGCACCAAGTGGTATAGTATCCAAATTCATAAAGGAGAAACTGGCAGAGCTCAAGAAGGAAATAGATAGTAAAACCATAATAGTGGGAGATCTAAATAGTTTTTCCTACCACACCAATCCAACTATCAACAATTTGGAAATAGGTTTTGATCAATGACACATGATAAAACCAGTTGAAATATGTTGGGCATGGGTGGGGGGGTTCAAGGGGGTGAAGGGGAAAATAGGAGCATGAATCATGTAACCATGTTAAAAATGATTATTAATAAATGTTTAAAAATTTTTTAAAAAATAAAGAAATATATAAGAAAGCCCAGATACACTGAAACCTCATACTTCTTCATGCCAAGCACTTAAAAAAAATTAAAAAATTAAGTATAGGACATAGCAGACACCTAAAACAATTAAGCAAACATAACCCCACAATGAATAAAAATGACTACATTTTAATGGTCAGAAAAGACCGTGGAGAAAAAAGATAACCTTAAGTCAGTTGCTGTCCAGAGTTAAACCACTAATACTAGAATTTTTAATAAAAAAGAAGAAAGAATAGTAATGAGCAAAAGTTATGGAATGCAATTAAAGAATTTAACCTTGAATTATTTAAACAATCTATTGAATTTTTTAAAAAATGGTAAATGTATGACAGAAATGACATCAATGCCTACTATAAAAAATTAATTACTTAGTTAAACCAATATAAATTAATTGCAATAACAAAGAGACCAAAAGAGCCCAGAGAGCACTTAAGTCAGCAAATATTTGACCTACTTGCCAAATGGAAAGAGATAGCCGCCAAAGACAAAACCAGCTTAGACTATAAACTCACCCATAAAACCTTATGAAGAAGGATGATGGAAGATTATAAGTGGTTCTATTTCATAGAGCAGAGATAAATGAAGGATAGTCAGTTTAAAGAAAGCTTGGCAAGTGATCTAAGTAAAATAATGCCAAGGACATTCAAGGATAAAAACTCAGGGAGGAAAAGATAGAGTATAAACATGTAAAAGTTGTCCAGAAAAAAGCAAAGAAGTCCTCCACCAGATTCGGTTGGTCCTTTGGGAAGAAATGTTGAGAATATAATTATAAGAGTTTCACAGGATGATGGGCATAGATGATAAATGGGTTGTAATATCTATCTTTGATGTGAACTCTTGAATAGATAAAATCTTATATCCATTTGGATATTCGGGTTCCTTGCTCTGTTCTCTAGGGACAAGAGAATAGATTTAAGAACTCTTCTACCTGAAGGTTCTTCAAATATTGATCACAGTAAGCATAATTTCAGCTCATTCCTTTCATAGCTTCTTTACATTTACCAATTTCTATTTAAAGATGTGGCTTTTGGATGTCTCCTCTGCCAAGAATATATTGGCAGACTCAAGAACATTTCCAAGATGGGGTAATTGGAGGCAATGTTCTCAATATATGTGACAAGCTTTAAGACTGAATTATGCCCACATGAAAACATGATAAAGCTTATAGCCAATTCTGCCTAGACTTCAGAATCACAAGCGAACAATATGCATATGTAATCTTAGGCAGAGAAATAACCCCCCAAATAGAGCTAACTTCCCCAAAGTGTGTGTGAACAGCTTTAGTATCATTAAAAGGCTGATATTGTACCTTTTCAATTTGTCTGTTTTTGGAATTTAAGGACCGCCCCTCAAGAAATTGTCCCCCTCCAACATTCTGGTGATTTAATCCTTGAACTGAGTCTATCGTGATCTCAACTTCTTTAACACAGACCATATGTTCTAAGTTAGGACACATTACCCAATAGTCAACATGGAACAGTGGTTAGAGTGTTAGCCTTGGAGTGAAGAATCTGGATTCAAATTCTGCCATTTTACTTATAAACTCTGTGAAAATAGTTATCACTTTACTTTTCCCAGCCTCAATTTCTTCATTTAAAAAATGGAAATAATTGTACAGGACTTACAGCATTGCTGTGGGGTTCAAAAGAGGAAAGATATGTAAAGTGACTAGAAAAATTTAAAGCACTATATAAATTAGAGCTTTTGTAATTATTAATTATTATCATCTTATGGCATAATGGATAGAATGATGAACTCAGAATCAGGAAGACTTGGATTCAAATTCTATCTCTGATTCATATTGATTTTACTCTGGGTAATTCATTTATCTATGTCCCTGGGACCTCTCTAAGATTATGATTTGCAGAACCAGTACGATAAGTAGAGAGAGTTACCTTACCAGGAGTTCCTTAAGGCTTAATTCACAGTTTCAAAACAATTATTATTTTTAATTGTTTTTCTTCCTTATTTCTAATCATCTTTGAGTAATGGCCACCAATGTCAACCAGGAAGTCATTAGATTTCTTCTTTCAATACTATAAATTGATGGTTTAATTATTATGGGTATTCAATCTATTTACAAAGACACTGATTCCTTCATGTTTTAATAAATGTTCTGGGCTCCCATAGTGAGTGGTGCTCAACATCTATATATAGTTGGGAATTACCAGCCAAGAACAAATACTTCACCCATTTTTCAAGGAGAGGCTTTTAGCTTCTTGACTTCTTCCTTCAAGTTCCCAAATAAGGGTCAGCTTATATATTTTAATCAGTTTTGTTTGATATTTAGTGACCACAAAGTAGCCTTCTTCCTTCCATTACTTCCTAGCTCACACTCCCATCTTGGAGAAATTTAATCTTTCACCCCAAGAAAGGGAGCTCCCCACTCTTTTGATTGGTGATTACTTTATATCACCCACTACATCTACATGCTTCCTTTTATTTCTGACTTCTTTTTTTTAAACATTATTTCCTCTACCCCATTTTTCCATCCCTCACACCCCCCCAAAAAAACTTAAATTTCTCTGTCACATACTACTGCTTTGCAATTTGGAAACCATAATCATATCAGCTCTGTCATTATCCAAGAATGGACATGCCAATGTACTTCCCTATGATGTAGTTCACCATTCTTGTAATTTCCAGACCAAAGTGCTCCTTCTTGGCCACCTCTCCTTTATGTGTGCTATCTCCTCCTCTTAGAATGTAAGCTTTCTGAGGGCAGGAATTGTCTTAGCTTTTTCATTCATATCTTTGTTCTCCTCTTACCTGTTTGACTGGTATTTCTTTTTTTTTCAATTTTAATTTTAATATTTTTTAGAAAAAATTTTCCATGGTTACATGATTCGTGTTCTTGCTCTCTCTCCTCCCACCCCCACCCCCATAGCCAAAGCACATTTCCACTGGTTTCTTCATTTGTCATCAATCAAGATCTATTTCCATATTATTGATAATTGTTCTAGGGTGGTCATTAAGAGTCTACATCCCAAATTGAGTCCTCATCAACCCATGTGTTCAAGCAGTTATTTTTCTTCTGTGTTTCCACTCCTTTAGTTCTTCCTCTGAATGTTCTTTTCCATTAATCCTTCATAATTGTCCTGGGTCATTGCATTGCTGCTAGTACAGACATCTATTTCATTCAATTTTGCCACAGTGTATCAGTCTCTGTGTATAATGTTCTCCTGGCTCTGCTCCTTTCACTCTGCATCAATTCCTGGAGGTCTTTCCAGTTCACATGGAATTCCTCCAGTTCATTATTCCTTTGAGCACAATAGTATTCCATCACCAACAGATAACACAATTTGTTCAGCCATTCCCCAATTGAAGAACATACCCTTGTTTTCCAGTTTTTTGCCACCACAAAAAGCGTGGCTATAAATATTTTTGTACAAATCTGTTTATCTATGATCTCTTTGAGGTACAAACCTAGCAATGCTATGGCTGGATCAAAGGGCAGGCAATCTTTTAGCGTTCTTTGGGCATAGTTCCAAATTGCCATCCAGAATTTCTCTGTGTCCTTTTCTGAATCTTCTTTCAGATCACTCCTTTTAACTGTAAGGCATCCTCCAGGGTTCTGCCTTGCTTTGCTGATATCATCGCCTCCAATGGATTCAGTTATCATCTACGTGCCGATGATTCTTGAATCATTACAAAAGCTTTGGTCTGCAGATTATTTGAGTACTTCATATTCAAATCAGAATACAGTTTTTAAAATATGCCAAATGGATTTGTTTTTCTAACTTCATAAAATTGAACTTCAGATTCAGAGAGAATTTAGATGCCATCTATTCCAACTTTCTTATTTTATACGTTAGGGAACCAGGGCCCATATTCCTTTAATGTTCTTATCAATATAATAGTTTTGTTTGAAGCAAGATTCAAATAGAGGTCTTATGATTCCTGACCTTATTCTCAGTCTGTTGTTCTACATCTCCTTCATATGAAGTTAACTACTTACAAATGACAGTTTGTAGAAGAAAACCAAATAATAAAGGAAATACAGGCATAGGCTAAAGATTGAACAAAGTTGGGAGGTAAGATATATTAGATCATTCGTTCATAGTATAAGGATGATATTAGAAAATAAGTATTATTTTATTAGTTTAGAGATAAGAAGTGGAGAAGGTAATTGAGGAAGAATTAGAGTTTCAAATAGACCTGAGAGAGAGTATTAATTTCAACCGTTGGAATTATAACCATTATTTCTATGACAGTTACACTCTTTGGGTAGGGCATTCCAGGAGTGGCTTCTGGCAGTCAACAGAGCCACACAGAGCTTCTTTTCTCTCTCAGGGCTATAGAAGGTAACATCTTTGCCTCTCTCTATCTCTGTCTGAGTGAAAGACTTGAAGGAGGAGAGTGTTTTCTTTTCCAACTTGAGAAACACTATTCATTTCTCTGTTACTGTTTATTGATTGGTTAATCTCTAAAAAGACCAAACAAAACCTGGCCTTTGTTTTGGACTCTGAGTCTTTAAGGCTCAGAGTCCTAACTTGATTCTTGTGGAGACTCAAGGAGCTAGTCTTGGTTATCTTTATAACTTAAAGGCAAAATTAAGACTTAGAGTGATTAGGTTTATTTAGAATAGCATAAATTTGGTTAGTTAGATCAGGGAGGATTAGCATAGCCTGTGAACCACAGGAGAAGTGGTTTCTTGTGGGTGGCATTAGAATCCCTTAGAATTAGAAATCCTTTTCCCCTTATATATATTTTAAATAAAATAGTTTATTTTTCAGAAATGAGAGTCTCTTTAGCATTCTTTGTGCCTGGCCCTTAAGGGAAGTTCATCTTTGGGCTTCACTTCACTTACCACTGAAGATACATTGATAACATCTATCAAAAGTATCTGAGAAACAATTTTGAAACTTTATTTTCTAGTTCTTTGTCCTTTATTTACATTGCTCACCTACATTATTTTTACATTTGGAACATATCAATAAGGCAACATAAATTTAGAAGAGGAAGGTA
This sequence comes from Gracilinanus agilis, assembly GCF_016433145.1. Lineage (NCBI taxonomy): Eukaryota > Metazoa > Chordata > Mammalia > Didelphimorphia > Didelphidae > Gracilinanus > Gracilinanus agilis. Next base: position 245,096,963 of record NC_058134.1, read on the forward strand.
TGCAGAGGACATCTACTTCATCTCCCTCATTTTATAGATGAGACCCAAAGAACCAAAATAGTTTGTCCAATATACTTCAACTAAGGTTTGACTGGGTCCATATATGAAGTTTTAAGCTAGCCACTGCAGGCTTTATTCATACCAATTTCTACATGAGAATAAAATAATTTTCGTGAGGTTGTTACTGCAGCAGGAACATTCTACTTTTTCTTAATCACTACCCCAGAATAATTTGCTTTTTAAAGAAGCTTCAAGTGGTCTGCTAATGTAATTAAAGGCTGTATCTATTAATACTACACTTTAATGTTGGGAAGACAAAGAAGTTGTTTTAATTTTCTAATTTTTATTCAATGGTTCTGACATCATATAGACACAGCAATGACTTGTCGTCTCCAAGGAAATGTTATCAAAAGTCAATTACTGATTGCAAACATTTTGTTAAGATTTAATAATTTGCTTTGTATATACCAATTATAAGAAACACTTATAGGATTTTTTCGGGTAAAAAGTTCAAGTTTAAATCATTTCAAAACTGTCAGAATTCTCAAGTTATTGATAATTAAAAATTTTAAAATGTTGACACAAATAGAATCTATGAATATTGCCTCTTCTTGTCTTACACTTTATTTGGAGATTTACAAATGTTATTCTACCCTGAATTAGATCTTCATGAGACTAGAAGATCACAAAAGTCTTCCAATGTTAATTGTTCATTTTAAAAATCCATGACCTTCTCTTAGAATTCATCCTAAGTATTGGTTCCAAGACAGAAGAGTGGTAAGGAATAGGCAACTGGGGTTAAACAATTTGCCCAGGGTCAGACCAAGGAAGTGCCTGAGGCCAGATTTGAACCTAAGACCTTCCATCTTTAGGCCTGGTCCTCAATCCACTGAGCCACCTAGATGCTTTTAATATTTAATTTCCCAAGGATAAAGTGAGAGAAAATAGTCAATAAAAAGCATAATACAAAGAGAGAAATTCAGAAAATAAAATTTTGGAAAGGTATAAATGAAGATATAAGAAATGGGGAAAAAGAAAAATTGAAATTTAGTTCAAGAGAACTAAAATGACAGACACTGGGAAGTCTCTATATAAAGTCTAATTTGGGGGTTCATGAAATAATATGGTGGATTCTAGGATAGACAGAAATTTCTCTGGATGCTTTGGTTGCCTGCAACCTTAATATAATTCAATTATATAGCATCACACTCATGAAAGTTAATGTAATCCCAGGCAACATAATTAAGAGAGTCACAACTTCCAAGAATAAGATGAAGATAGTTAAATTATACTCTAAACTGGTCAAACCACATTCAGTTCTACAGGCAATATTGTAGGAAAGACATTAGTTAGGCATGGTAATGGAGGGTCTATAGTACATGTCATATTAGTGTAATGAAACCCTATGTTTTGTGAACTGCTGTCCCCACATTTACCATGGTGGGTGTTATTGTATAACTCAAAAGGAGGTAGAATAAACATCTATAGCTTTTTCTCCCTCCCTCCCTTTCTCCAAGGAACACTTTATTTCCCACTAGGAAGAGAATTAGGTGGTAGCAAACAGAGGGTGGCCACTACTCTATTCTCTTCAAAGTTTTGAGCTATAATTATATCTATCTGTTCATGTAAATATAGTCGGTTTAGGAGATGTGGCTTTCAGGTTCAAACTAACTTTTTATTGCTTTTGCAAGATTGAGAGGAAGAAGGACTTTGCTTTATATATAAGGCCTGACTCTCTTCTAGTCAAATAACCAGTTCCACAATGAAAATACATATGAGAACATACCAGAAAACACAGACTGAAGGAACTCTCCTATTTGGAGTGAACTAACATGGCTTGATGGAGAGAGAGAGAGGGGGACAAAGATAAGGAGAGGGAGATGGAGAGTGACAAAGAGGGGAGGGGACAGAGCTAGGGAGAAGGACAGGGAAAGAGAATAAACTGAACTGAAAATGGAAACATAAAGCACATCACATATATATATATATATCCAAAATGATGCCTTCTATGATGTGGGGAAGGAGAAGAATTTTAATAAATTCTATTAAAAACATTCAGATTTGTTGAAGGGATCTGGGATACTTTGGTCTCAGGAAAATACTTCCTTCAAATATTTGAATGCCTGTCACTTAGAAGAAAAATTAAACTTTTTTGATTCCAGAAGGCAGAACTAGGAAAATATGTGGAAATTCCAAAGTATCAAATTCAGTTTTGATATGATGAAAGTCTCACTATCAAATTAGAACCATCCAATAATGATGAAAGTAATAATTAGCACTGATGTGTAGTGGAAATGGGCTCAGATTGACATAGGTTTATACATATTTGAGATTTTAAAGCAAACCCTAGATAATCAAGCTTTATATTATAAATTTGATTATACTTATATGTATAAATGTATATGAATATTCATTTGATTATCTATGTATCTGTCTATCTCTATCTCAGCTATAGTTTGGAACTGGAGGATCCTCAGTCCCTTTTATAATCAGAAATTCTATCAAATTATTTCTACATACATTTGTTTGAGTCTATAGCTACATAATTTTAGAGGAACCCAAAAGATAATCTAAATAAATGAGGAAATAAATAGGAAGATTGAGGTCCATGAAGTGTCTGACTTCTTGGAGTCTACAAAATCTATTTAGTTTTAGGCACAAGAATAAAAGTGAAGGGTCAGGATTCTGCTTCAAGGCTCTTGCCATGGAGAAGGTTAGACTTGACTTCCTAAGCTCTTTCCAGCCCTAAATCTATGATCCTATGTACTACAACAAAAATGTGGGATGAGATCTCATGATTGATAAGTTTCTGAAATATAGATTAGAGAAGTAGACAAAAAATGCCTAGAATAAATGTCTCATTAATATATACAGAAGAAAAGGAAGAGGGAAGGAAAGGAAAGAAGGAAGGAAAGAAAAGAAGGAAGGGAAGAGATGGAAGAAGGAAAGAAGAAGCATTTATTAAATGTCTACTATGTCACAGATACTCGCTTAAGTATTTATAAATATTATTTTATTTGATCCTTACAGCAATCCCCCATGGTAGACGTTATTATTTTCTCTATTTCACAGTTGACTTAATATGTGTTCATTGAATTGAATGAATGGGGAAAAAAATCAGATGAAAGAAAGACTAAGGAAATATAAGTGACATAGACCAAGGAATTTGGAAATACATAAACACACACATATGTATGTATATGTATATACATCAATGCATATCTGTATATATAAAGATGTATATGTGTACGTGTTTGTATACACATATGTCTGTATATGTATATAAATGAAAAACATCATAAATAGTAAACAAAAGCCAGATAATTAGAGAAAGGTATAGCAAATAAGAAAGTGCTTTAATTGTGTGTTTATATGTGCATGTATGTGTGTGTATGTGTGTGTGTGTGTGTGTGTGTGTGTTGTTTCCCTAGGGATATCCTACTTCATCATCCATCACCAGTCATTTTTGAAAGAGAGGAAATGAAGCATATCTGGCCTAGATATGCTTTTCTTATTGGAGATCTACAACTTTAAAAGTTGTTGAATTAATTTTACTGAGGCACAGAATTCAATGGCAGAGTAAGACCTTTTGTGTCACATTTCAGGATGTAGGGGATTTGTGTAGAAGTACATTATGTATTTCTGAAGTCTGTAATTATACAGGAAATGCTGACAAGCTTACGTATCAGGGCTCTATGGGATACAGAGGTAATAATTTTCCATTTTTTTGTTATTGTGTGCCATTTGCTTGTATCGTGATTTTGAATAATTTATTTTATTCCTCCAAGGGAAAGTAAACATTATTTCTTTTAAAGCTTAGTTTCATGTCAGAAATGAATGCATGTTTTGCAAAAAGAAATTTCTATTTTTATATTCTGAGAGGTAAAAAAAATAATAAGTTGAGATGAGGCACTGAATTCTAAGACAATGGTTATGTGGTTTGGTGGCAATGTCTGCCAGAGGGAGTGTCTAATTTCAACACCCTTTGATTTTCGAATAATGACTTAGTAGATGCAAACAATGTTTTAGTCAAAAATGGTGTCAGAATATCTGTTGTTGTTTAAAGAGGATTTAATGATTTATGTCATCACCAATGTAAGAGGGGACTCTTCAAAAAACAACAATAACATACTATCCCCAAATATATTAGAGTTGCCAGTTAATTCATGAGTTTCTACTGTTAAAATGAGTAGATTAGATTTATAGACACTAAGGAAAGCAGCAGATTTCTTTGGTCTTCAAAACACACAGAGAAAATCTAGGGTCAGTTCCTTTTTTTGTATAACAGCAAAGAACTCTGAGCAACCCTTTGGTGGCTAAAGTCCAGTAGAGAAGTATGGGTCTATTAGCCTTTCATCATTGCACCATTTAGTGCCAGAAAGAAATCAACAGAAAGATGAAGCCAAACCTGTTGTTTGGTTATGTGGGATAAAGGAGTCATGCTAAGAAGTGCTATGAGCAAGGTACACTGGAGACCAAGGTCTAAGATGAAAGCAGCTTACTCTCATGCACCTGAAAAGATATTCCTCACCCATAAATACAAGTTTAATGAACATTTATTAAGAAAGGAAGAAATCCTACGGATTATGCTTCTAGATTCTAGACATCATGGCAATGTCTCCTTGCCATATGATACCTTTTGGCACCTTCCATAGTATAACACACTATTATATTGGTCAGGTTTATGCTCATCATTTTCTTCTTCAAAACTTCTTGACTCAGGACACTTTATTTTTTTCTTTCTTTTTTTAAAAAATTATTTAATTTAGAAAAATTTTCCATGGTTACATGATTTATGTTCTTTTCCTCTCCTGCTTCCCGCCCTGCCCCCCATCCCAGAGCCAACGAGAAATTCCACTGGGTTTTATATGTATCATTGTTCAAAACCTATTTCCATATTATTAATATTCACAATGGAATGATCATTTAAAATCAACGTCCCCAATCATAACCTCATGGAACCATGTGATCAATCATATGTTTTTCTTTTGCATTTCTGCTCCCACAGTTTTTTCTCTAGATGTGGAAGATGTTCTTTCTCATAAGTCCCTCAGAATTGTCCTGGCTTATTGCATTGCTGCTAGTAGAGAAGTCCATTACATTCGATTGTGTCACAGTGTATCCGTCTCTGTGTATAATGTTCTCCTGGATCTGCTCCTTTTGCCCCTGGAGGTCATTCCAGTTCACATGGAATTCCTCCAGTTCATTATTCCTTTGAGCACAATAGTATTCCATCACCATCAGATACCACAATTTGTTCAGCCATTCTCCAATTGAGGGACACCCCTACTTTTTCCAATTTTTGCCACTACAAAGAGCACAGCTATAAATATTTTTTACACATATTTTTTCCCTATTATCTCTTTGGGGTACAAACCTAACAATGATATGTATGGCTGGATCAAAGGGCTTGCAAGCATTCTTTAAAAGTCCTTTGCACATAGTTCCAAATTGCCTTCCAGAAAAGTTGGATTAATTCACAACTCCATCAGCAGTGAATTAGTATTCCAATTTTGCCACATCCTCTCCAACATTTATTACTTTCCTTTGCTATCATATTGACCAATATGCTAGGTGTGAGATGTTACCTCAGAGTTGTTTTGATTTATATTTCTCTTATTAAGAGAGATTTAGACCACTATTTCATGTGCTTAATGACAGTTTTGATCATTTTATCTGAAAACTGCCTATTCATGTCCCTTGCCTATTTATCAATTGGGAAATGGCTTGAGATTTTGGTACATTTAATTTAGCTCCTTATAAATTTGAGAAATTAGACCTTTGTCAGAGGTTTTTGTTATAAAGATTTTCTCCCAATTTGTTGCTTCCCTTCTGATTTTGGTTGCGTTAGTATTGTTTGTATAAAACCTTTTTAATTTAATGTAATCAAATTATTTATTTTATATATTGTAATATTCTCTATCTCTTGCTTGGTCTTAAATTCCTTTCCCAGAGAACTGACAGGTATTCTATTCTATGTTTACCCAATTTACATATAATTTCCTTCTTTAAATTTAAGTCATTTACCTTTCTGAATTTATCTTGGTATTTACTTTTTTCTTATTTTCTCATTCTTTTTCAAAACTAGTAGTATCATCTTATTTCAGGGAATTTAGACAAGTTACTCTAATTCCATTTCCATTCTCAAATATTGCTTTTCATTAACCTCTAACCTTGGAACATCTTCATTCTACTATCTTCTATTCATTGAAGCCTCTCCAGTGTGCTCTCCAGATATTTAAAAAAAAAAAAAAAAGCAACAACCCATAAAAGCCTATCTTCTACTCAAAGAGCTTCTTCTCCTAGACCTGTTTTCTAGGTCAGTTGTTTTCAATAAGATATTTCATATTTTCCTCTGTTTTTTCATTCCTTTAATTCTGCTTTATAGTTTCTTGATTTCTCATGAAATCATTAGTTTCTAGATGGTCAATTCTGATTTTTAAGACCTTGTTTTCCTCTGTCAGTATTTGGTTCTCCTTTTTCAATTGGCCCATTTCTTCTTGCATCACTTACATTTTTCTTCCCCACTTTTCCTCTACCTCCAATAACTGATTTTTGAAGTCTTTTCTGAGCTTTTCCAGAATCTGTGTCCAATCCATGTTTTTCTTTTGGACTTTGAGGTATCTTCCCTTTGCTTTTACTCTCCCTTTCTGTGTCTGTACTTTACTCTTTGTTGCCATAAAAAGTCTTAAGAATTAGGTGCTTTTTTGATTGTTTTCTCATTTTTCCTATGTAATTATAAGTAGTCTCTGTTTTCTGGGGAGTTGGGGTACCCTCTTAAACTTTAGTCCTTCCTTGATGTTATTTTGGCTTATTTTCTGTGTTGTTACTAGTTTACCAGATGATCTGAGGGCTGAGAGCTCTGAGAGTCCCCTCCCCCTGATGATTCCATTGACCCTTGAGATGCTGATAGTTTAAAGTCTTTCCTCAAGCTTGGGTGTAAGCTTTTGTTTTCACTCTGCACTTGATCAGGTGAGGTGCTGATCAGATTCTAACCCCAGGCTTAGGCTCATGGTTTTTGGTTTCAAAGTGTTCTTGATTCAATCAGGCACACCCTTGATTGCCCTGTCTTAGAGCTCCACCCTTAGTTTTGGGGAAAAAGATTCCAGGGAGGCTCCCCCTGAGACATTTCTTACCCCAAGCCCAGACTAGGATTCCTGGCTTTGCTCTGGGCTCACTCAGATGGGCCCCCATTAGCCCAGATTGCCTTGGGCTAGCACTCTGGACTTCTCCACAGGTTTGCAATTTCAGGGGTGTTACTTAGCTTGGATCACTAATTGCCCAGCAGGATCTCAGGGTCTGACTTAGCTTAGATTTAAGTTTGGAAACTGTGAGAGCAGATATGTGGGGCAGTGAGGGGTGTAGTTTTCTCTTGGCTTGCTCTTCACTCACTGCTATGTTTCCTGCTAACTCTGCTCCCCTTGTACCCCAGTTACCCAGATGGTATCTGCCTACCTTTTGGGGTTTTCTTTTTTTGAAGGTTGCTTCCCTCTGTCTCTCTTGGTTCTTTCACTCCTATATTCGTTTTGTGGTGATATTTTACTCTTGTTTGGAGAGGATTTTCATGGTGAAATGGGGGAGCTGCTGCCCTAGTTACTCCTCCATCTTGGCTCCACCCCCAGAACACTCACACAGCTTCCTCACTAGGTGGTGTGGAGTAAACAAGATCTGGATCAGGTCAGTGTGGTACATTAGATATAAAAATGGTATGAAATATGTTATTCTTGCTAGACTCATAAGTTAATAAAAGGAAGTCTGCTTAGTCACAAGGGGGAAAGAGTATTTATCAAGGATACAATATAGATTTGGCTTATCATAAATTTCTGAAGAAGGAAACCTTATTGCTACTTTGCTAGGTATCTCTATTCATATACCAGCAAATCCCATTAATGGTCTAAGTCTGAGTCTTCAGAGCCAATCAAGTATTATTGAGGGTGCTTTCAGCATCCTTTAAGGGGACAAACAAATAAACAAACAGATTAACCTGAATGGGAAAAGGACATATGAAAAGCTCATACAATCTATTGAGCTTAAAACTCTGGTAAATATTGCTCCAACACAGCATAATATTTTATTGTTAATATTTAGTTCATTACTGATAAGAGAAAGAAAGGAATAGCTATTTTTCATATTGCCTATTATGTGTTAGTTTTTCAGGGAGGACTAGAACCTCTGACATATATGGGCTTGCCTAGTCTTTTTCAGTTAGATAGCCAGTAAAACTGTCTCAGCAATGAGGCTAAACCAGGTTGAGGGCAAGCAACAAGCTTCAAACTCATTGGTAAGTACCCAAACTACGTAAAGTCTTTCCCCACTGGAATGGGCAGATTAGAACATATCATGAAGATGACTGAGGAAGGCTCTGTGGAGGTTAGAGATTGATCAGGTCCTCAGAGATGCCAAGGTTGTCCCTGCATCATACTGACTTTGGTCTTGCCACTGGACTGTAATCACTAGAAGAGAGAGTGGGGCTGATGAATTTGTGCAACTCTACCTCACTTAAATCAAATTCACTTAAGCGTTAAGACATCACCTTGGGATGTCATTGGTCCCTTTTGAATGGAAGGACTAACAACAGTGGATGAAGTTGACATATTTTTTGCCAGAGCCAACTCAGTGTTTGGGAGACTTCAAAGCAAAGTGTGGGAGAGAAGAGGTATTGGGCTGCCCACCAATCTGAAGGTCTTCAGTGCTGACCTTGTTCTTGTATGTCTATGAAACCCACAAACTCTACCTATACCAGGTCAGGAAACTGAATCACTTACCATTGAATTGTCTTAGGAAGATTCTAAAGATTACCTGATAAAATAAAGTACCAGATACTGGACTACTTTCCTTAGCTGAACTGCCAAAGAATTCAAATTCTACTGCAGAAAGCAAAAATCTAACTGGCTGGCCGTGTTATTCAAATCTCAAATGTATGTTTACCTAAAAGACTATTTTACTGAGAATTCACACAAAGCAGGTATTCCCACAGAGGTTAAAAGAAGCAATATGAAGACATTCAAAAAGTCTCTCGAGAACTTTGATTTCTATTGTAAGACGTGGGTGACACTGGAACAGGACCGTCCAGCAAGGCATACTTATTTCCAAAAAGACACTGTGTCCAATGAGCTAGGCAGAACTGCAGTAAAAAAAAATGTGAGATCCACAAATTTAGGGGTAGCTCCATCCCAAATGTTTATACAATGAGTTATTTGTGCCTGACTTGTGATCATGAGTCTTATCAACCAAAATCAGACACACTGTGTACATTGATCCCAGAATAGTGATATCATTTGAGTCCTCTTCTAGTACAAAGTACTTAATACTTCATTGTCCTTTATATTGAATTTTAATTATTTTTGTTTCAATTATGCTTATACACATATATTTAAAATGTTTATAACAATTTAAAATATAGTTATCATTTAAAATATTATAAAATTGTGAATTAGAGGTCCAGGTGAAATATGTATATATATATATATATATATATTTATAAATTATATGTGATATATTATATATCAATTTATTTATAAACTGTAAATACATATCTATGTAATATGTTTGTGAATTACAAACACAATTTCCAAAAGACTGATATTCCCAGTGACCTAAAAAACACTGAAAAAGTTTGTCCTAGCTGTAAACAGCCTAAAATACTTCATCAATGATGACTTGTTTGCAAAAAAAAAATGAAAAGAAATAGCCAGGGAAATGTTTGACTTGAAAAGGAAGTGAACTTCCATGTTATAAATGCAAAGAATGTCACACTAATATCTACTGATGTTAAAAAAAAAAAAAAAAAACAGCTTCCAAGATATTCAGTAGAGCCTCAATATATTTGTGAGAGGGCCTGTATTAGAAAGGTACAGAATGAAATTCATGGAATTTGGTAGAATTATTCTTTTCAAACTGGAAGGGAATTTAGAGGCCATGAAGTCCATTTATTTATAGTGAAAAAACTGAGGCCCAGGGAGTGAAGTGATTTGCCCAGATTCACATAGCTAGTTAATATCTGAAGCATGATTTGAATTCAATAATTTCTCATTTCTTGACTGAAGTTGGATTTTTCCAATTTTTAATTCTCATTAATTTCTAATTTTCTATTTCTATGCATATATGTATGTGTGTATCTATCTATCTATCTATCTATCTATCTATCTATCTATCTATCTATCTATCTATCTATCTATATGTATATGTATGTATGTATGTGCCTTAACTTTGAGTCAAGAGATATAAGTTGTAATCCTTCTTTTTTGCAAGTTGATTTATCTTGGCTTAGTCAATCTCTGATCCAAGTCACATTTTCCTTTTTGGAAAGTGTTTTTTAGTAATATTTGTACCACCTACTTCACATGTTTATTTTGAGGAAAATACTTTATAACCTTTGAAACACTACATCAATGCTATTGCTTAACTGTCTTTTCTATTTTCTCTCGACATACCTACTGATGTTTTTCTTGCACTTTCTCTCTCTGTACATGAATATATTTGTCTATATTTATATATGTGTGTGTGTCAGTCTCTATATTTAATTTCATATATATATGTGTATATATATATATATGTGTGTGTGTTTGTATGTGTGTGTGTATTAATATAAGCACGTCAATTTGAGATAATTAAGAAAGTAGAAGCAGGAAAGTTTTCCTGTTGGGGGAAGGATTTTAACTGAGAGTCACCCAACAAATTTAAGGTCCCTGGAAAAATAAAAAATGCTTTGGATCAGAACCAATTAATAATTGAATGAGAGGGAGAGCTCAAATTATCGGATAAATTGCTCGATTCTTCATTTTTAATTTATGCACATGACCTAAACCTGACCAGGACAAAATTAACAGTATGAGATTTGTGACCTGAGATAAGGCGTTTGAACTAATTTTAATGTCAGTGTTCAGGAAAGGAGTGAATTCACCACTAAAGTCACTGGAACAGATTAGTCTTGAGAAAATAAAAGGAACAAGTTTGGCAAGACATAGCAGTTTTGTTTGTTTGTTTGTTTGTTTTCCTCCCTACAGGTGTAGTCATGGGGCGATACATCATTTTTAAATGACCCTGGTCTTTTCTTCTCCCTCTACTTAGAGGATTATTAGAATACATCAATATTAATATTGTCTCTTAAAAAACCCAAATCTTGTAAGAATGAGAAATGTTAATGGTTAGCTTCTTTTCCAAGAATAAATGCAATGAATTATTAATGTGTGGACCAAAGGGATGATAATGGTCTAGCTTCTGCTGGACAGGGCAGGTAAGAATATAAGTGTTTAGTATGACATCCATGATTTGTCTATACATAATATATTCACTTGGCTAATCGTTTAAAATATAATATTAATTAATTTAATTACTAGTAATTACTAATAATGATAAAATATTAATAAATAAAATACTTTAATTGATTTAATAAATAATAATTAACTAGCTAAAATAAAAAAAAAATATATATATACATATATCCCCATTCACTGCCTTTCCTACCACTATCCCTGATCTTTGGCATGGAGGTTTTAAACTCTAATGTAGGACTTGCTTGAAGTTTTCATAGATCTTTGGCTGTAGAATTTCAATATCCTTTTCTCTATGAGGAGACTGACTTTCTCCTTTACTTGAAAGGTTCACCTCCCTTTCCCAAAGAAATAACTCTCTTATTTTTCAAAATCTATTGTCTTCCCATCTTTCCAAGGAAATGTTTAGTGTCTCCTTTCTATTTCCAGCCTTTACTTAGAAAGCAATTTCTTTCATTCTTTCTTCCTTTCTTTTGGCTGACTTCGACGCCTCATATAAGGTCAACAGCCTCCCTCTAATTAGAGCAGGGTAAGAGATGTAGGAATGTGAAGGGAGCAGCAAGCCTTTCAGGCAGATAAAACTAAACTCAGGTTCTAGCTAATGGCAAATCTTGGAAGAACAAAAAAATGTGCTATATTGGTGGCTCAGAATTACAACCTTTATTAGCACTTCAGGTTCATAGGTGACTTCCCTCATCCTTACTAATGAGAAAACTCATTTTCTTGGTTTTTAAGACTTAACCATTAGTAGCTCATCCTGGGATCTGGGGAGGGGGTAAATCTAACAGTAGTCAGGATCTGAATATAAGCCATCAGATATATATTTTTAAAAATTATTCATTTTAAAGATTTTGGTTTTTTGATGGTTGCAAGAATTTTGGAATATGAGTACTCTTAAAATTCACACAGATAACAATCCTTTTTTGCCTTCTCATCCTGTGTGATGGCTACACCCTTCTCACAATATATTCCATTCAGAAGCCAACTAACTTGCTGGAGGCTTTTCTTTGTCCTTTTGATATTTTGGGAGGGACTAGTTCCAGCAGAAATGTTATTTGTTTTGCTTGAACTAGGCTGGTTTAATTTTAAGGGAATGATGAGGCTATCTGATTTTGCTTGGTTAAGAGAGTAGCATCAAATTCAAATGGAAATGGGTCAGCTAAATCATTTATAAAGATTTTTTAATGCTGCATAATTGACTTAGAAAGCCACATATTAACATTATGTACATTTTATTGAATTTTATATTTATTTTGTCAAATATTTCCCAATTGGATTTTTAAGGTGGTTTGAAAAGAAATTGGGAATATGGTATTTTTTGCCTCTGGTCTAGAAAACTGCAGTTTGAACCACAGATATAATTCCCTTGTCACTTCGGCATTTTTTTTGACTTCATGTTGTGGTCTTGGTGAATACAGAGGTGGAGGGAAACAGTATGTAACTTTTAATAAATGTTGGTAAATGTAGTAAATCCTTTTAATATTGTTGTAAGTAAATTTATTTTTATTAAATTTTATTGTCCATAAGTGTTTGATTACATTTCAATCCTGTGAATGAATTGTCCTGAATTAGAATTAGTACAGAACATTTAACATCATTTAAAGAAAAGGATTGCAATGAATTCATAGTTGATTTCATGGTTGAAGTGGAGGGAAGGGTGATAGAGTCATAAGGGACAGTTGCATAGGACAGTCTGATATCCTGCATCAGATACAATATTAACAATAAATGAGGATCTTCTCAATGGGAAAGGAAGATATTGTCCACTCCCCCTCATGTTCATTAGGATTAGCATATGGGTTAAGTAGCTTGGCTGAGAGAATAAAGGCATTATAAAAATGATTATTCTGGTTTTTCTTAATGGTTTTAGAAAAGCTGGATCACTAGCATAAGGAAAATTAAAGCAAATTATCTTTGCAAATTTTACAATTAGAGAGAAATGAATGTGCTTTTGTTTTTTAAGGGCCATGCTTTGAAAGAAAAGGAGAAGCTTATTGGCTTAAGTACAATACAAGTTTAAGGGACAGTGGTGGTAGGAATCAGGATGCATGAGCTTTCCCATAGAGATTTTGCTAGAGAATGTATTGAAACCTGCTGAAAATATCAAATAAAAGAATGGAAGCTGGCATAAGGACAAAAACCTACAAACCTGCCCCAGTTTCAAGAGAGCTTAGGACTTATCCCATTATTATAACCAGGGGGAATGACTTCTTCTACAGGGTGTTCAGAGGGTAGGTGGACTTTCACAAAGAGCTTTAAAGGATTTGAAGGTTAAACTGCAAACTAATGAATCATTAGAATAATTATTGTTGAGATACATGGGTACAATATAGAGACTATCTAGAATATAGAACTCCATTAACTAGATAAGCTCACAAATTATGTACTTTTTCAAAATCAACTAGAGGTCTGAAATAGGGGCTGTTCTTTTTCCCTTTTCTTATGACTAAGGTGGCGTTGCATGGATTGCCACATAAAGATGAATTCTCGCTGCAAGAAGTTCCTTAACAGAGATCAGCATGGATAGGACGGAATCTCTAAATCCCTATTTTTCTCTTCCCCACTCAAAACCCAATAACTACATTATTGACTTATATCAGGAATTAGTTATTAGATCACAACTTTTTTTGTGTCGGGTTGATTTTAGTTATGGATTCCTTCCAAAAGACATATAGGTCTTGGAAGACCAACACAGAACAGTCCCTGATGCCATCTTGGTAAGTATGACTGCCTATACAAATGGGTGCTCTGGGGAAAATGGAAAGAAACACTGTGCCTGCCATGTTAGTTGTACAGATGCTGCTGCTGCTGCTGCTAATACCTTCATCCACAGGAGCTTAGAATATGGAAACATGATTTCAAAAAGAAGATATTCAACCGTCAATCTAAAGGAGAGGGGCCATTTATATAAATGTATATCTCACATGAAGTATATCTAACATGAAGATTAGAGTTTCTCTAATCCAATAAAACTTAGGACATCCCTCAAAGTCCCCCCTCTGTTTGTTTCTTCTCAGCCAGGCAAGTGGCTGTTGCAGTCAATCAAGCTAATTTGTTTCTTCAGTTGGGGAACTCTTGGGATGAATCTTCTTGGGCGGAGGGACAAGGTTTGACCAAGAGTGTTTTAACTGTAGGAGCTCAAGGGAGTCAGAAGTCATGTGCTTGAGTAATAATGACTTCGATGGGACAGGGCTGATAAATACACAGGAGAAGGCTAGATATTCATAGGCAGGTTAGGATTATACTCGGTTCAGAAAGTAATTTTGTTGTTGCCTCCTAACATATACAGGTACTTGAAGAGCATGTTAGTACCCACTAAGGATATTATGAACTTTCTGCTGCATTTAATAACCAGACTGATGTCCTTATTAGAATGGTGGAAGTTGTTTACTGGGTCCAAAAACAACTTGAACATAGAAGTTAATTTACAGTAGGTTCAGGATCATATATATGACCACCTTACCGAAGGATAAAACAGTTTTTTTCTGCTCATCAATGCCAATGTGCTAACTGGATCTCTAATAGCCCCATTCATATCATGATTTAAAGTTTGTAAAGCATTTTACAAATGTTATCTCATTTTATTCTCATAATAACTCTGGGAAGTGTTATTATTATCTCCATATTTTGAGATGATAAAATTGAGAAAGACAGAGGTTAAAATGACCTTCGCAGGATCACATATCTCATTAAAAACTGAGGTCATATATTTGAACTCAGGTCTTCCTGACTCCAAGCCCAGTGTTCTCTCAGCTATACCATTGAGTTTTCTTTACTTTTCATGAAAGGGAATTTTTTTATCTTAACTTAATCAAGTACTTGGAGTACTCCACCCTTTCAACTTAATCAGTCAGCAACACTGGAATTCTTTTGATAAGAGTTCACTACCTCGGAGAAGGAGAGGTGGATCCCACAAACACTGACCCCTGGGCAGTGCTAGGCAAATGGAGAGACTTTGATTGGTTCCTGAGATGTGATAAACCAGTGAAAGGAAGAAGAAACCAGAGAGACAGGAAGTGGTGTGGAGAAAACTGCTTATAAAAGGGAGCCGAGAGCATTTTGAGTCACTTCTTCTCCTGCTCTGGTGCCTCTTGCTGAGGGAGGACTTCTGCATTGGTGGACTTCTGATTTGGAGGCTGAGACTTCCCTGCTCCTCTGGCCAGAGACTGGAACTTTGTTGGGGAGCCGGCAAGATTTCTTCAGAGCAGACTTAGAGTGGTAGGCTAGACAATTCCCCTATCACCTTCCTACATTTCCTTCTTTACTATCACCGTGCTGTAATAAAGCTACTCAAGTGGCTAATAGCCTTGTGACTTAAGAGTTAATTTTGTAAACGGCAATCACAATAATTTTTTAAAAAATTCTTATATTTGTCAAACCCATTTTTAATTATTTCATTTTTAAGAGATTAGTATGACATTATATTGTATGGGTATTCTTTAGGTCACCCTTTCCTGTCTCTGAAAAACTCAATTTGAGATAACATGAACATTTTTTTCTCATTGCCATTAATATTGTGTCAACTTTAAGATAGATTTCGTCTCTATGTACTTTGAAAGAAAATCCATAAACAACTTGGTCTTTCCATAATGTAACAAAATAGAATGATATAAATTTTTCATATTTAGAATCCAGTAAATTGGAAGTAAATCATTATTTGGCATTGACTATGCTGAAATTTCTCTTTTTTTACTTTATGCTATAAGTATTTGTTAAGATCATTTATATATGTTAAAATATATATGTTATACAAGTTAAGACCTCACATATGATCAGAGAAGGGCATTCTTTGAGTAATTGAAGAATTATAGATTTAATCATTAAAACTGCAAGGGGCTTGGATACTTTTGAAATGATTTAAGAAATTCATAATTATAAATATTTTAAAGAAACTTCCTTTGTATTGGCCGATCACTCAATTACAGATTCTAAGTATCAAGGATTTTAAATACCACCATCTGTCATCTCATTTTGAAAGAGATATCATAAAATATGAAGTTGACTCTAATGATTTCAACTAAGCATAATAAAAGTATAGAGAAATCTAAAATATTTATAAAAATTTCATTTAGTCAAAAAACAGAAAAATGTAGTTTTTTTAAGAAATGATATGTTTCAAAAATATTTAATTAGAATAATCAGCTAGATGTGATTCTAAAACAAGCTAAAACTTTGGGGCAACTAGATGTTACTAGTTAAAAGTAATAATATTTAAAGAAGCAATCGAAATGTGAAATTCTCCTTGGATTTCTTAACTACAAGGATAGACCTTCATAATAACTCTTCTACTCACATCATTATTATTTTAATTCAGGCCTTCATCCCCTCATCTCTGAATTATTGCTACAGCTTTCTAATTGACCCATCTCAAATCCTTTTCATTTCCAGTCCATTCCTACCTATGTTGATAGAATGGCTTTCCTTAAGTGCAAAAACGAGAAAGAGACTTTTATTAACGTAAAAAACTAGCAGTTTTATGTTACTTCTATATAAATATATATTTATATATGTATATATATATATTTATATAGTATAAACTCCTCTGATTAGATTTTAAAGGACTAATCCTTTTTCTCCCCTAAAACTCAATCATCTTGTGAATTTCTTAATTACAATTGAATTCAACTTCCCTTCCACTTTTCCAGGTGTGCTATCTGTCTTCCATCCTTGAATGCTTTATCATTTACCCAACATATTAAAACAAGGACCAGATCTTGGCATTTCTTCCCTCCAAACAACTCTTGGATAAGCCTCCTTTTCAATGATTATGCAGCTATCCCTCTAATTCAGAACCTCCTCACTCTATGCTGTTGCAATACCTCCTGTTGGGTTTCCTATCCTTTGTTATCTCCTCATACCTATCTTACACAGTTACCAAAGAGATTTTCCCAAAGCAGAGATATGCCCATTTTAAGGTCCTACTCAATATATTCAGGAGCAAGTTATCATCTCTAAGATCAATGTAAATACCTTCTTGGCCTTTAAAGTTCTTCATTACCTGATTGTTCTTTACTTTTCTTGCTTACTTATATATTATTCTTTTTTCTAAGCAGATGAAGAGGGCATAAGGAGGGACCCTTATAAATGTGACTAGATTAAGAACTAGGAGGGTAAGAGGTGGAGACAAGGGAGGAAATCTTAGAAAGGGAGTTTGATTTAGAAATAGTGAGCAGGAAAAAAAATGTTATTCCTTTCCACACATTCTAAAATCCAGTCATAATGGATTACTTATTATTCCTCATACATGTTAGCCTTCCATCTCCTGCTTCTGTCATTTGCACTAATTGTCTGCTCTCTCTCTTCATTTCTATGTCCTAGAATTGTTTTATTTTTCTTCAAGATTAAGATCAATTGCAGATTTCTATAAACACTTTCTCCCATCTCAGATCAGTTGCAGACTTCTTCTTCTTTTTTTTTTTTTTTTTTTATAAACCCTTAACTTCTGTGTATTGGCTCCTAGGTGGAAGAGTGGTAAGGGTGGGCAATGGGGGTCAAGTGACTTGCCTAGGGTCACACAGCTGGGAAGTGTCTGAGGCTGGATTTGAACCTAGGACCTCTTGTCTCTAGGCCTGGCTCTCAATCCACTGAGCTACACAGCTGCCCTCAGTTGTAGACTTCTGTAAAAACTTTTCCCCTTTCTCAGACCCCCAACTCTTAGTTATTAGTAAGCAATAGTTTCTTCTCCAAGTTTAACTTAGAGTAAATTTATGTAAGGCTTATATATACATTTATAAGTAGAGCCATTGTCTTTTCCATTAATATGTACATTTCTTGTAGGAGCAAATAGTGGGCATTTTCTTTATTGACTGATTATACCACTATTTTGCCCTTGTATGAAATGGAATTTGCCTTGACATTTTTGAAAGAATATCAGCTGAAAGAGGGATGGGGCATGCTCTTCCTAACTCTAGGGGACAGAGTTAGAGATAGAATATAAGTTGCTGGAAGGCATATTTCAGATCAATAAAAAAAAATTTAAAACTCATAACTGTTAGAGAGATAAACCACAAATTAATATTTCCTGCCTGGTGTAATACTCCTTTACCTTGCTCCCTTAGGGTTCCAGTTAAAAATCCCACCTTCGTTAGAAAATATTTCTTCATTGCTTTCCATTCTAGTACCTTCCCTTTGCTGGTTATTTCCAATTATTCCTCTGTCTAGCTTATTTGTATATAGTTATTTGCCTGTTGTCTCTCTTATTCTGTTCTGAGCTCCTCAAGAGTAAAGATTTTCATCCTCCTTTGTATCTTTAGCATCTCCTGTGGTGTTCTTGAAGGCACGGAATTGGTGTTTATTAACTGACTCTATTCTAGTGAAAACTAGAGGCTTTCTTTTTACATTTTTTTTAAGTCTTTTTTTTTTTTTTGATCTTTGAAAATGTCATTTAATTAATTAATTTAGGATATTTTCCCAAGGTTACAAGATTCCTGTTTTTTCCCTCCTCTCCTCCACCCTCTTCCCATAGCCAACGCACAGTTCCACTGGTTTTAGATGTCCCTGATCAAGACCTATTTCCATTAGAGGCTTTCTCCCGCTGAAAGTTGCAGACAGAATTCCTGCACACACACAGGAGGGTCTGCGTGACTTGTAGGGTCCCTTCTAATCAATAGGTTATATGAGTCTAGGCTTCTGTGAATTTGAACTTCGCAAGACACTGGAAAACAATGGAGTGCTTTTTTTTTTTCTTTTGGGGAAAAAAACACAACTTCCTTCTTTCAAAGACTTGAATCAGTGACCTATCATAATTAATCTTTAATAGGAGATAATTACTCCCTGTCAGCCAACAGCATGGCGGCGTGAGTATAAGCAAAAAGCCTTAATAGAGGAGGAGGAGGGAGAAGGAGGGAGGGAGGGAGAAGGAGGGAGGACACCTTCCTTCCGGTCTCGTGGCAGCTCACCTTTCCGGCTCCTCGCCAGCGTGCTGATGGGGGCATTGCTGGGTATTGGTATTTTGAGCTGTGGATTACTACTCACTCGAGGTTAGTGCTTAGAACACGGGTCTGAAAAGGTCAGAACTCTTATCCATTAAGCCATCAAGCTTTTCTTATAATAAGAGTAGATGAAAGGCTTGAACTCAGTTCTCAAATGTAAAGTTCAGCGGGGTGATCATATCTCAAACGGGAAAGAACAAGGCAAAAAATAGCCTTGTCATCCCCCCGCACTGGAATCAAGTGCTCTAAATGTCAGTACACAGTGACGGAGGATCAAATCTGTTGAATCATATCACTAAAAGCCACAGATTGGGCCATTTCCGACTCTCTGAGCCCACGTTACATTTATAAATGGAAAGCGCCTTTTGAGCCCCACTTATCAGCACAGACACCAAGGTTAGATTTTTATAGGGGCAGGCTTGTTTATCTCTAATTATATGCTAATCAATTGGAGTCTCCATTTAAAGCCCAACTCCCAGGGATGGCTGGGTAATAATCGCCTGCCCGGTGAAGAAGCAGAGCAGATGCGGGGCTTTACTACATAAGCAGAATTTAATTGCACACTTGGTATGACGAAAATGAAGACAGATTTGGTTTCATTGTCCTTATAATACAATATTGTGCAGTGCACTTGTAGTTTGAACTGACACATTTACAGCTATTTTTATTAAATTGCAACATCCAAATATTTTCCGGGATGTTGCCAGCCTATTTCGTTCATAATTTTCTTTCTGAGTGACAAACACTGACTTCTCTTTATTGTATTTGTTCCTTTTTTAATACCCCTTTTATTGAGTTTAGTATATTTATACAACAAGAACAGAAAGAATGAAACCAGGAGAGTTGCCCAGGCATTATCCCCCACATATTGAGAAATAATTCATAATTTCTCATAAAGAACAGTGGGTGGTTGGAACGTTTCAAAATCCCTATGAGAGTATAAAGTTCTACCACATCATAGTAAATAAAATAGCTAAACTGAGCAAAAGAGCTAAGAAACCAAACTGACATTTTCTTCCACTCTTAATGAATTGGTATGGGAAATAAGACAAGCAATATCCGCCTCACATTGTATCACCAGTATGCAAAAAGGGACATGGAAGCAAAGGCTTCTCTGCAAATTGAGATTTAAAAATGAATCTTGGGTGAATTTTTTTTAATAATCAGCTCTCTAAGTCCATGTGAAAAGAATGAATCCCAAAGGTATAACTAACTTTGCAGTGAATGTATTATTGATTAATATTTGCTGAAGGAGTAAAGGTAGGTCTTTAGCCTTTGTAAGAGAATAGTTCTGAAAAATGGAATGTCTCTTGCTAAAAAGATCTTGGTGTCAGTGATCTATGATTGAAGTTTGAACTCTAGGCTATATATGCTACTGACACAAATTTGTAAGACCACCAACATTCCCCAATAGGTAAGTAGTCACAGGGGAGTCTTAAGGTAAAAAAACCTGGGAATGAACTTAAATATTTATCTGGGTTCAGAAGCGTGAGTAGGAGACAGGAATGGACAATAGTCTGGGACCAAAATAAGTTAGGGAAACTGGTTTAGCTGTTTGGGGAATGGCAGTTGACAGGAGTGATAGTTGGGCCTTAACTGTTACACTGATCCACCTAGCCAGGGAGTCAAGAGAAACTGCAAGTAAATGATATTGACAAGAGGGCTTATAAACATGGGTTTAATTAAGGAAATTATAATCTAAAGGATGGGAATAGGGGTTTCTATACTTCCAGACTATGGGCAAACCTCAGGGTCAGGGGAGGGACTTAACTACACTGAACTGAGAACTAAAGCAAGACAGGGCCCAAAGAATAGCAGGACTGAAGTGGGTATCCTCACAGCAGAGTCCTGACACACTCCAGCGATGTTGCAGCTCTTCCAGGACCACTATCTAGACTCCTTCAGGTGGGTAGATCTGGGAGCTAAACCAGCCCAAGTTAACCAGCAACTCAGGTTGGGTTTAAAAGTCTCTACCAAAAATCTCCCATAAGCATATGGCAGTCTTCCTTCTGGATCCCAGGAAATCAGGGTACAAACTCCATTTCCTCTGAGGTCTCCCAGGGGTCAGTTACAACTTGTCCCCAACCATCATGGAGTCCATCTCAGAGAGAAGCAACACTTCCTGCTTCCCCATTCCATTTAGAATCCTTCAGCCCTGCCTGCTAAGTCTCCTAAATATTCAAAATTTATTAATCTTCCTCACAACAGGAGGAACAATGCATTTTCAAAACAAGAATTAAATATATTAAAATATTAAATAGTAACCGCTTAATAAAAATAAAAGCAAGTGAAAGTACGGACTGATTTGAATCACTAATAATAATTGAAATTGAAATTTTAAAAGTTCTGAAGTATCCCCTCTCATATTTTATATGGATAAAAATAACAAAAGATGGAAATAGAGAACTTTAGAGGGATTCTAGAGAGTAAGGCACATTGATAAAATTTTGATAATTTTTAATGCCATTTTGGGAAAAAAACAATTTGTACTTATTCAAGAAAAATCACCATTCATATTCTTTGATTCATTAATTATACTACTAGAAATATACCTTTAGAAAGTCACAAATAATTTCTCTCCTCCTACTTTCCATGTCTCTTTTTTCCTGTCTCCCTCCATTGGATTGTAAGCTCCTGGAGGACAGTGAATATCTTTTGTGTTGATGAAAAGGGAGGAGTGGAGGATGAGAAAGGAAGGGAATAGAAGGTAGGGAAGGAAGGTAGCCCCAGCCCTGTTGGGAAATTAACCCAGTCCCTTTAGAGCAGAACAAAATTTAGGCTACACTTTAGAGATATTTAAGCTGGGTTTATTTAGCTTAGGAAAGAAAAGATCTGGGAAAGGTAGATCTCTGACAGCTATGTTGGGATCAAGGCTCTCAGAAGGAATAAGCCTCTCTCTGGTTCTGGGGAAAAGGCCCCAAAACCCTCATCTCCTCTCCTTTCTTTTTTATATTACTTCCTCAGACAGCTCCCACAAAGAAAGTGGGAGGTGTCTGAGGAAGTTATGGTAGAGAGTTCTGAGAGCCATTTCAAAACGTACACTTTCTTTTCATTAAACTATATCCCTAGCACTTCACACAGTGTCTGGCAAATAGTAGGTTTTTAATGAATGTTTATAAGATTCTATTGCATGTACAATATCACTTTTTATAATGATAACCTCCCCCCAATCTAGCAATTACTGTGTTACCTATCAATTAAGGAAAGGTTGCACAACTTGAATAGGATTGTCATGAAATATTTGTATAAGAATTGACGAATATGATGAATTAAGGTAATATTAGAAAACTCATATGAATTACTACATAATGAAGAAGCAAAACCAGGACATCAATTTACATGACTGCCATAACACGAGTAAAGGCTACTACTTACAAAAATGTCAAACTCTTAGTAATTGCAATGAATAATCTTGGCCCCCGAGAAAAGGTGGTGAGGTATTTTCTATTTTCAGTAAAGAAACAGGTATCTATGAGTGAGAAATACTCCCTATGATTTTTAGAGGAGGTCATTTTATCATTTAGTTTTGCCTAGCTGATTTTCTTTATGAAAGGGTAAATGGTTGTGTGTGGTATATTTACAGAAAAGAAAATAATTTAAAATAACAGATTTCAACAAATTTATTCTTTTAAAATCATTTCGTTTTCACCCTATGATTCTATTCAAATGTACATCCACTTTTTTTTTTTTAAACCCTTGTACCTCGGTGCATTGTCTCATAGGTGGAAGAGTGGCAAGGGTGGGCAATGGGGGCCAAGTGACCCGCCCAGGGTCACACAGCTGGGAAGTGGCTGAGGCCGGGCTTGAACCCAGGACCTCCTGTCTCTAGGCCTGACTCTCACTCCACTGAGCTACCCAGCTGCCCCCACATCCACTTTTTGTGATTCTATCTATATCATTCATGAATTACTTGTGAATTAAAGCTGTTTATAAGTTGAAGTATAGAACAGGATTTTCATATCTGTTCATTTACATTAATGTTCATGATTTCCCATCATATTATTGAATATTAGGTTATTGTTAACACTATCGATGACATGTACACTATATGATTTTCATATTTTTGCACTTAATTAAAGATGGGGTTTAAGTGTGACCTCAGACACTTAATAAATACATGAACTGGAATCAATTACTTTACTTATGTGAGCCTCTGAGTTAGAGCTGGGTTCAAGTTTGACCTCTTGACACTTGACAAATGTATAATCCTAGACCAGCCACTCAAACCTTAAGACAGTGAGGTAGAGCAATAAATAAGTGATGGTACTGGAGTCAGCAACATCTGAATTCAGGTTTGGTCTCAGACACTTACTTTCTGTGTTGCTCTAGGCAAGCCTTTTAACTTCCTGTTGCCTTAGTTTCCTCAACCACAAAATGAAGATATTAATAACAACTAATTTGAGGATCAAATGAGATATTTGTAGCTTTTGGCACAGTACCTGACACTTAGTAGGTGCTATATAAATATTAATTTTCTTCTTATCCTACCTCTACTCCCTCCCTTCTCCCTTCCCTTCCTACTTTCCCACTTTCCTTCCTTCTCTCCTTTCCTCATTCTTCCCTCCTTCCTTCTTTCTCTCCTTTACTTCTTCTTTCTCTTCTTTCCTCCCTCCCTCCTTCCTCCCTCCC
>NC_058134.1:245121171-245198851 GCF_016433145.1 Gracilinanus agilis
CCTTCCTTCCTTCCTTCCTTCCTTCCTTCCTTCCTTCCTTCCTTCCTTCCTTCCTTCCTTCCTTCCTTCCTTCCTTCCTTCCTTCCTTCCTTCCCCTCCCTTCTTTCCTCCTTTTCTCTCTTCCTTCATGTGCCTTTAAACCTAACTTCTTGAATTTATTTACTAAATAAAAGAGCGTGGCACTCTATACTAACAGAGAGAGTCCCTTTACCACCAGATATTCTTCAAGCTCTCAGTACCATAGGTCATTTAGTCATTGGATATTAAATTTAAAAACTATCAAAATTCCCAAGAGTAATAGTAGTCAAAAGAGCTGAACCATGAAAAGAAATAAAGGAAATTGATGATTGTATTCCTAACTGATAAATATCTCTTCATTTCAATCAATAATTTTCTTTCAAATCATTCTTTCAATTAATCATTAAATAAAAGCCAAACATTTAATTTATATTAAATATTTTTCTATTTCAAAGAATTTTGGAATACTACCAATAACAAGGAAAAATATCAGCAAAATAACATTGAAGCAATGCTAAAACTTTCTTATTTTAACTTCTGAATTGTGGAAAATATAGGTAATGGAGGGCACCAGGGATGTTAAAATATAATCTAAATAGTTGTGGGTACACACACTGGGTTGTAGGAGAGACTGGACCAGGATAAGGAGTTCTCTGGATTTATCACAGGAATGGCAGTTAGTCTTAACTGTCACCCTGCTCTCCCTAGGCCAGAGTCTAGAAACAAGCAGGCAAAGTAAAAGGCCTTAACAGCTTTAATTATGTTTAACTAAAAGATGGGAAAGGGATTTCTATACTTAAAATCTAAAGGGCAAAACCACAGGACAAGGGGAGGACTTATTTCTACATTAATCTAAGTGATCTAACAGGCAGGGCCCAAGAAGCATGCAGTTTCTGGGAGCTGATTCAAGCCTGGTGCCAGCCAGACTTGAACAGCACAGATATGGATCAGAGGGGTGGCTTTGAGGGTTCTCACAGTTTTCCAAAGATGCTCACTGGATGCCAAAATCCTAGGTGGTCCAAGATATCCAAGAAGAGTGAGTGAACTTGAGGTGCTGTCCACCAGGTCTCAAATTCCTCCTCTGCTTGGTTCTGCTCTGTAGGTCTTCTCCTCTTTGCTGAAAATCCACCTCCACTCAGGATCCCAAGGAAATCAGGAAGCAGGGTCTGAGATTTCCCTGGACTGGCAACAGTTTGCCCACCACTAATGGAGTCTCTCTCTCAGGGCACACACATTTCCTCCTCCTTCATTCCATCATAGAATGCTCCAGGCTTCCTGCTAGGTCAACCTTAATACTTAATCAATTAACTAATCTTCCTCACAACAGAATACAGGTCTCTGTCAAGTGATTTATTATATCTTGCTTGCTACTACTGATCATTTTATAAAGTACAATTTTAGAAGTGTTTTAGGTATTTGTCAAATAACCTAAATTATATGTTTTATTTTTATGAGTAATTTTTGATTTGTTTCAAGGCAAATGTTTCCCCATTTAGATAATTTAATAATGGACCCAGTTCCTGAAAGCTGAACTAGGAAATAATTGTCTAATTCGATATAGAACAATAAGGCATTGTTACTAAATAATTAAGTCCATTTTATGCTCTGAATAAAATACTAAACAGTTTTTCAATTTTTATAGACATTATTATCAAGGAATTTGAAAAATGTACATTAATTAATACACTTGCAAAAATGTTATTATTTTGCATATTCCTCACAATCATATTTTAAAAAAATTCTCCATGCAAAAAAAATGGAGAGGCCTCAATTAACTCTGGGGTTGTAACATGACTGGAAATTAAATTTATTATTTTAAATTCATTATTGACACAAATACAATAATGAGTCATGCAGATAAATTAAGATCACCCTATCATGGGGCAATTTTGATCTAATTGTCTAAGACATCCTCTAAAGGTCAATATAGTACTTGTTATGATCTACTGTCCTAGTGATATATTTGATTACCCTGCCGTATTTCATTTATCTCCTTGATTTCTAATAAGCAAGATGTATTAATCAACCCCTTTAGAAATTAATTTCTTCAAGGGATAGGAAAAAAACCTGATATATGGGAGAGCTGTTCATTTTCTCTATTAAATTCAGTAATTATTATGCAAATAAAAGAAAGTAAAAGTAGGTTCAATTACAAATTTTAAAAGATTACTTTAGAGATATCCATTTAATTATACTGTTAAAAGATTAATTGTTTTAGTGATAAAATAGGTGGCACCATGGATAGAGTATGGGGCCAACAGTCAAGAATACTTGAGTTTAAGTCTGGTCTCATAAATTTACTAGCTATGTGACCCTGGACAAGTCCTTTAGTCTCTGTTTGTCTCAGTTTCCTAATACATAAAATAGAGAAAATAAAAGCACCTGGTTCCCTGGAATGTTGGGAGGATCAAGTGAGATAATATTTATAAAGTATAAATAAACACATAAACAAAAATACATATATTATACACATATATGCATATATACACATATATACATATTTGTAAACACAAATATATACACATACTAATGAAATTTATTAAATATACAAGGAAGAATAAAAATTGAATAAAGGTAAGGGAACCAGAATATATGGAATAATGTTTTTATTTACAAATGTGATCATATTTACTTAATTGGTGTTAATATAAGAAGGGAATAAAGTTCAAACAAGTAACAAATGAGGAAAGGAGATTCTTTATTTTCTTGTTCTATTTCCAGATGTCACAAAAGTTCTATCACTTTAATTTCTTCCTCAGTATCTCCCTCTCTCCTCTCCATCTCCCTCCCCCTTTTCTCCTACTTTCAATTTATCTCCACATTTAGTTTTCAGTATCTATTGACCTTTTTCTAAATTTTATGATTTTTTTTATTAGAACTAGAGCAATGAAATTAATTACTCAATTGATAGCAATTCCATATCATTTTAAAAAGTTACTGCAGTCTGTCTCTTACTATACCAACAATGTATTAGAGTATTTGTTTCCCTATTGACTTTGCTTATTTGATTTGCTCATTTGTTTACTTTTTTAACTTTTTTAAAAAAATTCTAGTGTTGGTGTTGTATTTTAAAGTTTTATTGAATTTTCTGACTTGTAGCTTTTTTCACTTTCTTAACATTTCACATTTCTTTGTGTATAAATTGCCTGTTTGTCCTTTTTTGACCATTGAACATTGTTTTATGTTCCTAAAATGAATACATATTTTTAATTTATATATATATATGTATATACACACACACACACACACACACACACACACACATATATATATATATATTTGTGCGTGTGTCATTTAAAATTATTTCATCTACATGTTGAAATCTGTAATTTTTCTCCATAATGGTGACTTGCTAGGTTAATTGATAACAGGCTAATTCTGTCCTCTTTCTTTATAATGGAGATATTCTAGCTTATTTTAACATTATGATTAGAATAGGTGAATTTAAATTATTGATCCACTTATGTTTTATGTTGTAAGGTTTCATTTTTGACATAACTACCTAGCTTTATATTGATTTTTATATCTATAGGTTTCTATTTTTGCATCTATTTTTTCTTACTTTTTCCAGCATCAGAGCATTTTTGTTTATTTTCTAGTTTTCTAGTTTTATAGTTAATATAGATTAGGACTATTTACAAGTTTTTAAAAATACTTCTTGTTACTTGCATTTATTGTTCTAGATGGATTTTATTATGGTTATGTAAGTTTATTGAAAATCTTTTGTTATTTTTTAGTACTGTTCCAGTAATCAATTCCTTAGTTTAAGAAGCATTGCCATTCAATACATGTATGCCTTTGTGTGACTACATTTTTTTCTACCAAATCATAAACATTGCTATTTTATATATAGTTAAGTATATATGTTTGTGAGTGTGTGTGTGTATATTTGTGTTATTGCATTATATGGCTGTGTGTTGGTTATATATATTTACTCAACTAAACCAACAATAAATATATCCCTTGTCTTCTTCAATTATTTAAAAATTATCTTAGTTTAAATAGGTATTATGTATCTTTGGATAGATCCTATATCTTTTGATGTTATCATCCAAGTATTTGCTACATTCTATCTTTACCTTGTCAGTTAACATCGATTCTTTTTAGGAGGTACTTCTATATGAAAATGCAAATAATTTGGGGGCAAGGGAAGGGGAAACTTTGGGTACTGTAGTGAGGTGACATAGATAGAGCTCTAGACCTGGAATGAGGAAGATTTTATTTCAATTCCAGCCTAACTCTTACTAGCTGTCTGTCCCTGGACAAGTCACTATACATGTTTGCCTCAATTTCCTCATTTGTAACATGAGTTAGAGGAGAAAATGGAAAATCACTCCTGTACCTTTGCCAAGAAACCCCCAAATGGGGTCACAAAGAGTTGGACATGACAGAAACCACTGAACAACTTTATTGTAAACATTGACTAGCTCCAATAAATGTTTGTTAACTCTTTTAGGTTTTCTAGGCATATAATCATACCAAAAGGATTTGATTTCTTTATTGGCAGTTGATATTCTTTTAATGACTTTTTTATTTCTTATTGTTCTCACTAATATGCCTTTAGCCATGCTAAACAGACACAACCATTTACTACTTTCCATAAGAATATGGCCCCTGCTTTGCTATCATGTATAATCTTGATTTCAACTATATCCTTTGTTATTGAAATAGTTGAAATTTCTTTTGTTCCATTTTTAGTATCTTAGCCTAATTGAATGCTATTCTCTAATGACAAATTGCTTACTAAAGTCTTTATTTCTTCTCTTGTTGATAAGGTTTATCATATAGATAGCTTTCTCAGGACACATTAGAAATGTAGATGTGTCACCTTTTTCCCTACAGAATAGAGTGATGTCTATTTGATGCAGATCTCTAGGGCTGAAAAGATGTTAATTTAATGCAAAGACAGTTATTCTAATTACTTTACATGTGTGTTGAATGAATGGCAAAGGGAAAAAAAACCACAGGGTACTTGGCTTTTTACACCCCTTACTGTTGCTACACATCTCCAGAAGTGCTACCCTGGTGAGAGTGAGGACAGGCAGAAATTGGCACTGTGTGACTGCACTCTATGAGGCATGTGTCTCACAGTTTAATTGATTTTTTTAAGCCTTCCATAACAAGGGCATCAATGCAGCCCTGTAAACTTTGGCAGTAACCTGTTTATCCCTTCTTAAGATGTTTTACTCTCACAGGTCTTGGAATCTTTTTCTTCTCACTTCAAGCTTGAGAAAAATGATTCCAACATACAAACACATACCTATACAAATACATACTGGTGTATATATACACACTCATGATAATTAAGAGAAAAAACATATTTAACTATATATTAAAACAGTTTCACTAAAGTCCTTTACAAAATAACATTCCTTTGAATTTATTTTTAAACCTTCAAAATTCTTTTGGAATTTTACAAAATAAGGAACATAAATGAAAATAAAGGGTGAGAAATGCTTCTTGCCCTTTCTTTATTTTCATTTATGTTCCTTATTTTGTAAATATATGATATGTGATCTTATTGATAGAGGTACCTCCTGAAAATAAAACATAATTTACTAATATAGATTACCATTTCCTCTCCTATTTAAATATTTAGAGACTCATTTAACACTATGAGCCCTTAAATGACT
The DNA here is from genome assembly GCF_016433145.1 of Gracilinanus agilis. Lineage (NCBI taxonomy): Eukaryota > Metazoa > Chordata > Mammalia > Didelphimorphia > Didelphidae > Gracilinanus > Gracilinanus agilis. The sequence goes on from NC_058134.1 coordinate 245,126,823, forward strand.
TGCTTGGCAAAAAATTGCAAATATAGTCACTGGTGGAACACAGATTTTGGGGGGCTTCTCATTTATTTTTAATTCTTCCCATATGCCCCTGTCTTTGTTTCTCTTTTTTTAACAGTACATGCGATATAAATATGGCAAGTTTACTTTCAAACTGCCCTTCATTTTGGAAGCTTGGAAGACTCAATTTTCTGGTAAAAAAATTACTTTTTTAAAAAATATTTTTATTGCTATCTTTAATTATTACATCACATATTTCTTTATGTATATTTTTCTCATACTCCTCTCAGATAAGTATTCCTGATAAAAAGAATGATATGTAAAACCACACAATGGTTCAGTAAATCTAATCAAAACATCAAAAAAATTCTGTTCCATTCCAATGGTCCTCCATCCATTCAAAGAAAGGAGCCAAACATATATGATAGGTATTCATTTTGCTTGCCTTCTTCATGGCTGAGGAAGTGGCTACAGAGAGAACAAGAATTTGAAGCTAAGAAATGGAAATAATGAATGCTAATAAAAAAGAGCAAATAATAAAATATAATGCAAAAAAACAAAACAAAGGACAGGCAGCTTTTCTTATCTATGTTTTGGGGACACCCTTGATGATGATATAACTTCCAAGCATTCAGTTTCATTTTTTTTAAATTCTTGTTATTTCTTTTTACAATGGTGCAAATATTATATAGGTTGTTTTCCTGTTTCTCTTCATGTCACTTTTTCTTAACTTATATATCTTCTTGTGATTCTCTAAATTTATCATAGTCATCATTTCTTATAGCACAGGAATGTTCCGTTACAAGCAAGTGCCACAGCTTCTTTAGGCATTCCCCAGTTGATGAAAATAATTTTTGTTTTATGGTGTAATCTTAATTGCTTTAATCAGGAATATGATCCTGATGAATGGTTAATGAGATCAATGCAATTGTTCACCTTTATTCTGTCATTTAATATATCCCAAATGATAATATTTCATATAGAATACAAAGACATTGCAAAAGACATGCAAAGTCTTACTAAGGCTATATTTTAGGGTGGATAATAAAAATGTTCTTGGTTTTTAATGTTCTGAGGATCATAGACAGAAATGTATTGAACTCTAGAGGGCATCTAGGTTAATTCTCTCAATTTTTCTGATTTTAAACTCAGTATCAGAGAGATTAGATGACTTTCCTATGGCCACATAATTAGTACATGGCAAATCTAGAGCTTGAACCTATGATCCAGAGACTCCAGAAGTTAATATATCTTCATATCTATCTATGTATCTATCTATGTATCTATCTATCTATTTCTATATAGATATTTAGAGATAAAATTATCTAAGGATATCTCTACTCTACACTTGACTTAAAAACTAAATAAAACAAAAGCAAACACATCCTAGTAGCAAATTTTCCATGGTTTCCAAAATAGTTTCCCTAAGTTTATATATTAAATGGACCCAATGAAAAAAGATGTTCATATATATTTTCTGACCAGAAAAGATAGAGCTTTGACTAACTAAAGTACACTTTGTACAAACAAAATCAATTGAGTTTGGTGGGGAGAGGGAAGGTGATGTTGAGGGAAAAATCTCTTCTGTCAAGTTTTATATTGAAAAGAAGTTTGCCAGTCTTTCCAGGAACTTAGGTCATCAGTGCCACTAAAGGAAGGAAAAAAATGTGTTTTTAAAAAAATACTGTGATAGGGTTCTAAGAGTTTTGGATAGGTAAAGATGTTACAGAAACTTCCAGGTGATATCCACAGGACACATGAATATATCAGTTACTGAATTAAGGGCAGTTAATCAAAGTACTACAGGTGGTAGAAACCTGGGGCAAAAGTCTTTCTGTCCATGACTGTTTTGTCTCCACCAAAGCTATACTAGAATGTAACATAGTTTGTACTTAATATGAATGAAATATTACGTTTTCTTATTTTAATAATATTTAGGGAATGAAGACAAGATTCATAAAAAAAGCTATTAGTAGTTAACTAGTTAAAAAAAGATGGGTATTTGCATAATAAGTTTTTTCTTAGTCCATGACTTCATCAAAAAAGTAGTTCAAAAGTACCATTGATATCTGTCTGGGAGTTAAGTACTGCTGACCCAAAGGACAAGAATGAAAGGAAAGTAATGTGAGTTCTTATGAGAAAAGTTCAGATTTTACCCAGAGACCCCTATTTGCTTCTCTATGTTAAGGGTCAGTATGAGAGGAAGGTTAAGATGAATGAAATAATTTGAAATTGTCCCCAAAATGTGTCTTTTTCTCCTCTTTGAAATGAGTTTAGATGTGACATAAAAAGAGAATGAAAGTAATTCAAGGGTATGAAAGTTGTCACTGGAGAGACTGAAAGTTGAAATGAAGAAAATTAGAAGATGATACTATTTGAAACAATAAAGAAGAGCATATTTTGTATTCTTATCAGTAATTTTATTAATCATCTAGGTAGAGCATGACATAAATAATACATTTTAGGGGAAAATGTTGAAAATGAGTTCATAGTTTAAAAACTGTAAGAGATCTCAGAAGGCTATCTATTCTTATCCCTTCATTTCTCAAATGAAGTAACTGAGGTCTGGGGAGTTTCTCAATGTCACATAGGTAGTAAATACACCAATCATGGAATAATAATTCTTTTCCTCGGCCCATTTTTGAATGTCTCCTTGAAAAGAATAGGAGGGAAAGAATAGGATAAGATCGGTAATTTGCATCTTTACATTTATTTTATGTTCTGATTCTGTTGCTTCAGTCATTTCCAATTCATTATGATCCCATTTGGGGATGTTTCCTTGGCAAAGATACTGGACTTGTTTGTCATTTCCTTCTCTAGATAATTTTTCAGTTGAGAAAACTAAAATAAGATGACTTGCCCAAGGTCACACAGTGTCCAAAACTGGATTTGAATTCAGGTCTTTCTGAATCCAGACCTGCAATTCTATCTCTTATGCCACCTCTTTCCCTATATTTATTATGCCAGTAGATTTATGAAAATATATGTACATATATGAAAATATATGTATATTCATATATGAATATGTTTATACACATACATAATGTGTTTTAATTCTAGATAGAATATAAATGCCTAGACGATAACTTTTCCTTTTAGATGTCTTTTTATTCCTAGCATCTAGCTCCATGTCAGATATATACTTAATTAATGTGGCAATTCAGCAGACATTTATACAATGCCTACTATGTACATTGGGCAAAGCACAAGGAATATGAAGTTTTGTTTTTTTTAAAGGGTGAAAGCCCCTGTTCTCAAGGAATTTACAGTCTACTTAGCAGAACAAAAATTTATGTATAAAGTAATTTTGAGAGGAAGACTATGGTACCTATGGAAAATAAGGAAAGGGCTAATGTAGAAGGTGGAACATAGCTGTCTCCTGAAAAAAAATCACAAATTCTATTAGGGATTGCTTACAGGACGTAGGAATAGGAGTTAGAACAATGATTTCAAAGATATATAGAGAAATCCTTTATAAGGAAAATCCTTCTAGCAATCAACATCAGTGTCTACTTTGACATGTAGACTTGGACTATTGATTTATGCCTTATAGTCACTAGTCCAAGGTAACACAAACAATATAATAGATTTACAACTTGAAACCAGATGAGTTTGACTATATCCATGATACCATATTGTATAATTTAAATCTCAAGATCTCAGGTAGATTTAATGTGATTTTTTTCTCATGTTCCTAAACAAGATATTTCTTTAAAAAACATTTTTGAAATTTTATTCTTTTCTAAGAAAATAAAAAAAGTATTCCCTTGCTGGGGAAGGGCAGCATATGTCAAAAGCAAGACACCCAGTTGGAAATTAGATTTTGCTGAGATAAAGACAGATGCCATGATCAAGTCCAATGCCAAATGAGAATTATCAGTAAGAATACAAAATATAATTTTTATGCATTTGACAATGCCAAAAGGTTTTTGGACTATCATCAGTACTTTGTATCCTAGGGAGTATTTGGATGAGGAGAGCCTGTATGCTGCTGACAAGAATTATAGTCATTTTCAGCAACCTAATAGTATCAGTAACACCATAATAAATATATAGGCACGGCACTCTCTCTGATAACTAAGGACTGCCTCTGAATGGTCCACCTCCCAGGGAGGAAAGTATGTAGAAAACACATCAGTTAACTTCCTTTCCCTCCTCTGCTCCTCCTTTCACACTCTTCCCCTCTCCCATAATCCTCCCTCTATACCTTTTCCACTTATCATGACCCTTATTAGAGATTTGAGTCTCTAGAAAAGTTTTATCAGAACACTCATCTATGACAGGAATCAGGATAAGAAAGGTCTGTCATTATTCAATTAGGAGGTCAGGGCCAAATATTTCTGCAAAGTCCTCCTTAAATATAGTTACTTCTATCTCCTCCTTTGAGCATATATCTCCAACCTATCCCTCAATTTCATTCCCATTTTTTCGTGCTATTAACTACTTATGTATGTATAAAAATAGTTGCAATGCTACTCCTTACCTTATTCATTTCCTCTTTCCCTCCACTTGTATTTATAACTCTATTCACCCAAATACTATGACTTCTAAGACCTATATAACCCTCCACCCCCTAACGCCAATCCCTGTTTAGTCCCTTTATTAGAAACTTCAACTGTCTCCTTTGGAATCCTTTTTAATATTATGAATAAAAAACTGTCATCCCCTTAAGTTTCTTTACATCAAATGTAACTTTAGTGTAATGCATGTTGGTAGAACTGTTGGTTATTACAATCATTCTGGAAAGCAGTTTATAATTATGAAAATAAAGTGATTAGTGTCTTTGGCCTTTGGCCTGGATAATCTATTGTTGTGTGTATATGCCAAGGTAGTCAATAACAGGAATGAAGTTTTCATATATGCTAAAATGTTTATAAGCATTTTTGATGGTGGTGAAGGACTAGAGATAGAATGAATAGCAATTGATTTGGAAAGCCAAAGAAATTGATATTCATGAGTAATGAAAAGACTTCTGGGTTAAGATGGCCACAGTGTAGAAGCAAGATTCTTCCTCTCCTCACCACCTACTGATATAAGGTGCCTAAAGGACAAAAAAAAAACAAAATCAGATGAGTGAAGGGGCTCCACTGTAGGACACAGCCTTGAACATAGGTAGGATTTTGGCATTTCCATGCTATAAGGGGGTTAAATAACTCCCACCAAAGCCCGAGCTGATTAACCCTCTTCCACTCCTCCTATGGTGCCAGAGTCAGAACGAATGTGGGGCAAACTCTAGGTTCTCATGAGCTGGCTGAGAACACCACAGACTTAGCCCTGAGAGCAGCTAGACATGGGAGCCCAAGAGACTGAGGAATGTGGAACTTGGGTGCAGTGATAGAGCAGAGAGGGGTGATACACAGCAGATACTGAAGAGACCCAAAAATAGCCTCAAGGCAAAATCCACTCCATAGCTCAATTCACAGAGAGCCTGCCCTCCTCACTCAGACTTCTGGCTGGGAAGGGAAGGAAAAAATAAACAAAGCAATGGCCACTAACATCCAAGAACTATAATCTATAACTACCAAAAAAACATAAGAAAAAGCCTTACTTAGAGAAACAACAGACTACAGAGGAGGCAGCAGAGGTTGGCAAACAAGAAGACACATCCAAACTCTCCAAAAATGGAAATTCGTCATAAGTTTTCTAAGAAATCAGGCTGGAATTTGAGAACCAAGTTAAAAAATAGGAGAAACTTGGCAAGAAAAGTGGAAAATAGTTCAAAAAGAAAATAACAGTTTAAAAGACAGAATCTCCCACTTGGAAAAAGAAGCCCAGAAATCAAAGGAAATGATAAGCAAATTGAAGACCAGAATGACCTGCTGGAAGTCATGAAAAAAAAGTAGGATAGACAAAATTGAAAAGGAAAAATTAAAAAGTCATAGATGAAAACCAGTCTTTAAAGACCAGAATTGGACAAGAAGAAGGTATTGATCTCACAAGACTATAAGAATCAATAAAATGAAGTCAAAAGAATGACAAAATAGAAGGAAACATGAAAATCTCACTGAGAAAATGACTGACCTGGAAAAGGGATTTAGAAAAGACAATTTGAGAATCATTGGTCTACTTGAAAATCTAGAAATAAACAGAAATCTTGTTTCTGTTTCTATCTAAGAAAACTGCCCTGAAGTTCTTCAATAAGAGGGCAAAATAGATATTGAACGAATCCATAGCTCAACCTCTATATTAAATCCTCAAAAGACAACCCCTGTAAAGTAATTGCAAAATTCAAGAGCTTCCAAGCTAAGGAGAAAATATTACAGGAAGCCAGAAAGAGACTATTCAGATTTCAACAATCAAGATTACACAAGATCTGGCAGCCTCTACAATAAAGGACCACAGGGCTTGGAAGATGATATTCAGAAAGGCAAGAGAATTGAGTCTCCAACCAGGGATCACGTACCCATCAAAATTGACTATGTACTTGTAGGGGAAAGTATGGGCATTCAACAAAATAGAAGATTTCCAAATATTTGTAAAGAAAAGACCAGAACTAAACAGAAAATTTGGTATTCAAATAGAAAAATCAAGAGAAACATGAAACAGTAAATAAGAAAGAGATGGGAATTTTTTTTCTTTGATAAAGCCTCAATAAGGTCAAATTGTTTATATTCCCATATGGAAAAATGTTATGTGTAACTCTCAAAAGTTGTATTCACTATTATAGTAGTTAGAAGAATTATTCATATGTAGAGGTTGGGGTACTAAGTGGTTTGAGATGATATGCAAAAAAAGGAAAAGGGGGGAAATAGAAGATGGCACCAAGAGAAACTTGAAGGAATAAGAAAAATAGGATAATCTATACCACGTAAAAAGGCGCATGGGAGGGGGAGGGAAAGAATACTATTATAAGAAGGAGAGGAAGAGAGTGCTAATAGGTAAACTCAAACCTTACTCTGAATGGAATCAATTCTGAGAGGGAAGAGCATCTAGATCCATTGGGCTATAGAATTCTATCTTACCCTACAGGGAAGTTGAGAAGGTAAAACCAAAGGGGTGGGGTGGGGCAGAGAATACAAAAAGGGAGGGAAAGAGATTGGGGGAGAGAATTTAATAGACCCTAAAAAAATAAGAAGGGAATAAAAATGGAGAGGGTGGAAAGGCAAGTAAAATAAGGATGGGGATTAAGGGGACTGATTAAAAGCAAACCACTGGTGTAGAAGGAAACAGTTAAAAAAGGAAAGGCAGGACTAGGAGAGGAAATCAAAATGTTGGGGAATACACAGGTGGCAATTATAACCCTGAATGTGAATGGGATGAACTCGCTTATAAAACAGAAGCAAATAGCAGAGTGGATTAAAATACAAAATCCTACCATATGTTGTCTATAAGAAATACACATGAGGCAGTTGGACATACACAGATTTAAGGTCAAGGGCTAGAATAAAATCTTTTGGGCTTCAACAGAAAAAATAAGGCAGGAGTGGCAATCATGATTTGTGACAAAGCTAAAGTAAAAATATATCTGATTAAAAGAGATTGGGAAGGTAATTGCATCCTGATAAAAGACATTATAGACAATGAGGAAATATCAGTACCCAACATGTATGCCCCAAATGGTATAGCATCCAAATTTCTAAATGAGTGATGGAATATCACTGTTCTTTAAGAAATTATGAACATGATTAATATAGAGAAATATGTAAAGACTTAAAAGAACTGATAAAAAAGTGAAGCAATCAGAGCCGGGGGAACAATACACAGAATGACTAACCACCTTGTACATATAAAAACATCAAAAAACAATACCTATAAGACAATGAAAAATGAATGTTAAGAAACTATAAATGATAATTTAGAGAAAAGAAGAGATATGAAAAGGTTCTGAACAAGTTTCTTTATAGAGATAGATGAAGGCTCATAGATGTGCAATATTTCAAATAGCACTTTTTAAAATTTATTGATCAATCTTACCAACTTTTTTTCTTTTCATTATAAATATTTGTTTCTTGGAAAGGGGATGTGTGTGTGTGTGTGTGTGTGTGTGTATGTGTTTATGAAAACTGAAGTGAACAATAAATATATTTGAAAAAGTATAACCTGACCTTTTTTTTTCCTGATGGCAACTTACATGATTTAAATTCTTTGAGGACAGGAATGATTCCATTTTGGCCTTCATAATTTTAGAATCTTCTGAAATGCCTGATACATAGTTAATATTTAATGCTTATTCATTGAATGAATAAATACAGTATAGAGTTAATCATAGGATAACATATAGGGGATTAAAAATACTCATTCTCCACTTGTACTTTCAAATCATTATGTTGTCATAATCACAGTGTCTCTTGTGAATGTCAAGACATCTGCTTATAATGCCCTATCCCTCATCCTCAAGCCTTACTTATTCATTCTAGGACACAAAAGAGTTCCTATATACAGTTTTTTTCATCTCTCTCTGTATATAACGTCTGTCTTCTCTCTCTCTCTGTCTCTCTGTCTGTCTCTTTCCTTTTCTTTACCATTATAGTAACTGATTTCAATCTCCATGTTTATAGATCTTACATTTAAAATTGAAAGAGACCTTACAGTTCAGTCCAGTGTCTCATGCCATTTTTATTTTTCATGAACTCCTTTGGTAATCCAGTGAAACCTATGGGCCCCTCCTCAAATCCTTTCCTGTCACATTGTAACTGAGTAAATTGAGATTTTGGCGAATTAAGTGATTTTTTCCATGGTCATATAAATATTTTATAATCACTAGCAGACACACTGAGCTTCAGCTCATTTTCTGATGGGGAAGTTCTAAAGGCTCAAGTTTGCATCAATAATAATAGCTTATATATAGCTTTTCAAGGATTACAAAGTATTTCCCAAATATTTCATTTTTTCTTCACATGAACCTTGTGAAGTAGATGTTATTTTTATACTCATTTGTAGATGTTATTTTTATACTCATTTATAGATGAGTAAACTGAAGCAGGAAGCAGCCAGTGACTTGGTCTGCATCACACAGAGTATATCTGAATCTGGATTTGAACTCATTTCTTCCAATTTTTTATCAAATGTGCTTTGCAGTGTTCCATTTAGCTTCCCTTTTTAAAGTAGACTTATGAAAAAGATGAATGTGGCATGATGATGTCCCTAGGCAGAAAGAGATAATCTTCTAATAATGGGGATGGAAATGGGATGGTGGGTTCCAAGATACCAGCCTTGTGTTGTGAAATGGGGAAGAGAAGGATATAAGCATTATTTATTGAGTAAGTGTCAGGAATTGTGTTAAACATTTTACAAACATTATTTCCTTTGACCCTAAAACAACCCTGGTAAAAAATAACTCTCCTATGTGGCTCCCACCGCTGACCTGAGCTCTTATCCTGTGAACAAAGGAATGCAAGGAACTATAAAGAACTGGATCAGAAATAAGATTAAATTGATCAGACATTGGGTTTAATGGAAGAAAAGGACACCTTTAGAATAAAACCCAGCTGAAGTAAGAAAGAGAAGGGGATAAATAGTACCATTAGTACATCTATATTCTTTTCCTCCAAGCTCCAGATATTTTAATGAACATTCACAATGAAAAATGTAGTCTTCTACATTTATTTTTTATCCCTTTGGGTCTCACTTTAGAATCCCATGGAAAGTTGAGATTTTTGAAGAAGGGCATTATCAACATCATTATTGCTTTTTCCCAATGTTAGTGCTGCTTCATGTATGGTAGGGAAAGCTTTCTCCAGGCTCTACCAAGCTCCTCATGTTTCTGTGGTCCCTCTCCTCTTGCAAAAGAGATACTTAAAGTTTCTTTTTATACTGGGAAAATTTTGCCCTTTATTCCTAATATCACCTTAGCTTTCTCTCTTCCAGTCCTAGGAAGAACTATGTTTTTAACAACTGAGTCCCCTAAAACTGTAGTCATTCCAATTTTGCCAGAAGAGCAACTACAAGTTCACGAACTTTTTAACTCGTATTTTAAAATTAAGTTTTTAATCTTCACATCCAGTGACCTTAACTTATCAGAATTATCAGAATTCTGTCACAAAAGACATTGGAACCATTATGAAAAATCGTGATGAATTATGGTGGTGGTGAAATTGTTGCTGTTCATCTTTCATACCTGAATAGGACCAAAATTGCATTATTATGTCGGGGTCAGGGTACAGTGTGTTCAACTGTGACTGATCAAACCAATATGAATTCTGCCAACTCTACCAAAAGTCAGGAATAAAGAGTCAATTTGAACATTGGAGATGGAGATGTCTCTAGATCTGAGCATCTCATGCTTCTTTTGTGCTATTGTGATTCTGCTTTGCCCATAGAGAAGATTGCCTTCTTTGATGTATATGCACCAAACTGGATGATCCCACACCAGTGTCTCCATGTCTTACAACTTACACTAAATTTCTTCCAAGAGAACATTAGAGTGTCCTTGTATTGTTTCTTCTGACCTCCTTGTGAATGTCTTGTACAAGTTCTTGATAAAAGTCTTTTAGGTAAGTTTGTATTTGGCATTTGGGCTGTATGCTAGCAGATGATTTGAGTTTACTATAGTATAACATTTTCAAATTTACCAATTAATATAATGGATCACCTCATTTAAGTTTTATAACAATGGAAGTTATTTACTAGACATCATTCTTTTTTGTACCGATGTACTGAGAGTGAGAGAAGTTAAGTCATTAGTTCATGGTCAAATAGTTAACATAAGATCATACCATCCTAGATTTAGAGTTGGAAGAAGTCTGAGAGATAGCTTGGTTCAATCTCTTTATTTTACAAATGAGGAAATTGAGCCTCAGAGAGATTAAGTCATTTACCAAATGAGACTTAGGTGGTTATTAGCAAATTCAGAATTGGAACTATTTCTAAATCCAAAGGTCTTCATTTTTCCAGGTTTTACAAGCCTTGTAAATATACTTGCTTTTCACCTACACTCATTTCAGATGCTAACTCCTTTCTGAATCTTCCTCTTACCTCCCTATCCCCTTTACATCTCTAGGTACTAATATTATACTCCATATCAAATTAACTTTATTATATTTATCTATGTGTAGCATCTCTTATATTTTTCCTAGTAGAACATATTCTCCTTGAGTATAACATCTTTTATATCTTTCCCAGAAAAATGTATTCTCCTTGATAACAGGACCATTTCATATTTGTATTTATCACCAGTTTCAGTGCCTGGCACAGAGTATGGTCATATAAATGATTGTTCAGTAATGTATTTTAATTTTGGTTTCTTGGTACATAGCAAAGTATTTTTCAAATAGTAAGAATCTAATAGATGCATGCTGACATTCAGCAAAAAATCAGACAATATTTTCAACCATCAGTTTATGGCATAAGAATCTCAATATGTGTATTTTAAACCAATGATATAACATTGAGATTTTTTATTTTCCCACCTTTTGGTCTTTCATAACTATTTCTTGACTCAGAAGTATTTTATCCTTATTTTAAAAAAATCTTCCCTAGTTTTCCGTGTGCAATTTCTCTGAAATCTACTACTATGCCTCATTTTTTAACATCACAGTAATATTCTTCCCAACAAATGAAGTATAATAAAAATTGTCTTCCACTCGTCATATTCAAATTGAAAGGACAATTTGGCCCTAGAAGCATCCTTCTAGCAGTCCATTGAAGGACTAACATGTATTATTATTGTTATAATCATTATTACAATAGTATTATTACTTTTATTCTATTACTGAGGCTATTTGAGTTGCTGTCTTAGTTATCATTTGTCACCAATGAAGAAATGGATTTTTGAAAAGGGGTCAATAAAATTTTTTCTCTTCATTATTCCTGTAGCTCTTACCTCTGGCAACCAGCTGCACGGATGAATGCCATTGGTTAGGAAGGACTGTCTAAGAGGACGAATCAGAACAAATCCATCACCATCACTTGGAAAGCAATTTCAAACATTCCTCTTACTAGGTCAATAGCGTCATCTTTTGTTGATAAAGGACTGCATTTTTCTATTATAGAGATATTAATCATTTTTCATTTTTGCTGAGACCAAGTCTTTTAAAAGATCAAGGCAGTATTCAGAAATTCTTTCTTTAATATCATCAAATAAAAATAATTGTCGCTACCATTTTTGTATTTCCTTATCACTTACAAAGTACTTCCCCAAATAGTATGTCACTTGAACCTAACAGCATCTGTGAGAACTAATTGGAGAAGACTTTATTTATCTCAATTTTAAAGATGAGTAAACTTCAGCTAATTGGTAATCTAGTGTCCTAAAAGAGTCAGTACAAATCCTCAAAATGCTTATTTTATTTCCATTAATTTGAAATGGGGAAGTAAGGAGTGGGAAAGGGAAAGATATAAGCATCAATTAAGTGCTATGTATGTATCAGGCATTGTTTGGAGCATACTCACCTGTTGGTTAGTAATAGTTGCTTCCAAATATTTTAAATTACATTTAATTTATTTTTTGTATCTATTATTAAACATAGCAATGCTTTATACACTTTGGAAACAGTGTTTGAGTAAGTATGGAAATGAAGTTGTTCCCAGAATTGTAGAGCTGGACAAGGCCTTTAATCAATTTATACCTAAAAAGGAATCTTCCCTATAAAACCCTACACTTAAAGAAATGGCAAACATGCTAAGATTTTAAGTGACTTGCCCAGAGTCGCTCATCAATTATTTCAGAAGCAAAGTCTGAACTCTCTTATTTCCTGACTTAGGCAATATTTTTATGTAGTATTCAAATGAAATATGGATGATATTGTACAAACATTAAGAGATTATGTACATGTTATTATTGCTATAATTATTACTTTTATAATTATTATTACTCTGTGATGCCTCATCAGGAAGCTCAAGATGATTAAATCTGCTTTAATTTATATCCATTATTCTTATTTTTATAAGGATCAAGCACCACATGTCTATTATGTCTTAAATGAGATGTCATAGAGTACCTTATAAATTTTAAATCACTCAAGCACGGATATGAATATCATCATCATCATCATCATCATCATCATCATCATCATCATCATCATCATTTTTTCTTCTCTAAAAATTTTCTTCTACAGCAGTGATTCCCAAACTTTTTTGGCCTACTGCCCCCTTTCCAGAAAAATGTTACTTGGCACCCTGGAAATTAATTTTTTAAAAATTTTAATAGCAATTAATAGGAAAGATAAATGCACCTGTGGCCATCACCAACCCTCTGGATCGCTGCAGCACCCACCAAGGGATGGTAGTGCCCACTTTGGGAATCACTGTTCTACAGGTTAAAAATATTCAATTCCTTTCTTCAATGTTGATTCCATAATTTTTGTTTCCTTTCTATCTTGGTTGGTCCAATCTAGACAAACCATAGTTTGACAATATCCTCAAACTGGATACAAATTGATTTTTGAAGTAATTCAGCTAGATTAGAGTACAAAGTGACCCCCTTCCTTATGGGAGAAACTCTGCAACTCCACACTTCCTAGTTTTTCTGGTTGCCATATCACACTAGTGAATAATTCTGAATGTCACTCATGGGAGCAAGTAAGAATCAGAGAATCATAGGTTTGAAGCTGAACAGGAACCTCACAGGTCCTCTAGCCAACCACTTGATTTTAGAAGTGAGAAAACTGTGTCCAACAGAAGGGAAGTAGCTTTCTGATGATCACTCATGTTGATAAGACAAGCTTCAAAGTCTCTTCCTGGAAGTAGTGGCAAAAATGTCTAATCAAGCATCCATTATGGAATATGACACACTATTTAATAAGGAGTTAGGATGTACATGAACTTTTAGATTTGCAAAGTACTTTACATGCATTATTTCATTTGCTTCTCACATGACCTGTGAAGTGGTTTCTCTTATAAAAAATCTCATTTTACAGATGAGGAAACATTCTAAGAAAGTGACTTGCCCAGAATCACACAGCAGATTAATATTAGAAGTAGTATTAAAACTTGAGTTTTTCTATCCATATTCAATATTCTTTCCATGTACTATGTAGCTGCCTGGATAAGGTACATTTATGGTAAATCGAGACTGACCCTTTGGTAACTTATTTTTCCTCAAAAACTACCTAAATCAAAGTCATTGATATCCAATAGGACAATTCTTCAGCCTAGTCTTTTAGTTAGAACTGGCACTATAGTTAGATGGGGTAATACACAAAGGACCTAAAATTAATAGAGACTCTTTCTGCTAAAATCATATCTCTGGGAAAATAATTGGCTTTTGTTACATTTGTAAATATAAACAATATCTTGTCAGTGTTTGGAAGGTTTTTATGGGATGACACCAGATTCCTACCCCATCAAGAAGGTATTCAATGCAGAAATATATATATATCTATATATATCTATATATCTATATATATATATGTTGATTTTTTTATTTGTTTTTTGTTTTTTAAATCAGACACTATGACTCTATCTGGCACTCCTAATGACTTTGGCACCTCCATTGGTCTTTGGCTCCAAACTTTCAGTTACATGAGGTTTTAAGTCATTTACCTCATACTTCTTTCTGGCAGTTACATGGTAGAGTGGATAGATACAAGGCTAGACATATAGAGTTAGGAAGGGCTGAGTTCTAATTTAACTTCAAACATTACCTAGCTGTGTGCCCTTAGACAAGCTATTTGTCTCAGCTTCCCAAATGATTCTATAATATTCTATAATATAATGTAATAATGGGGATAATAACATCTAATACTCTTAGATGATGTGAGGGTCAAAGAAAATAATGTTTGTGCCTGACACATAGTGAGTGCTTGATAAATGATTGTTTTCTTTCTTTTTTGGAATCTTATTCTGCTTTAATGTCCTTTCTATGGATTTTAAAACACTAAGGAAAGTAGCTGAGGACAGGTCATGTAATGTAAGGAGGGCAGGACATGGAGAGTAATTGTTATTCTGTGATGTAAATCCTATATATGGTTAATTAATAACCTTTCTCCCTAAAAAAATAACCCAGATTTGTTTGTTTACTCTTTTTTTTAACATAAGTTCATTTTTTTTGCAGCTAATTTGTGTGTTTAAAAAAATCACTACAAAATTTGGGAAATCATTTGACAACTTTGATTTTCCTGGGTGGGTTCTTCCTTGCAGTTTAGCTTGTGCTCTTCTCCAATCTCAAGACCTTCTCTACTCATGCAGCATAAAGGGGATTCTAAGTTACCCTTAATGTCTGATTCGTTGGCTCTAAGCATTCTTCCATAAACCCACTGACAGTTTCTGTCTGCTTCCCACTCTATCATTTATGTACACATGAGAGGACGGAATGTTAAAGATAAGCTAGTTCTTGATCCATTGGCAGGCAAGTGGGCTTTTTTTTTTTTTTTTTTTTTTTTTTTTGAGAGACTGCCTAGAAATGTCTTGCCACAATTCAATAGGGGAAATGTAGTAATAGGAAAAGAACACAGGTCTCAAAATCTGAGTATCTAGGTTTAAAGTCTACCTCTAACACTTACTGGTCAGTAGCCTAAGATAAGTGACCATAGGTAAGCCCCTTTGCTCTCTGAACACAAGTTTTCTAATTTATTATGTGAAGCAGGTTGGATTAAATACCTTTAGAGATCTCTCTTAACTCTAACTCTATGATTCTGTGACTTTTTTGGCCATGATTTCATCATCTGTAAAATGGGGTTTTGGATTTAATCACCATTGTGGAAGAATTTGCCAATGACAATCTCAACCTGAAAAGTATTCTTTTTTCAAGTCAACCTATAAAACTTTACCTTAATCCCAGTTTGCTTCTTTCAGAATTTATTTTTTAATAATTTGAGTTCAGATTTACTCAAAATAAATTCAGTATTGAAATGCATATTTATTTGTACAAATAAGACTTTCCTCTTTTTTTATATGTTTAGGATACAGACATAGAAGAGATAGGCTTAGGTCAGGAATATGTGTAGTTTAGTAATTTTGGAGCAGACTTCCAAATTACTTTCCAATTCACAGCTTGACCAACAGTGCATTAATGTTCCTGTTTCCTTCAACATATGCCATTTTCCTTTTTTGCTAATTTTGTCAATAGGCATGAGATGGAACCTCAGATATGCTTGTTTACAGTTCTCTAATTATTAGCTATGAAGAGCATATCCCCCAATATTTGCATACTGTCACAATCTCCACTATTATGTTATATATACCCTTATATAAATCACTGTGCAAATTTGTAATTCTTTTATTTTCAATTTTTAGCAAAATGCCTCTAATGTAGGAAGTACTTTAGAATACTTTACTGGAGTAATAATAATACTTCATCCTATTTTTTAGCTTTAGCTTTAAAGTCTACAAAGCATTCCACTCCCATTTTTTTAATTTTATTTAAATTTTTTAAATTTAAAAAATGTTTTCCCACCCCCATTTTAACCAAATGAAATATATAGGGTAAAATGTGCAGTTCCTGGACATCATACAAGCTTTCCAGGTATGACCTTAACCAGATTATAATGTGTTCTCTCCCTGATTTTATTGATGTATGGATATATCCATATAACAAAAATAAATATTTCTATTTTCTAATTTCCTATTTCTAGCAGAGTTTGACACCATTGTCATGAACATTATCCACATTTTATTAATGAGTTGACAAAAGATAAGGGAGGCAAAGTCATTTACTCAGAGTCAAACAACTAGTTATTGTCAGAGACATATTCATACCTGATTTTATTGTCTCGGAAATCAGTAAACTTTTACAATGTTTATTAACATGAAAGGCACTCCCCACTCTTTAAGCTCATTTCCAAGAATAAAGTACATTATTTTAAAAATTCAGTCTTTCTAAGAAATAAATTAAGGTCATAGTGCCATCTCTGTTTTCACTGAATTTCATAGCTTATTCATCAGCAGCTTTGTTTCCATAGCAAAGAGGCAGAAAAGGTAAGTTTAATGTGGCTGCTCAGTTGTCAGTCGTCCTGGGCCACTTTAATAACCGCGGTAAGAGTAATGAGACCTTTTACCATCACATAGGTCTGTCACCCAAAGGTACAACACCAAGATGAACTCTCCTGTGGGAACTAACCTAATCCTCGTACCAGAAGCCATTTCAGATCAATGCCTTCTCAAGATCAAAACCTGTAGGTATGTTTCCTTGTTTATTGTGGCCCAGGTCTGTAATTTAATCACCGAGTAGAACTGTTAGGGTGGAAATTCCTTCCACGGAGGCAGCTCAGATATTTCCTAACTGAGAGTCTTAAAGAGTGTTAGTAAGAGGTTAAACGAATTGTCTATAGTAACAGAGCTAGTAGCTATCAGAGATGAGGATCTGAATACACATCTTCCAAGAGCCATCAGTTAGCCTATGTGCAATGAACTGCTTATCCATGAATTGTAATATTTTTAAAAATTATATTACAGCATATCATACACCATATTCTTTTTGTAATCTAAAGTCTTTTATTAAGGTCATATAATATGCCTATCAATAAAAATCTCTCCAGTGCTTGAATATCCATTTCTCTCTGGCACGACTTTAGGGGTATTAGTCTATGGGATTGCTGTTGTAATTAAGGCAACTTTGAGTCAAGGAGAGTTCAAAGGAGATTAATTTTAAGCTTTGGGAATTCCCCTGACACCTAAGAGTGCCATGAATGCTAAAAGCTTTCAATCATTAGTTGTTGATGATGGCAATTTTGTGGCTGGAATATACTCTCCTTAATTGTTTTGATTTTGATACAGTAAAACTGGAGACATTATTATGACTGATTCAACTGGATAATGATTGGTCAGTTGTCACAGAACTGATAGTAGCTCATAATTTTTAATTAAATTGACCTATTTTTGGACAGAATTGACTTTATTCAGGGTTTTCATCTAAATCAAGGGTTTTTAACCTATATGTGTGAACTTATATATATATATATATACATATATATATGTATATATAAACACATGTATCGATATATTTCAATAAATTAGTTTTCTTTTAATCTATGTACTTTTATACAATTAAAAACTTAACCCTATAAAGAGAAGTATCATTAAGGCTTTACTGACTGATAAGAGTTTATAACTCAAAAATGATTAAATATTTCTGGTTTAAAAGGCATTGGTGGAAATAAATAGATAAATATGTTTATGCATCTCTCAAACCTTCTACTTTAGGATTACAAAGTAATACATTTAGGGCTGTCAAGGGCTTCAGAGGCCATTTTTCCAAACCTTTCATTTTCCAAAGGATGAAATCTTCTGATGTAACCATGGTGACCTAGGTAGAAACAGTGAGGAATGAGATTAGAACTCATGTCCTCCATGCCTGAGTATACGACCACTATAAAATAAATTACTCAATCCATTACAATTGATTGCCTATAACTTCCTGGCACTATGTTAATGGTACAAAAAGTATGAAAGTCATTGTCTTCAAAATGTTTTTATTTTTTCCATGTTATATGTCCCTTTAAGTATTTATACAATTATGCAAATAGTGGAAGAGAAAAAAACAATTTGATTGCCCTTATATTTTTGGTTTTCAAATATATAGCCCTTTGGAGATCTTTATCCTAATTGCTTTCTGTCCTCCCACAATATGCTGCTTGTTGGCTATATAATCTCTACTTGGACTTATCCATCTATCCACTGAGACAGGTCATTTCCTGAATGGCTTTCCATCTGGCCTGATGCTAATTATGCTGACCTTAATAATGCACAACCTGGCAAGCCCTTTGAATTCCCTAAAAACTAACTATTTTCAAAAGAAGTAATTTTTAACCTGGGTTATTCCGATATTTATATTCCAATATAATTGTATTTTATGCATTTAAAATATTCTGAGAATAGGATTCTAAGCAGATTGCCAAAGATAGCCAATAAATGAGCAAAAAATGGCCCAAACTCTTGTATTAGGTTATATATTTTATGTATTTCATAGGTGTTTGTTTTTAATAGCAAAGATCATGTTTTATATGTTTCTGGATTACCTAAAATACATCATTGTTTCATAGCCAATGAAAAACTGAAAAAAATAAAATAGAGGCACTTTTCAGTTTATGATTCCTGTAGTAATGTTAAATAAAATTATTTGTTCCCTAATACCTATGTGGCACAGTTTATCCAGTGAAGGACTTCAGATCTTGCCTTAGATATTTGCTGATTGTATGACTAAAGAAATCTCTTGATTTTTTGTGTCCCCAGTTTCTTAACGGTATTTTTCATAGGAATATTGTGAGATTGACATGATCAACATAACTAAAAAACTTTTCAAACCTTAAACTGCTACGTAAATACTAGATCATCAGCATTATTGTTATTATTATTATATCTATCATTTTTGTCATCCTCCAGTTTCTGGACTCAGTTGGTAGTTAAAATTCTCCATAGGCTTCTCTGGACCTCATGTTGAAAAATTCCCAACAAAAGTAATTGGGGCTGGGTATAGGATTATTAGCAGCATTTATCATCAGGAAAGTTTTATATAGGAAGTAATATAAAATAATCTTCTAGTATTCCCCACACCAAACACAGGTGGGGTAGCTAGGTGGTACTGTAGGTTAGTGGCCAGGACATGAATGCTTATTCAGGAAAACTTGGGTTTGAATCCTACCTCAGACACCTGTTATCTCTAATCCAGGGCAAGTCACTTAGCCTTGCTATGCCTCAGTTTCCCCATCCATGAAGTGCTTTGCAAATATTAAAATCTTATATCAATACTGGCTCTTATTATCTCAATTGGAGTTCATCTTTCTTGTAACTATAATTCTGAAAAAAAATAAAGCAACACCTGGAAGCAAGAATACATAAACATTTGCATTTGTTACTCAATATGATTGGCACATCTGGCAACAGAAAATAAAACAATATTGAAATAATGATATTAACATACAGACCTTGCATTGCCTGCAGGTATGGGATTCATCATCTGGTTTTGTTACAGGATATTCCACAAAATGCGTGAGTCTGAATTAAAAGATGGAAGGTAAATTTAAGGAATTATTTTCTGTTCCCTGTGTCTGCATTCTTCACCTTAGCCAGGTATTCCAAGCAGCTTTCCATTCCCCATTGTTATAGTGGAAAGAGCATTGCATTTGGAAATTAGAAGTCTTGGGACTGATTTCTATCTCTATAGATTTGTGACTGTGCCAGTCTGAGTTAGTCCAGTCAAGGTCTCAGTTTCCTCATACATGTTGATTTCTTCATCCATTTCCAGGTCCAAATTCTATTATTTTCTGACTCTTTATGCAGTGTTTGGATTCTGTATGAAGGGTATAAAGGGAACTAACTTAGGTTGTTGTGTTCTTGTGTGTTAGTATAGCACTATTTATTTTTCTTTTCTTTCCTTCTCCATATTTGATGGTCTCCTTGCTTTTGTATTATCTTCCTGGATGATGAACTTATCTATGCATCTACTTCCATGGGCCATATCCTGAATGGTTTCCTCTCTATCCTGATTCTACTTATGATGACCTTAGTAATTCATAATAGCAAATGCTTTGAATCTAGAGAACCGTCTATTCTCTTAGAAAGGAATTCTTAACCTTGGTTTCAGGGAACTTCATTAAAATATAATTTAATATTTATATTTAATTTAATATTTATATTTCAGTATAATTGATATTCTGATAAATTTTATTTTATGTATATAAAAATGTTATTCTAAGAAGGAGTCTGTAGGTTTCACCAGGTTTACCTTGCCTAAAAGGTCCATGAGACAAGCAAAAATAATAGTTAAGAACCCCTGTTAATCTTATATCTCATTATACAGTTTGTTGTTTGTTGTTTAGCAAAGACCGTATTTTGTACATCTGGATTACTCAATATACTTCAGTGCTTCAATTCAATTTCTTTTTTTCAGTTTGGTGAGTATGCTTATGGGTACAGATTGGAACTGTTATCAAGAAGTAAATAAGGTAATCTAAGTGGGTCAACGAGGCAATTTGGGTGTGAGGAAGGATAAAGGGGAATATTAGGTGATTATAAGATGATTGCAGGAGAAATGAAGATCCTGGAAGGTATGTAGGAGATAAAGGAAATGGGGTATGTAGGAGAGGGCAGCTCAAACAGGTTTATTCCCAGAGGCTTGAGACAGAGGATACAGGGAGGAAATTAGGTCCAGTAAGAAATGTTTAGGTTTTGGCTGGAGGGATTCTCTTGTCAGTTTCTCAAGTCTCTTGAGGGAGGAGTCGAGAGGGCCCCTCCCTGCCAGTCAAACTGATTGCTGGAGGAAGTCTCTGGTAGGTACTTCCTGCCAGGATGGATGCCCCCAGTTCTCTCAAATAAAAAGAAAATGATTCCTTCCCTCTTTAGTCCTTGTCTCAATTTTTGATACAATGATTCACCAGAGGCTTGAATATGTAACAAGGGGATTTATTAATCTCAGGTTAGTCAGAGGGAAAGAGGTTCAGGATTTTTTAACTGCTGCTAGGGATAGGGGTGATGGTGGGGGATGGGTCGTGGAGAGGTTTAGACTGAGAGAGCCTGCTCTCCCTGTTGGGAGATTTGACTGCCTTTTAAGTAAAGTCCTTATTAAATCACTAAAACTAGGGTAACTTATTTGAGGATACTCTACTTGTCTATATAAACTAAAACCCACAATTTTCAATCACCAAGCCCTCCCTTCCACCCAGGGCCCAAAGGAAATTCAGGGGAAGGGAAGGGAATGTAGATGGAGAGATCAGGGAGAGGTCCAGAGAAATGAGACAGGTTTAAATTTCCCCAAGACAAATAAGCACAGGCCAAAGCCGAAGCAATTAGGCCAAAGCCAAGCCGAAAGGCTGCAGCTAACAGGCTAAGCCAAAGCAAAGCCTCCAGCCACAGCGAAAGCCAGAAGGCAAAAAGCCCCATCAGTTGGAACTTCACCTCTATTTATAGCTTTAAGTTCTAACTGACTTTCTGAAGATTCTAAGACTTCTAACTGATTTTTTGTGACTGTTAGAAATTACAGAAGCAAAAAGTTTCTGTTAGCCACCTTGTATTACAGAACACATCTGTATATTAATACAACAATTCTTAATTAACTTATTTTTTCCATATGTCAGTGTTTCTTTTTCAATACAATTTTTTCCTTTGTCATCTTAAGCATTTTATTTTATGCATTTAAAACTTAATTCTGAAATGGGACCCATAGGCTTCACCTAACTGTCAAAGGGGACCATAACTCACAAAATGGTGGTGTTCAGAAATAATTGTGATAGTCTGTGTGATAGGTTTGTCAACTATTTCCCACACTATTTATTTAACTCCTTTGTTTGCAGCTAGTTGGTAGTGGATTTAGTGTACAAAGAGACCTAGATTAAAATACTGGCTCTCACTCCATATAACTTCAGTCAAGTAAGTCATTTAACCCCTATGAGGGGAATTAGACATAATTATTTTTTCATTTATTATCAGGAATGATTCTTACTTTGTAGTGAGAAGATTCTATATATGAGGTTTATATGTGGCTTTCCATTTTGACCAAACTTTTGTTATACAATTAATTACTCATGAATAATAATTGATTACATAAACATGTATGTCATGAAACACATTCAATTTCTTCTTTCCCTTAAATTAATTTGGGCATTCTTTTCTTTGAGTAAAGGATAAAGACATTTCACTTCCCCAAAGTTAAGGCAGAAAACATGATTAAAAAAAACATATATTATGGCAAATGCTGTCACATACTAAATTCCTCAGTTTTCCTGTTCCTTTTGATGATCTCATGTTAAACCAGCTGATGAGAACAGAAGAAAACGAGAATAGCATTATTGTCATTTCATTGCAGTTTAAATATAAACACTTTGAACTGTTTATCCTTCGATCCATGCATTCATTTCCAAGCAATGTTCCCTCTCTCTGTTTAGCAGAGGCTAATGAGAATTCTGATTAGATTAAAAATATATATTTTCCTGAAATTATCTTCTGTGCTTTCTCAATCTATTGTAACATTCTTCTATCATGTCTTTTATCTGGGGGTACCACTTTAATCTAATATCCCCTAAAGGTTCAAGAGAAGATACAGTACAGCTAGTTATTTGTAAAGACCTTGGATACAGTAGGACGAGGGGAAATTCATGATTTTTTAAAAGAGAGAATAAAGCATTGAGTTAGTGCTTTGAGGAAATGTGTTTACAAGGAGTACAAGCCCAAGAAACTTACTTTGTGCTTTTGGGGACAGGGCTAGCCCTTCAAACAGATATTCTAGCATGGATATACTTGAAAATGAGAGTGGCCATCTATAAAATGTTAGTTCAAAAACAAAATGTCTTTCATGAATGGATAAATAAGCAAGGGAACAAGGGTGAAATTGTTGTGAAAGATAGAGCATATTTCTTTTCTGGAAATTTTGAAAAGAACTCACCCAGTGCTTTGAAAGTAGCAGATAATAATTCAGTATGAATTCAAATGCAATCAAAAGGAAAATGTTCCTGTAAATGATGTCTACTGGGGTGAGGTTTCAGTGAGTCCCTGGTTTCCTACCCTCTCTGCCCTTGCCTGAGAAAAATTCTTCTGAGATTACCTTCCATCTACTACTTTATATGAAGTTAGCAATTATATAGCCCTTTATGGTTTACAATCTTACAAATATTATCTCATTTTGATCCTCCCAGCAAACATGGTAGTAGAAATTATTATTATCCCCATTTTCCAGTTGAGGAAATTGAGGCAGCATGATGTTAAGAGACTTGTTCAGGATTATATAACTAGAAATGTCTGAAACTGAACTTGACTTCCTGACTCATAGTCTACAACATAGCCCTATAAAATATGTCTATTTATTTTTGCCTCCCTTAATAGAATGCAAGCTTTTTGAAAGTGTGAACTGGTTTTGCTTCTTTTTTTTTTGTCCTTAGCATAGTGCCTGACATTTAGTAAGCATTTTCTATATGCTAGTAGACTGAATGATTTTAGAAATATTCCTTAGAACTAAGTCATTGATTTCCAGGAGTCACTTATTAAAATGCAAACAATATCATAGTAGCCTATAAAACCACTAGCCCCAACACATATCAATATAATTTGATTATTGGTTGATTTCCATGACATTTGACTTGAAAGATTTCCCTCTCTTCCCTGCTGTCATCTGGAAGGCACATGAGACCAGGGATAGATTAAATGTTAATTTATTTCTTGTTCTTATGCTGAAGCTAGGAAGTTAGAAAATTAAGAAATTATAGTGTAAAATCTTTGATATTTGTTTTTGTAAGCTTCCATATGACATGTTGAAAAGTTTCTACCACAAATCAATAAGCCTGGGCTCCTGTAGAGGAATCTTTTTTGTCATTTCTGGTGGCAATGATTTGATCCCAATTATATCTCCTAATACCTTCCACTTCTTTTAAAATATTTTTATTCTTTTGTCCAATGATTCTTTGACAATATGTTGTTGTTGACTTCATGTGGGGGGCATCCATGGAATGTTTCTTAATGGATCTTAAGCATTTCATTCATCCAGAGATAAACCACTTTCCATATGATTCAAGAAATCCATTGATACACACCAGTTATCATTCCTTATGATAATTTTGTAAGTAAAGTTCTATTCATCCCAAAAGCATTTCTATAAATTGTATCTTGTATACCAAAGCAAAGGCGGGTGTCGGTACTTTTCCTCATTTTTAATTAGGAACTATAAATCTCTCTATAGCTGCTATTTGTGTATTGGGGTAGGGTAGTTTGAACTGTATTTTATTAAGGTGCTGTATATTTTTATTTGGACCTTCCAGATACATTGTTCATTTTACTGGGTCAAAATTATACTGTTATTGTATAAGCATCATTTACTTCATATGTATTCTCTCTGTTAACCTTTGATTTCAGGACTCATGTCATTTTCTTAACATTTCCTGTTTCAGTTATTTTCTCAAGAAGTTAGTGGTTGATCTGTCTTACTTGTACAACATGAAAAAGTTTAATTATTATTAATGATAATAATAGTAATAGCTATCATTTATAATAACTAACATATCAATAACTATCATTTAGCACTGTGCTAAATGATTTACAAATTTAATTTTTTTATATTTTTGTCTTAATCTATTGTTTTAGTTTGGACTCTAGAAGTAGACTCAAAGCCTCTATTTTACCTTGGTACATATCCAGAATTTAACACTTACTACCAAATGACATTTTTATATCACTGGAGAGTTTCCATGAAATGAAATAACTGTTTAATGGAGCCATATAAATGCATATTATCAATGCACATGAAGTGATTAATATAATGTTGTGATATGACTCTCTCTTTGACTTGAAAGCCATATTTGGTTCTATTCCAGAGTGATGATATTGGATTTAAGACTAGGGAGAACTCCAGGGAATTTAAACTGGCTCCTCAAAAGTGCTTTTAAAAGCTAAGAAAATAATTGATATTCATTCTGAATCTGAGTCTAGATCTCTGCCCTCATAATAGCTATTAATAGTTGGGTTCTTTCTCCTTTGCTTGTTTATTTATTTATTTTTAAGTTTAGTTGCCAGGCCAATAGACTTAATTATTGGCTTTTTTTTGGAATCCCAGAATTCCTATTGTGTTGATGTATGTTATCTCAGATTTCAGGATTGTGTGTGTGTGTATGTGTATGTGTGTGTGTTTGTTTTTCCTGAGTTCCATTTAATTATTCCAGTTCTTATAGCCTAGAGTCAGATGGACTTCTGGTCCCCTGCTCATCCCTGTCAGTGATTAACTTCAAATATTCCAAACAAAGCCCTTGGTCAGTTATGCTATTGCAAATGCAAGCATCCAGTCTGCCTCCCCCTGAAGCAATAACCAGGGTCTCCATTCTTCTGAGAGTGACCACAGCTCAAGAGCTCCAGTCCTTCAGCAAACACATTCACTAGTACTTGTTCCTTCCTCATTCCTACTATCCTCCTGCTGCATCCTGGGGAAAAGCAGGTCCTAGTCCACTCCTTCAGTTCCCAGCCATGGACTAGCTAGTGTCACCTGAGCCTCAGACACAGCAGACACAGCTGCTCCTAGAGCCCTCTGCCTAAGGGTTCAAAACAAGGTGAGTTTGCTAATCTTGCTTTCCAGGGCTGCTTTGTGGATTCCCTGTTTCTTCTGTCCCTGCCCCCAGTGCCTTCTTTTGTGGGAAGTCAGAAACCTTCCTAACTAGTTCTTCTTGGCTGTTCAGCTTCACTCTGGATTCCTATCTGTTTTTATTATTTTGGGTATGAATTTTATGAAAATTTTTTGGTTGTTTGTTTTTTGTATGTGTTTGGTTGTATGGAGGTTTTAGGACGGTGAGAAAGGTTCACACCCTACTCTGCCATCTTCCCACAATGCTTGCTATTAATTCTGTAAATATGAATAATAAACAATATTTAAGAAATTTAGGACCCATAAAAGATGGCACATGCTAGAACTGAGGTATCAAAAGTATTAATGGCAAAATTCCTGAGAGGATCCTAAACCAGATTAAGATGTAGTTGGGAAATATTTGATAAAATAAACAAAAAAACCAATATAATTTGAAGTTAATTTGTAGTTACTGCCCACAGGTTTCTGTTTCTACTTGAATTTGACACTATTTGTTGAAAACCACAGGGCAGAATCTAATAAAATGCAATTTAATAGAGATAAATCCCAAGTTTTATACTTAGGCTCAAAGAAGTCAACTTCACAAGTAAAAGACAGAAGAAATCACTAAAAAGAACTTGATTTGAAAAAGACTGAGGGTTTTGGAGGGCTCTAATATGTCAACCACCTGATATTACAAAGAAACCTGATACAAATATAAGTTACATTGATAGACACAGTTTCTAGGTCTGTTAAGAGGATAGCCCTAGGATATAATGCCTTAGATCACATATGGAGTACAGGAATTCCTTTTTGGGGGCCACATTTGCAATGATAAGATGATTTATATTCAGATGAGATCAGGAGGGCCTTGTAATTGTGCCAGGAAATCAGTGGAAGGAGAGATGTTTTTTTAAAATTTCTTTTTGTTTTGTTTTGTTTTGTTTTATTTTTAAATTTTGAATATTTTCCCATAATTACATGTTTCATGTTCTTTCCCTAACCCTGAACCCTCTTCACCCCTCCTCCCCCGTAGCCGACATATAATTCCATTGGGTTTTACATGTATCATTGATCAAGACCTAGGAATTAGAGATGTTTAATCTCAATAGACAAAGACTTAAGGAGGACATAATGTTTGAAGGGTTGTCAGGTAGAACTGTGATTAGATTTGCTCTGCCTGGTCTCAAGGGGCAAACTAGTTGAATTGGGTGAATATTGCAAAGAAGCAAATTTAGACTTGATATAAGTGGGGTAAGTAACTCTTTCCAAAAGTGAAATGAGCTATCTTTGGGCCAAAGGGCCCCACTAAAGATAATCAGATAAAATTTAGAGGACAACTTGTAAGGTATGGTCTAGAATTGATTCTTATTTAGATATGGGCTACATCAGATGATATTTCAGATTTTTTCTGATTCTAAGATTCTGTGATTTATTTGTTGTGAGAAAGTTATAAGGTTCATTTCATTACATTTCTATCATTATTTTACCTTTGATACTATAAAGGGAGGCAAAGACAAAAGTATCTCAACATGAATACCATTTTCTTGTGCTTTATGCAGCTACTTAAAGTACATACACACCATGCTTTAAATCTATAATTATTATTAGCAAATATAATTTAGATGCCTAAATTGTAAAGGTTTATATAATAAACTTATTTTCCTTTTTCTTATATTCAGGTATTAATTCAAAGAAAAGATGATTCTAAAAAAATAAGAATGTTTAATCATATAAAAGGTGAATGTGGCCATTGGAAAAAGAAAAAATATAATTAAAGACTGAATTTTTTTCAATGAGAAGGACGGAAACTGGAAAAAAGGAGCAAAAGACACAAGTATTTCTTTTCTATGTAAATTTCAAGAAAGAAGTTCCTAGCATTCTGAAATCCTTGAATAGTAATTCAGATGTATCCAATGGAAGAATTCTATAGGTCAATAGGAACCCAATAGGGCATGCTTCCAGAATAGTCAGAAAATTTTAAGGAAGAAACTCAAAGAAAAGGTTTTGCTGAATCAAGCAAAACAGACAGAAATTTCATCTTAGGCAAAATCTCTGAATTGAGACCTAGAATTTATCAAGTTATCAGAATAAGCTATGTATACTGGCGATACACATGGGAAATCTTTCCAGGCTGAAGTGCCCTCATTAGTCTTAACAGCTAACACTAATGTTACATATTCACCAAAGCAATTTATTCTCACAATCTATAATTGTGTCAAAACTTTTTTGATTTGTTAAATTGAAGGAAATGACCTGTCAATTCAGTGAAAAAAATAATTAGACAGTGAAGTCATTTCCCTGAATGAACAGGTCAGTTTAATTAAAATGGTCTGAAGTTGTCACCTCTGGGTGGTGAACTGAGGGTTCATTGGCGAACGGAAGGAGTTTTGCCTTTCACAAGAGAAGGACTTTTATTCTTAAATAGGGTAAGATATTCATATTTTGGCAGCATTCAGCATGAAAGCAGACATCTGGACTCCTATTTAGTATTTCTCACAGTGTCTTATAGGTATATGATTTGGCAGCTTCTAGAAGCGAAAAAGGTCTTTGGTGCGTCTATTTGTATTTTTATTATTTGCAAAGATGGGCACTGAAACATATCAGTGTTAGGAATAATTTAAAAACAAATAAATAGTTTAGTGAATTTTTAAGTAGGGGTTTCAGTGTTCTATAGTTATAGCCCATGCATCTTTTGTGTTAGCTGAAGAGAAAACAAGAAAAATCTGGAGTAGTAAAAGTGTTAAGTATGGATGAATGTAATGAGCCAATGAGTGGCATAGTGGATCTTGGGCTAATGGGATCATAGAGACAATAACAATAGCTAATATTTATAAAGCATTTAATGTGCCCAGCACTGTTCTAAGAACTTTAAAAATATCATTTCATTTGGTCTTCACAACTCTTTTTGGGAAGTAGGTGCTATTTCATCCCTTTTTGACAAATGAGAAAACAGAGGCAAAGAGAAATTAAGTGGGTTGTCTAGCTATTAAATATCTGAGGTTGGATTTTAACTCTGTACTTTCTGGGTTCAGGCTCAGGAATTAATCCTCTGAGCCCCCTAGCTGCCTAGAGAGGACTTTTTAAGCCATCTCTTACAATTCTTTCACTTTGCAAATGAAGAAACTGAGGCCAAAAGTAATGAAATGACTTACCTCAAATCACACAAGCAATAAAGATATATAATTGCAAGGGAACTCAGGGATTATGTAGCACTTGTTTTACACACCCACCAATTCCTATTTTATAGAAAAGGAAATTGATACCTTGAGAGATTAAATGACTCATACCAAGTCTTATAGGAAGTCAGCATCAGAGGCAAGATTAGAACCTAGATCCTCTGCTTATAATGTCACTGCCTTTCTTGTTATACAAGCAATTCATCAGAGAGTAAAGAATCGTGGATACTATCTATCCCATTAATTTTCTCAAGGGCTTTAGGCAAGTTCCTTTACCTACCAAGAGCTTGCCATCTATCTCTTTCTGATTCTTACTCATCAGTGGAAATGAAATGGAAAAAGATGAATTAACATCTCTCTTACCACCACAAAACACTTCAGGGTTACTGAGCCTCTCCAAGTTATTCACAGCTTATTATATTTGTTGTTAGCCCTATTAGAAACTCCTAGAAAGAAGAGAATGCTATTTGTTTAATTTGGGTTCTCAGAACTTTGAATAGTGTTTTGCACATCCTTAGTCATTCATTTGTTCACTAATCTACATAATTCCAAAGTTGGTTCTAATTCTTTTACTTCCTTCCATCCTTCTCTTGCTATTCCTACTGTTTGCCACAAGGAAACTATATTTGGGTGAAGAAAAATACAAAAATATTCAATTCCTTTAACACCTACCTAATGATGCCCAAAGTATGGGTGAAGTAGGAAAAGCAAGTTGTCAAGAAAGAGTCTAGGGAGGCTCCTTTCTCTCACCTTCTAAAAGTTTCCTTAAAAGTGCTAAAATAGGGGGCAGCTGGGTAGCTCAGTGGAGTGAGAGTCAGGCCTAGAGACAGGTCCTAGGTTCAAACCCGGCCTCAGCCACTTCCCAGCTGTGTGACCCTGGGCAAGTCACTTGACCCCCATTGCCCACCCTTACCACTCTTCCACCTATGAGACAATACACCGAAGTACAAGGGTTTAAAAAAAAGTGCTAAAATGTGAGCTCTTTTATTTTTTATGTGAATGTTTTCCCTTTCCTCTTAACAAGCATTGTAAGCATTGACATTAATCTGTTGACTGTTGCTGAATATATCAGATATGCTTCATAAATGTGCACCTGCTGGGTTGCTGGGTGAAACTACGATATTTTGATGCTTCATTGAATTCAATGGACTGACAGCTTAAAGGGGCAGAAGGGAAAATATGTGTTGTAGCGGTGAGGGAGAATCCAAGAATAAATGGGTTAATAATACACCACTATAAATTCTTCAATGTAACCAATTATTCGTGAACAGGATAGAAAAAACAAAGCATTACATAAAGCCTAACTGAAATGAAGCAATAGCAAGCTTTCTGTTCTGAAATGGAATCACTTCTTAGATTACATTGATCAGAGACTCTTTAATAAGAGTATGCTGTGGCTGACTTTTAAAAAAATAGGAGTAATTTTGAAGTAAGACTCTTTGAACATTCTATGTATCTTGAGTAGCCAATACTGATTAAATATTAAAGGTATAAAAAATGACTTAAAAAAATGAACTTGGCATATCACACTCTGTTATGTGGCATTACATTTTAAAAGTTTCAACAAAAAAGCCTATGAAACCTCCATGTATATCCACATAATAGCCCCTGATTGTTCTAAAAAAAATTGCCCATTCCACAGAAAACATTATAAAGAAAATTTAATTCTGCTTCAAATGTATCTATTCCATTGACATAGTCAAAGCAATTCAGCCATGAGTTGGAATACAAAATATGCCTCTCTCAACCTGAAATAGAATTTCTCGAGGTCCTTAATTTCTACATCCTTTTAAAGGAATCATAGGAATTGTGGACAAATCAATTTCAGCCTACAAGATGTGATCATTTAAAGCAAACGTAATTGTTTTGTCTTCTTTTGCTCATAATGTTTATGGTATTTCCATTCTCTTTCTAGGCTTTTCTTTGTTTCCAAATGACTTGTCACAATGATCACAATGAAAAGTCTATAATAAAACTCTACACCTACATATCTTTATGTGCATAACAGTATACAGAACAAAGCCTTATCCCTCTGATTTCCCTTTATGATAGTATCAAATATTTAAGAAGGAACTGGATAGAAACATTTTCTTTTCTTAAAAGAACATTTATTGTTTTTCTATTTATAACGATAATGGTGATCATTATAGTACATGCATGCAAATGCATACACATGCCTGTGAAGCACACAGATATTTATATATGCATATTGTACACATGCATACCATACAGTGTCCCAAAATTCATAGTGCAGCTTTAAGCTTTAATAGGTTTTTAAAAGTTCAAGCTTCAAAGGTTAAAATTATTCTAAGGATTTGGGATATCCTACATTTATATATGATATTCAATATTGTATTATTTATCATATGTTATGCTTATACACATACATTTTATATATATAATACACACATAAATTCATATATAATTATATAGAAGTTCACATAAGCACATACATGCAAAATGGAATATAATGCTAGTGTACATATTATATATACATACGTATAGACAGGTATATATTTATGCATGTAGACATGCACATATGTATTTTTTTCAAATGCAAATACACATTTATACATATTCCATGCAAATAACACTTTGATGTTCATTAAATTCTTTATTATTTTTAATAGTACATATTGTGGTATGGACCACATATGTTAATAATAAATTGATGCTTATTAATATTGTGATAATACATATTCTTTGTTAATAGTTCTAACTTTTTTAAGGAGAAAGCAAAGGAAATGTATATGTTACAAATATTTACAGCATCTCTTTTTGTTGTGGTAAGGAATTGGGAACTGAAGGGATGTCTATCAATTGAGGAATGGTTGAGCATGTTGTGCTTTAAAGGAATACTATTGTGCCCTAAGAAATGATGAGCAAGATGACCATAAAAGAACCTGGAAAGACTTATATCAAGTGATACAACGTAAAGCATGCAGAACCAGGAAATGTTGCTCACAGTAGCAACAATGACGTATGATGATCACCTGCAAATGATTTAACTATTATCAACAAGATAGATATTCAGGACAATTCCAAGAGATTGATGACAAAAAAGTAGAGCCAGAACCCATAGAAGGAACTGAGTCTGAATATCATTTTCCACTTCATTACCTCCATGAATTTTTCTCTAGTGTAATCAACATGTCTTGTTTCACAACATAATAAAATATGTATTCCATGATAATACATGTACAACCTATAGGCTATAACTTGCCTTCTTGGGGAGGGTTGGAATGGAGAGAAAAAAAAAACAGAATGAGACATTCACTTTTGGACATAGGTGATGTAGGAATTTGTTTATCTTGGGTAAGCATGTTTATTATAATTAAATATCTATTTAAAATAATTCACATGTTTTTATTATTGTTATATTATGTATGTTATACATATGAAAAGGTTAGTTTGATCTCAGAGATGCTCCTGCTGTAGGCAATGCTTAGATCTCACTCAGATTCATTCTGGTCTACCTAAAGTTTGTGTTCTTAGTTCACAAAAAATGAATGCATATACTGGCTGATAGACATCTCAATCTAGTTTACTGCCTACATGTTACCGATCAGGCAAATTTCTTTGTTTTTGTCTGAATTATACAATTTAACCTCACAAAAATATTAGTAGGAGCTACCTACACTTTTTCCCTATATCATTACTTTGTGAAATGACCTAATAAAATTATTTCTAAAACAATAACAGGTTTTTGGGTTTAGACTCTGACAATCACTAATAATTTTCAGTGCTCCAAACCACTGTTCACAATTGTAAGTGGCAGAAGAGCTGCCATTGTGTCCCTATAACAGTCAGTGACCTCACCTTTTTTTTCATACAAGTATTTTTTGGGGAAATGGACATGTACCCTCAATATATGTATATATTTGTTATAAATTATATAAATCTATTGCCAGAGTAAAATTATCTATATTATAAGTCTGAATAATCTGTCATTAAAAATAAACAAATGTATTTTGAAAAAAATATTTTATTTGAGATTATTTGAGAAATCTTTTCTCAAAATATCATCATCATCATTATGTTTAGTGTATTTTAATGGAAAGTACTACAATTATATTGTCTTTGAAAATTGTGGTTAAAAATTTTGTGAATCAGAGATTCAAAAGCCTGGTTCTTGTTTCAGTTAGTTTGGATATTTTACATTAATAGCTGTTTTAGAAGGAAAATGTAGCTCACAAAAAATGTAAATTCAAGTAGAAGTTCATTATCAGATGTGCTTACTAGAACATGATATCTTTTTTTCAAACCCACCCACAAATAAAGGAAGCAAAATTTTAGCTATTGTTGCTGAAATTTTACAGTAAATATCTATGCCAATGTCTTGATTTCAAACAATTGAATTTCTTGATTTCAAACAATTGAATTTGTCGACAAATTTGAAGTTTTTGCATACATACATACATGTGTGTATTGTGTGTATATTGAATATGTCTATATATAAGGATTATTGACAATTTTCTATCTCAATATTTTTTAAAAGGTTAAAAATTATTACTCCATGTTTTAAGTATAAAATATTAACATTTTATTTACATTTTATTATTTTATAATTATCTAAGTTATATATAACATATAAAATATGATTTCTATTGATAACTCATTATTAACAGCAATTCAGAGAGAAGAAGCTAAGTATTTGGAAGGAGAAGGTGAAACAATGTTAAAAGTATCATAGAAGTCAATAAAAATAGAGGTTGAGAAAAGACCATCAAATTTGTCAATTTATAGATGATTGATCACTTTGAAAAGAACAGTTTCAGTGAGGAGATAGTTGAGAACTGGGGAGTCTAAATGGGTAATTATGCCATTGAAATAAATACATAAATTCACAACAATGGTGGATATTAGGAGAAAGAGCATTACGTCATACTGCCACCCATCATGATTGTTTATCTGAATTGCTCATTCTTAACCATGGAAGCAAAAAGAAATTATATTTATGTTGAATTAGAATCTTAGTCACTGACCATAGACCTTTAAAACGGAATCTAACATCTAAGTGTGAGCCACAAGGAGATGAGTTCCGAGGATCAGGACATGAGGGACGTGGAGACAAGTAGGGTATTCTAACTACACTTCTTTTGGGGATGTCTGGATGGCTGCCAGGTTATATAGCCAGTCTGAGGGTCCAATGTTGTTTCAGCCACAGTATAAAAAATAGGAAGGGTTAGGTTAGAGTGAATGATGAGGGTTTTATGGTTGTGTTATATATATGGTTGTGTTACAGTTGGGAATATATGCAAGTGGATCTCTCCACATACATTGATTATGTATGTATAACATATGTAGAATTCTGTTATATTTTTCATACACACATTTATACAAGATCCTATCATATATATTTTAATTCAATGAAAATCAAACCGTGATGAGATTTTTAGGACTTAAAAAACCCTGATGGATCTCTAAAAGATTTCACCTTTAGTAAATCTTGCTAAATTATGCCATGATTTCGTTCTTTTATTTTTGGATTTACCCCCCTGGAACCATCCACATAATCCTTTCCTTCATTGGCATTTACCCTCTTCATATACTTAAAGATAATTGCCATGTTTTCCCTTAAGCATTATTGGGCTAAGCTTTACATATTTAATTATTTTAATCTTTTCCTCATAAGCAACTCCCCCTGGCCCCTTAAACACGGCTCTGCCTGTTCTATAAATTCCCTCCTGCTTTTCTACATGTTTGGTGCCTGCAGTGTGAAATGCGAGGTGCCAGCCCACAATAGGCATTAAGAGCTTGGCTCTTTCCTAACATTAAAACTCACATTTTGAACTCTTTTTCCTGCTCTTTCTATTTCATCACTAAATAATTCTTCATTGTATTCTTGTCCAGAATCATAACATATTAGAATAAGTTCAGATCTTCCAGGCTACCTAGTCCCACCTCCTCACTTTACCAATGAGAAAACTAAGGTCAAGAGAGGTAAATAAAGTTGTATGGTTTAACCTCTTGATTTTACTGATGAGGAAACTGAGTTTCAAGTGGCTTCCTCAGCTTCCCATTGCTTGTCACTGGCAGAACAAAGGACTAGAAACTATCTTTTGCTAAAATCCTTCAGGAAGGTCTCATCTTGAGATGACACGTATTATCGATGCTAATTTGATGTGGGTACAAGCTCTAGGAGAGCCAATCCAGCTGGAATAATTTCAAGTTCAAGCCAAGGGAAAGGAGGCAGGCAAATGTCCAGCGTTATTCAGTTGTGTCCGGCTCTTCATGCCCCTGTTTGGGGTTTTCTCAGCAAAGGTACTGGAGTGATTTGCCATTTCTTTCTCTATCTCATTCTACAAATGAGGAAATAGGATTAAATAACTTGCTTAGAGTCACACAGCTAATAAGTGTTTGGGGCCAAGTTTCAACTCAGGAAGATGAATCTTCTTGACTTCAGGTCCTATACTCTATATGGAAAGTTAAATCTCAATGGTCACTTATATCATAGAAGCATTGGGACCTACATCTAAAAAGAAGCCATAGATAAAATCACAGGTAACAAAAGAGTTGAAGAAGCAATCCACATTTATATATTTTAAAATAAAAACAATGATAATATAGCTAATATTTATATAACACTTTAGAGTTCACAAAGCACTTTTCATATATTATGTTATTTGAGCTTCCCAACAACTGTGAAAGTCAGGTGCTATTCATATACCCATTTTACAGATGATAAATATTAGTTTCCAAGGGTTCAAGCAACATGCACAGAATCACCCAACTAATGAGTATCTGAGTCAGGATTTTAATTGTGGTCTTTATGACTTCAGTATCTTTGCATTGAAAGCCTCAAAGTGGGCCATAAAGAGTTAGATATGATCGAAAAACACTAAACAAAAAGACAAAATCTGTAGTAGTGAGGAAGGCAGGTGTACCAGATTGAGAAATGGCCTTAGAGAGAGGAGAACATGGATTCAATTTGTTCTTCCTGTTACTGTCACCTATGGTAATGAATTCACAATTCTGAATGTCCTACCACCCATATATCTATATCTAAATTTATATCATCCAGGGGGCAGCTGGGTAGCTCAGTGGATTGAGAGTCAGGCCTAGAGACGGGAGGTCCTAGGTCAAATCTGGCCCCAGACACTTCCCAGCTGTGTGACCCTGGGCAAGTCACTTGACCCCCATTGCCCACCCTTACCACTCTTCCACCAAGGAACCAATTCCCAGAAGTTAAGGGTTTAAAAAAATAAAAAAAAAAATAAATTTATATCACCTATATCTATAGCTCTGGCTATTTATGTATTTTTCAAAAAATATTTTATTCCAATAAAATTTTATATATGTTTTTCAAAGTTATATGATTCATATTGTCTCCCTTCATTCTTCTCTCTCTCCTCCCAGAGTTGACAAGCATTTACTATGTAACCACTGGGTGATACATGTATTATCACTCAAAATATGTTTTTAGATATTCATTTTTGTAAGTGAATAATCTTATAAAACCAAAATCCCAAATCATATAGCCAAATAAACAAGTGATAAATCATATTTTTTATCTACATTTCTATTCCAACAGTTCTTTCTCTAGATGTGGATAACATTCTTTTTCATAAGTCCCTCAGAATTGTCCTGGATCATTATATTGCTATTAGCAGCAAAGTTTATCACATTTTATCACCCTACAATATTTCAGTTACTGTGTATAATGACCTCCTGGTTGTGCTTATTTCATTCTGCATCAGTTCATGTGAGTTCTTTCCAGTTCATGCTGAAATCATCCTGTTCATCATTCCTTATCTGCCTATTTATGTATAAATTAACCTCTCTCTTAATTTCCTCTTCCACAAAATGATGAGAGTAATATACAGGATTACTATATAGAAAACATCATTTTACCCTTAAAAATTCTCTCTGATTCTTTAACTGATCATTCTTCTCTCTTCTTTCTCCCATCTTTTTCTCCCTCCCCCTATCCCCCCATTATGTGAGTTAATAAGTTTAGAAAAAGGGAACTGGTAAAGAGTTGCAAAGTGATGATTATAGCATCAGAACCAGTAATTAATGAGAAGAGCCAGCTTAAAAGAATTTAAGGACCCTTGAGGGCAGACATTGTTTTTGTTTAGGATTTTGCTTCCCTTGTGCCTTTTTACGCACACAAATACATGCAAATTTACACACAAAAACTTTTGAAAATATATTCTACAACTGCAATTTCTTTGGCATGAGAGGCTTCTGGTACTGAACTCCCTCAACCAAAACATCAGTACCTTTGGCCACTTTCAGTCTAAAAGAGTTGCCTCAAGGCACTGAGAAATTAAATAATTTCCTCAGGACCACACAGTTAACAAATAGGATAGAATTTGAAACCACCTCTTCTCAACTCTAAGCCCAGCTCACTCATTCTTCAGGTGTCTTATTCCATTGTACATAATAGGAATTTAATGAATATCGAATGGCCAAACTGAATTCAGAGAAGCTTTGAATTTTATCAGCAGGGAGAGAAACATCTAAAATAGTCATCTCTGTTCTGACCTGTACCCACCCTGCCCAAATCTGACCAAGCTGTGGCTGAGACCCCTAGGTCTGATTAGTGAGAAAAAAATAAAACTTACATTTAATCCACCTTTTGACAACCTATTTCATAAGTTGTGAGTGACATTTTCTTTGAGATTTTAAAAGTTCTTGACAGAATTTTCCATGAAAAACTAATAAATGGGTTGTATTAGCACCCCCTTAAATTCCCTCATGTATAATTGCTGTAATATTTTCTTAGGACCGCAGCAATTTGGTATATTTTTTCTTCTAAAATCTAAAATAGCAGGGATGGGAAATAAACTGCTTCACCAGTATTCTCTCCTTCACAGCCTACTGATTTTCTGAAATACACATCTTCAATTGATTAGTATATGATTTCCTGATTTATCCCTTGATACCTAAAAAATAAGTAGTAAGATTGGCAATTTTTCAATCTTTGGGAACATCTCTAAGCCTAATGAAATTTTTAAAAGGTCGGTTAAAGGTTTACTGATTTCTTTGCTCTTTTCCCTTAATCTTCTTGATGTTCTGAATGCCATTTAAAATTGGTGCTTTATCAACTTCAAGTGCTTTTCAGCCTTTTTTAAAAAGTCACTCTGACTGTTCTCTGTTGCCTAAACTTGTCTGTTTTCTTTTTAGAAATCAAATAATATCTTCTGACTCAATTCAGCTTTCTATTTGTGCAAGTCAAGTTAAGGTCTGATTTAATTTTCCATCTTAGAGAAGATTCTAGATTGACTTTTACTATTGCATCGACACACATATGATTAATACACCTATCCATTTTTCTTTTCCTACATAGGGAGGAGAATCTGACGTTTGCTCTTTTTCAGGAAGCTTCAGCTTACTGTTTGCATATCAAAGCCATGCAAGCTGTTGAAAAGTGTATCTTGACTTAAAACTTGCTGCCCTGGTTTGTTATGTTTTTCAATGAATTCAACTTTGTGCCTAAGATTTCTTATTATTCAAGCAGCCCACCAGTTTTAATTAAGTTAAGCATCCTGGAAATGAAAAGTGGTTGGGAGGTGGCTTTAAAGCCCAGAAGAATTGGATTGGATTGATGTCCTTTCTCTTTTTTAAGATAACTGTGTAACTGAGTGCAAGGCATTTAACCTCTCCTTGAATTGAGGCTTTGCTCAGGTATATAAGCATTGGACCATTCCTCAAGTTTTTCAGCATGTGCATGCATTGGGCACCTTCTCAGCCTGCTGGTTCCACTGATCTCCATGCTTAACCCAGTGAGATGGGTCTTTCTTTGATGGGAAAAACAACAACAACAACAACAACAACAAAAAAGAACTGCTTCCCCATGTCTTCTGTTGCTTCTGCAACTCCAAAATTTGTTTCGAGGCTTTTGTTCATATATATAGATATAGATATATAAATAAATAGAGATAGAGATATATAGGGATATATATCACATATATAATAGATAGATAGATAGATAGATAGATAGATAGATAGATAGATAGATGATAGAATTTATTTTTTTTTCTGTGATTATTTGGAAATGGGTTTGGGAGAGATTGGAAAATTCCTTATTCCACTGTCTTAGTTGTCAGAAGTAGAATTATTTATCACTTAACCTTTCAATATTCCAAGCAACTTTGGAGGATTAAATTACAAAGAAATGACTGATCTGAGTTGGGAGAGAGAGTTTTCTCACCTGGGAATTCTCCATGCCAAGAAAACAACAGCTTCCCTTTCTATCCCTATGCCATCTTGATAACACTGTAACAAAAACCAAATTGTGACTAGGCTATACTAGTAGAAATGAATATTCAAATAAAGGAAGGCTAGTCCTGGAGTAGGATGAGGGATAACCATTGGTCATTTCCTTAACTATATCCTCATGTCAAGAGGATGAGAGGAAGGTAGGTCTAGTTGTGATAGACTAAGGCAGGGGTTGGCAACCTTTTTGGCCATGAGAGCCATAAAGTCACATTTTTTAAAATGTAATTTCGTGAGAGCCGTACAGTGCTCACAGTGCCCTCCTGTGACAGCGCCTGAAAAAAATTGACTTTACGGCTCCTGCAGAAAGAGCCATATGTTGCCAACCCCTGGACTAAGGGAAGGACAGTGAACTGTGTAGTTAGAATGTTGTACCCCAGGACTATGTTCCCTAGAATTCCTTCAGTATTTCCCAGAATTCTTTTCCTTTTTGTCCCCAAGTGCTTAGGTTGTTTGTATATAGTTGTGTGTAACCTGGCCCTAGAACTCCTTTCTCTGGCAGTTTTGTGCTCTCCTCTTCTGTGTGTGTAATCTGGGGACATTTCTTTCTTTTTTTTTTACTGAGGTTTTGCTTCCCTTTACTTCAAGTTATTAATTAATAAACTTTATAAAATATAATACTTGGAGCATTTGCATATTCATTTTTAATCTTACAGGACAGAGCTTTGATGTTGAGCAATTAATCAATAAACATTTAAGTACCTATTATTCGCCAGGCACTAGCATTGGAAGGGCTACATTCTGAATTGTTGTAGGAAATATCAACATTGTTGGCATCACTGGTCCTTTGGAATTTGGTGCCTTCCTTGAAATATACATTAGTTCTATATGGCTAGTGATCTAATGAATTGATATTTAGTTACATCATCAGTTAACAGATATTTATTAAAAACCTATTACATGATCTATGTTAAAAGAAAGATTAAAATGTGGTCCATGCCAGAGAAAAATTTTAGAATCATCAAAATGCTATTGTCCATAATCCAGATATCATGGTGTTTGCAGAAACACTACTGGTCATAGAATCAAGACTTTAGTTATAGACAACCAGCCTGGACCCATTAACTGGCTTTGTGGCCTTATTCAGTCCTAGTAATTATTCTTCACTTTTTTCATTAAGTGAAGGGTTTCAACTATATTTCTAAGGCCCCTTTGTTCTTAAGAACAATTATCTCTGAAGATGTAGAAAATTGAACTTGTCTCTCCTGAATCTGACCTGTATCTTTCACTTCTTCCCATAGGTCTATTTCCCCCTGGCTTTGTATCCTTAGAACTCTGATCTTCTTTCTTAGTAGACTTCCACATTCTCATTAGTAATAGAAGATATATAAATGGAAAAGGAATGGGAAAAGCCAAGTGAGTGGGGCTTTATAAATGCAAGGCCACAATTCCCCCAAAGAGCTGAAGATCAAACAAGCAAAACAGGTTTACATTTTTTTTTACAGAAAAGGAAGTTTTTGTTTGGAAATTTGTTGAGAAAAGGTAATTCTAAATACCTTTGTAGAAAAAAGAAGGAATTTTTCCCCATATAAATTAGCAAATCAAAAAAACAAAACACCATTTTAGATATAATCACAAGAGGAAAACCATGCAGGTTAAGTAATTACAACACACATTTTGTTCTAACCAAAGCACCCTATCTATTCTCCCCCACATACATACATAATCTTTTTTATGGATCTTGCATAACAGGCATTTTAATAAGTGCTTATTGAATTGAATGACAACAGAGTCCAAGAATACAATGACCAAGTAATTTTACTACTTATTCGACTGAAGAATGTGGAAAGGAGGTATAATAAGAGGCAAACATTACACATATGCAACATCCCAAAATTTTTTCATGCAGTTTTATCTATTATTTTTATGCTTAAAAAACCACACCAATACTTTGGGGACATTCTGAATGGGAGACTGACATTTTCTAACATTTTTTCTTTAAATAGAAGGTTAGTGAGAAAAGGAAATTTCTTAAGTGAAATAACATTGAAAATAGACCTGAAAATATTTAGGTTCAAGTAGTGCAAGGGATTCCCTTGATACTGGGCAGGGATGTAAAAGTGGTCTAAATAGCTACTCTACTAAGGACATTTCATATAGGTGTAATATTTATATGGAATTATTGGATTCTGTATTATGAAATTTTTGTTGATGAATTTGTTTGTTTGAAAGTTTGTTGATGAATTCAACAAAACAAGAAATATCTTCCTTCAAGGGATATTCTGTTAAAGGAATTGTTTGAGAAAAAGATTCTGCACCTAGCAAAATAAGTCAAATAAGCAAACAAAGTTCACATTGTCTCTAAACTTTTAAAGGAAAACCACTTTAAAAGATGCAATAACTAGTCCTGACTACAGAAAAGTGGTGATAAAGAAGTTAGGTGATGGAGTGAATAAAGTTTCCAGTTAATACAGTTTAGCAAATTCTGGAGTAAGGAAGACATGAATTTAAATCCATCATCAGACAATTAATAGTTATGTGACCCTCAGGAAATCCCTTAATCTCTGTTTGCCTCAATTTCTTCTTCTGTAAAATCATGATAATAATAGCAACTACCGTGTAGGGGTTGTTATGACAATCAAATGAGATCTTGAACGTAAAGTGCTTATTTAGCACAGTGCCCACAATATAGTATTATATAAATGTCAGCTATTATTACTCTTGTTATTATCATTATTATATATTTCCTGCTTCTTGGTAGGTAAATGATTGATTGTAGACATAGAATGAGATATACATTTTTATACATGAAAAATAAGGCAATTTGTTTTATTTTACTGTATTCATTTTAAAAATAAAGGGTTTTTATTTATTTATTTTGAGTGAGCAAAGAGAGTATTGTTGGATAAAGGGAAAAAATGTGATAGTAAAGCCAAAGAGAAAAAGTACATCAATGGATCACTTTAAAATACAGAAGAGAGATGAAGTTCAAAAGAGGATATATATGTCTATTCTTAGCACCTAGTATACTACTCAACCCATAATTGTTGATGTTGTTCAGATATTCGGTTGCTTCACGTCTGACTCTTTATGATCTCATTTAGGGTTTTCTCAGCAAAAATACTAGAGTGATCTGTCATTTTCTTTTTCAGCTTATTTTCTCGATGAGGAACTGAGGCAAATAGGGTTAATTGACTTACCCTGGGTCACACAGCTAGGAAATAATCTAAGGCTAGAAAGATGACTCTTCCTGACTTCAGTCATGGTGCTCTAACCATGATGCCACCTAACCACCTCTTGACTCATAAAAAGCACTTAATAAATTCATGATTGACACAGAGAAGGACAGTATTAGTACTACCATCTTAAATCTCAGGAATACTAAAAAAATTATCTGCATCTGAGAGATTCATGGTTTCTTATATATAGAATATAATTCACCAGACCATTAAATAAGTGAACATTGGAAAAAAAACAACCCAATAATGTTCAGTTGATGAAACTGGTTTATTGAACCTGACCAAATATGTGACCCTTTACACACTGTAGTCTAAATCACTGTCTCAAGGTTACAGTAAAATTTGAAACATTAGAAAATAGAAAAATCTCTTTTCTAGTCTGGTATTGTATTTATTTATTCAATAGATAATTTCGTTCTTGCTCATCCAATAAGACGTTCCCACTCATTATTACTTTCTTAGCATTTTAATCATTCGTTTATAATCCAGATACATGTATATAAGCTATTACCCTAACCCTTATTAGTTAAGAAACAGAGCATTTGTACTCCTGAAAGAAACTATCAAGCCTTTTCTTGTTCCATATGAGTATCATAGGTGATAACTTTTACATTGCTATCAAAGTTTAGATTTTTTTTCTTATGAAATGAGGCAGCTGTGCATTGTAGCATTAAATTGTATTGAAAATAGTCTCTGGGCAGTAACATATACAAACATCTCAAAAACAATATCAGGTAGAGTGTCTCATTTATTAGGTTGGATATAGTATTTCATATTCTTATTTCTTGTGGGGAGAATCTAAAAAATGTCTTTGAACTTTGGATCAATGCTGAGCAT
This sequence comes from Gracilinanus agilis, assembly GCF_016433145.1. NCBI lineage: Eukaryota > Metazoa > Chordata > Mammalia > Didelphimorphia > Didelphidae > Gracilinanus > Gracilinanus agilis. Next base: position 245,170,085 of record NC_058134.1, read on the forward strand.
TTGCCAATATGTTTTTGCTGTGACAGAAAAAAAAATCTCAGACAGATAACTAGAAATTGGATCTAAAATGATATTCTAGCCCTGAAATTGCATTTTCTTACTCTTGATGAGTAATTGGTTTCTCTGTGAAGGTAATGCTTTCTGATAGGTTGGATGGAGTATGTCATTGTGCCTCACAAAACTTTATGTCCTCTTTGCAAAAAAATAATAATCCTTAAGATTAAGGAATTCATGGCTGTGATTTCAAGCTGGCCTTATTGGCAGCCATCCTCACAGAGAGAAAAAGCAGATTGATGAGCAATTTGTTTTAAACCTCCTGGGGACCATGTTGGGATTGCATCTGGATCCCTTCAGTAATTTTTTTCTATGTGTTTTTTTTTTTAAACAAAAAATACTTTGGTGTCCCAGAATTCTAGCAATTTGTGACAAAATATAAAAATGAAGCAAAAATCAGAAGCTGTCTGGAAATATTTGAAGTTCTGGCATGTGAATGAGAAAACAGAATTGACCCTAGATGGTAGAACTATTAGGAATCAATGGAAACTACAAAGAGGCCAATTTAAACTTGACCTCAAGTGAAAAGGAAAAAAAAGACAAGCAAAAAGAATCTAACAATTAGATCTGTGTCAAAATGGAATAACAAGTGGGTGGCTCAATAGATTGAGGGCCAGATCTAGATATGGGAGATCCTGACTTAAAATCTGACCTTAGATAATTCCTAACTGTATGACTCTGGGAAAGCCATTTAACCCTTATTGCCTAGCCCTTACCACCCTTTAGCCTTGGAATCTATGATTCTGAGACACAAGGGAAGGATTAAAAAAATGGAATTGACTGCCTTGGGAGGAGGTAGGTAAAAACTCATTAGAAGGCATTAAGGAACTTTGCCAAATTGGGTCACATCTGTAGGAAGGCAAAAAAGATGGTGACACAACTAGAAATCATGCCATATGTGGATATATTCAGGATCAGAGGATGTTTAGCCTAGAGAAGATACATGATTTGTTTTCATATTTTAAGGAGTTTTAATGTTTACTTAATTTTATCTATCTATCTATCTATCTATCTATCTATCTATCTATCTATCTATCTATCTATCTATCTATCTATCTCCATCCCCAAAACAGTATATGGCTTGATACATAGAAGGTGATTAATGTTTTTATTGAAATGATTATTTTATTGAATTATTAACTTTATTTTTTATTGATTTTAAATTTATATTATTTATTCCCTTATAACATATTTGGCTATATGACTTAAGATACTGTTCCAAAATTATTTATTGACATAAAACTGCATAAAAAATGATTTGGACTGATAAAACTTTAAACTTCAGAGTGATAATAGAAAATATGTATGTGCTTCAAGACAGTATGTATGTATTTCAGAAATTAATCTTTTCTTCATTATTTACAGATCATGTAAATTTTTTTCTATTTAGTTTTTAATTTTGTTATTTTTTCAAGTTGCCTTCATTTTTTATAGGAGGAATTGTTCTTGTTATCTTTTTGCATGATTTCTACTGCCTTGTTTCACTCAAGTCTCCCTATATTATTTTTAAAATATTTTCCCTTTCTTCATGTTTTTGCTGTACGACATTAATGTTATTTTATATTCCCATTCCAAAATTTATTCAACCACTCTTCAATCATTGAGCACAGTTTGTTTCCCATATTTTTTGCAATGATTGTTTCCAGTGTTTTACAATTAATGCTGCCATTGATATTTTGTCCAAATATGAATTTTCTTGTTAGCAATAACATTATGCTGGGAGTACTGGGAATAGGCTTAGGGGAGTCTAATTTAGATCTATAAAGGGGATTTCTGAATCAAAGGCACTTGAGTGCAATTTTTCTTGAATAATTTTAATATCTCTTCAAAAACGGTTAGACAAATTCATATTTCTACTAGAAGTGAACCTTTTACCCAACTCCGACAGTCTTTTTGGGGGGAGCATTGTAATACTGTGTTACTTTAGAATTAGTTTAATTTTCATAATTCAGATCATTATCAATTTCAAACCTTTTCTAGATGCTCATTGATAATTTACATTTCTTCCTTTAAGATGTGTTTCATTTTACCTTTTCCTAACTTATCTATTAGGGAATGACAATTTAATAGATGAGTTTTATTAAATGAAGAAGCAAGCGCCAGACATAGTGCTAAGATCTAGAGTTATTAAGAAAAACAATAAACAACCCCTGCCTTCAAGGATTATATATTTAAATATATCTTTAGACACAATGCCAATAATCTATGTATTTTGGAACTTAGATTTTTACCAGAGATATATTCAGCAAAGATTGTTTTCCAGTCCATATATATGTGTATAAAGGTAAATACATATAGCTATGTATTTTCATTTTGTACCTACATTTATTTTGTTTAGAAATTTATATTATTTCTATAATTATTTTCTACAATAAAAGAAATATTTTAAATACTTTTTCTATGTACTTATCTGGGTTTGAATCTCTCTCCTATCCACAATTATGAGAGATGTAACTGCTCTTTCTTCTCTAAATATATTGATTGACAATAGATACTCAGATTATTATTCACTTGAGATTTACTGGTCTATGTGATCTTGGATCCTGTTGCAAACTTAATTTCCTTTAAAGTATAATCTATTTTTCCCAGGGGTTCTTATGGAATAAAGTTATAGCTTTGATAATTACTATTAGAGAGTTTTAGTATAGACTATGTTCTTGTGTGAATTTTCATAAAATTAACTCTCTGTTCAATTTTTATGCAGTATCCTTTCACAATTACATATTTATAATGCAATTTGATATATGCTATTAGGGTATGATAATGTCAACATCTCTTCATTTTTTCATTACTTCCCTAGCTATTTTTGTTTTTGTATTCCTCTATGTGAATTTTATTACTTTATTAAATATATATATATATAATGTTCTCTTTGGTTTGATTGAGACAGTGTTTAATTTAGAGATTGATCTGAATAACTGTCTTTTCTTGATTGTATTAAGAAATGTCTAATCCAGGAAATAGAATGTCTTTCAACAAATATAGGCCTTCCTTTATTTCTGTGAAAACTATAATTGCCTTATATAGATGCTATCTTAATTAATAGCTGAACACTGAAACATTAAATCTGTCACTGTAATTTCTTTTTCTATTCATTCTTCTTGGATTTTCTTGTAATACCTAATAGTATTGATGATTTTTGTACATTTATTTTTCTTTCTTCTACTTTGTTTTAACAATTCTTACATGGTCATTTTCTAAGATTTCTTAAGAAAACTATTAAATTCTCTTTAAACATAAAAATAATAGTAGATACTTGACAGATAAAAACTTTATTTTTTTACTTGCCATCTTTGACAATACTTAGTATTTTGATTATTTTATCAGTTATTTTTTGTGATAGCTAACATTTTTAGAATCATGTAAAATGAAAATGGGAATTTTTACCTTACTCTTAATGTTATTATAAACACTATAATGACTGTTAGAAATAATTTTATCTCTCATTTTGAAAACATCTTGCTATATTAAGGGAAAACATTCTTTTTCCTCTGCTTTTGCATATTTTTATAAATAAATTGTTCTATTTTCTTAAAGGCTTTTTTTCCATCAATAAAAATATTTGTGTCATTGTTATTCTTTCTTGTTAATATGATTTATGATGCTAATTTCTTTCCTAATGGTTAATGATTCTTGCATCTCTTCTATGAATTCAACATGATCATAATATATAATTATTTGGATAAATTCCTTTCATTTCTTTGCCGATACATTATTTGATATATTTGAATTAATGCTTGTTAGTGATCTATTTTTTCTACTTTCTTTTTCTGTACTTTATCTCTCCAAAACTTAGTAGATAGCACCAACCATATTTATGTCCTTGAAAGTGGTCAGCAGAAAGTTTTCATTCTCCATTTTGGAAATCTGTTCATCATTCCACATTATGTGAGCAGCATAGCAAATGAATAATTGTCCTACATGCTCCCTGAAACCAAAATCTTTATTATTTAAACACTAGTATTCTTCCAGTGATCTTATTTTACTGAATAATGAAACATTATTATTAGTAGTAATAGAGGTATTAACATTTGAAAGGATCCCAAATGTAATATAAAACTGGATGATATATTTAAGAAGGTTACAACATATCATCAATGATTGTTTACATGAAATAAATAGTGCAAAACAAATTACCAAAATTATATATGAAAAATAGGTATACTAGGTATATAAGTAGAGGGAAGAGTAACAGGTGAATAACCTAAGTTCCATATTTATATCTATGAAAAAGTAAAAGAACCAGAGGAAAATTCATCAACATATTGAATATCTCAGAGGCAGTGAGGTGTCACAGTAGCTAAAACAATAGACTTTGTGTCAAGAAGTCTGATTTTAGATCTGTATTGAGATACTTACTAGCTGTGTGACCCTGAGCACATTATTATCCTGTCTGCCTCATTTTCTTGATCTATGAAATGGGGATATATTGAATTCATTTGGTGATTGTTAGGACAAAAGGAAATATTTGTAAGGCACTTTTTAAAAATTTTTATTTTGAGTATTTTCCCCAGTTACATATTTCATGTTCTTTCCCTCTCCCCCAAACCCCTCTAACTCCGCTTAGTATAAGGCACTTTGAAAATCTTAGAATATTTTATAATTCTAGTTATTATGATTTTGTCCTTCAGCAAATAATTTTGTAAAATACGAAATCAGCATCATGCATGGTGAAAAAATGTCATAGATTCCATAATTCCTCAGTCCTTCATTTTGATTTTTATACAAAGATGAAAGCTATTCTTTGCTACTCTTACGATATTTTAGGAATAGTATTATAGATTGGAATTTCAGGGAACTTAGGGGTTACCTCATTCAAATTCTGAATTTTACAAATGAGGAAACTGAGATCCAGGTATGTTGAGAGAATTGTTCAGGGTTACTTAGGGTAATAGTGATAGAGAATGGATTCAAACCAATGTTGACTGAATCTGAATCATTCTTTTGCTATCTCTTGGCTATCTACACAACCATTTCCCTCCTATATATGACAAATATGAATAACCCCAGGAAAATGATTTACATGTGATAATTTGAAAGTAACCTATCGTTCTCTATGTCATTTTGTGGGACAAAGGGGGCTTTGGGGGACTTGGACATTTGAGTTCAATGGCATAGAAAATTCCCAATTTGCAGGAAAAATCTTTCTATTGATGCACATTGGAGACTGAATGGTAATTTACAGTCTTACAGAACTGTCTAAGACACTGAGACAGTAATTTGCTCACCCACCATTACACAACTAGTATGTATCAGAGGCCATGTCTGCTCCTAGGTTTTTCTGTTTCTAAGACTTGCTTTTTATGTTTTGCACAATGATTTTTTTTAGTGACATTGAAGATAATAAGAGTTTCCAAGAGCTATGTAATTATTTTTCTAACAATATTCAGCTCTGTGACTGCTCTTTGTTCCCACTAGCCATGGAAGAATTGTTGGTTGGAGATGTCCATAATAGGAACATTTTAGTAGATTCGGAAATAAGGGAAAACTTGTTAGTGGTACTTATCTCTCATCTCATCTAAATATCTGACGAAATGGAAATAATGCTGAATCCATAGTGAAGGGAGTGTGCCAGGCTCTGTAGAATGATCTCTAAATACAATTCTCTCCTGTTTCTTCTCCAATTCAGCCTCAGAGATGGTCACTTCTCTGTGAGCCTTTATGTAGTCATAATTTACATTGGCCAGCCATGAAGAAATCACCTTGATTTGTGCCCATTTTGATCTCTGAGGGCACTAATAGCAAGTCATTTTGCATGTGAACTTAAAAGGATTGAATTACAGCCCAATTTTCCAAGGTTACTCGTATTATGTCAGGCTCCTGTCTCCATAAGAGAGCAAGGGAATCCCCTTTGTCCCACATGAAAAATATTTTAGTCTATGGCCAAGCCAACTTCAGCAGGTGGTTGGCAAAAAATAGCTAGAGATAGTGATGAATAAAATGACAAACTATTTACAATTAAAGATGTCTGTTTCCCCTATGCCACTATTTAGTTTGTGACATGCCTGTGACAGTGATCATTTTTAATTCTTGATACTATATGGCCTTGACAGTTAATAAATCATGATCACTTTTGTCCAGTTTGACCAGTCTTTCCTCGTTACCTATCTAGTGTAAGAAAACTCTCTTACAAAGGTAAATCCTCTCTCCAATATTCCAAACCCTTTCTGTGCAATTTTACCCACACTAGTGGCTACCAGGGAGATAGTACATTTTATAATTTATATTATTCAATATAAATATGAAAAAAGTGCAAGTAAATGAAAGATAATTGGGTAGGAGGAACTAGCATTTGAGGAAACCAAGAAAGGCTTCATGCAGAAGATACTTGATATAAGATGAGAGAAAGGAGAAAGGACCTCCCAACCCTGTGGTGTCAAGCTGATCCATTGCCACAGAGAGGGAAAATAGACTATGCTACGTCAGGAAGTCAGAGGACATTGTGGCTCAGTGATGGGGCAGGAGGGGGATTACCGTCCTACAAATTTGTAAAGATAGGCTGTGGCCAGGTTTTAAAGGGCTTTAAAAAATGAAATTGAAGCATTTACATTTTAAGCTAGAGGCAAAAGGAAGCCACTGGAGTTGAATGAATAACATGATTGTCTCTAGTCATATCTACTCTCATGGAAAATTGCTTCAGCAGCAGTATGCAGGATTGACTAGAGTAGTGAGAGACTTGAGATAGGGAGAGTAATTAGAAAGCTGTGGCAATAATCTAGGTGACAGTCAATGAGGACATGAACTAAAGTGCTAGTTATGTGAGTGGAAAGAAGGGGTCAAATCCAAGAGATCTTGTGGAGGGAGAAGTGCTAAAGGTTTCCTCAAATATCAAATGAACATGGATCTTTATCTAAAATTGTTCCCTTTTAAAGGCAGAGTGACTCAGTTATATATTTTTCTTCTTCAAAATCAAATGCTCTGTAAAAATACCGATGACAGGGGGCAGCTGGGTAGCTCAGTGGATTGAGAGCCAGGCCTAGAGATGGGAGGTCCTAGGTTCAAATCTGGCCTCAGACACTTCCCAGCTGTGTGACCCTGGGCGAGTCACTTGACCCTCATTGCTTAGCCCTTACCACTCTTCTGCCGGAAGGTAAGGGTTTAATAAAAAAAAATATACTGATGACAGTCATTAGGAGAGTATATTGAAGGATATGCATAATGTGAAATGAAAGGCACTTTTCCTTGATGTCCCTTAAGCTTGATCAGTTATTCATTAAGAATCTCATAAGTATGGTTTGAAGAAATTCAGTCATATATGTTTCAGGTGCTTTATCCATTGTGTCAGAAATAAAATAATGAAATTCTTTGCATTTCAATTCCATATCACTATTAATTATAAAAAAATGCTAACTTAAGGGAGAGACACAGATAGCCAGACATAGGGAGACAGAGATACAGACACAGAGATTCATAGACAGACAGAGAAGGACAATTTTGTACAGTCTATGGTAGCTACTCTAGGGAATATGAAGCAAGAAAAATGTTCAGTATTATAATGTAAAATAATTACTGCTTCTGGTTTATATAGTATTATTGAATCCATTTGAATCAGCTACCAATCACCACACAGGTTCATCAGAAAAGAGAGAGGAAGGGAGGAAGGGAGATATCTGAAAAAGAGATGCTATCTAAAATCAGAAGGACATTCACATCACAGTGTTTATGAATTTTATTTTTGAGAAATTGCAACTCTTGCAGGAACAGAGATAATAGGATTTTAGGTGCTATTCTTACACAGAAATTTATTGAGCAGTTATTGAAAAACATAATATGAATTTAAGATATGATTGTTTTGTATAGACTCTGCTTACAAATGCAAACCAATGAGGGACCAGGGGATAGGGGCCAGGAAAGAGGTGAATTTAATCAAGTTGTTATGATAATAATGATGAAGATGACACAATTGCTTTTTGTTTTTTTTTCCAATTAACAAATATTTATTTTCTTTATCTCTTACATCATTTTATTGGAATAAAACAAAACTTGTAATAATTAGGTATAGTTAAATAAAGTAAACCTACTCATTGTCCTAGACCAAAAATGTATGACTCATTTTACATCTTTAGTCCATTACATTTAATACAATTGTTAATGTTCTTGCTGCTGATTTGATTTTGTTATTTGTTTATGAGTCCTATTTTGTTTTTATATTACAATAATGCCAGGTATAAGTCTCCCTCTCAATCCCTCCATCTTCAATTGACACACATAAACCTATATCTCTTAATGAAGGAAAAGAAAGGAGATGGATTTACTCTGGTTTTCCATAGGGCCAAGATTCATTATTAGTATCACACAACAAATAATAAAGACATTGATAGAAAAAATGATTGATTGATAATGAAACTATTAGATCATGTCTATTTCAGTAAGAAAACTGCTTAGTTTATAGCTATAGATGCAGAGCTAGAAGGAACCTTCGAGGCCAGGAGAAAAACGAGCACTGGAGAAAATAAGTGACTTTTCCAAAGTCACAGTAGCAGAAGCAGGATTGAAAACCAGATTGTCTGATTTCCTCTGACTTTGACTAGATTCAATTTCCTCTCTCAATGGTTTGTGTAAAATCAACCTAAATATTTAAAGAATATTAGTCTTCAGAGGGCCTTTGGAGGTCATCTAGTCATAATCAAATTATACATCTGGTCTACAACATAATGAAAAGTAATCATACACAATCCACTGGGAGATCACCAGTCCTGGTCAATTGACTTACCCCCAAAATGTACTTTGTTTTTGCAATGTGACTATCTTCCCTTTATATCATAAATTTCTTTTCAAACCTGCTTTACTATCCATTTTTCTCCCATTCTTCTTTTTGAGTTCCTCATTGACATTACACTTTTCTATTTATACCCATTATATGCTTCTTCATTGATTTTTCTGTGATAATTTTTATTTCTTTCAAGGTAGTCATATGCAATGCCTTGCTTCCAGATAGTAACCAGTAAAATGTTAATATTAAAAAAGTCTGCCATTTTTATGATTAGATTAGTCCATTAATGAGCTTTGCAATTATTTAGAGAAAAGCTATACTTTTTTCCTCCTGTTCAACTCTGGGCCAAACCTGTCCATCTAGGTTCTCTAGCACAGATATATGTACTGATCAACACGCTGTATAAATTATTCATAGAAATACACATTAAAATCTTTGCAGAAACAAATAATGTGTGTGTATGTGTGTGTGTCAGGGGAAGGGGGTTGTGATAGCAAATCCTGTTTGAAGAAAGATGGGCAAGATATGCAGCTAAACAAATCCATTCCAATGTCATTTGAGGGTGAAAAGGGAACAGAAAGTGATTATAAACAGAAGAAACTGGGAGATTTGCAAATATCATTATGTCAAATTACTTTCTCTGTCACAGACATTGGAATAACAAAACTTGGAATCCAATGTCACAATCCTCTTTGTGATTACAGAGCAGATAGAAATGGCATTTGGTTGGTTCAGCAGATTGAGAACCTAGAGACAGGTGGTCTTAGGTTCAAATCTAGCCTAAGACACTTCCCAGCTGTGTGCCCTAGGGCAAAGTCATTTAACTCCCATTGCCTAGTCTTTATCATTCTGCTACCTTGGAACCAATATATGCTATTGATGTTAAAATGGAAGGTAAGGGTTTAAAAATAAAAGAAAACCGAAATCACATTTGGATTCTAGTCCAGGTGTCACACAGATTAGACACTACTGGCTGAATGCCTTCATCAGATAATTTTGGAGAAATGTACTTTTAACTTTCCTAGATAGTATGGCAGCATGGATTTGATTCTTTCAAGTAAAATGCTCTGTCTATTTATTGACACAGTTTATGCCATGATTGTTTAATAATCTCATTTGGAAAATGCTCATCTGTCCCCTGAGTGGCTAAATGGAGACAGGTCCTACCCAGCTGGGCAAAAACCTTAGATGGGATGATTCCTCTTACTTGGATGCCACAAGCTCAGCAGCAGCAAGATGTATGTAACAGGAATCAAGGGCATGAAACAAATTTACTTCCCAATACGTAGAGTGACAAACTCAAGTTATTTTTATTTTAGTCCCACTGGGTGGTTTTATAATGGTGTGTAGGTGACCCTAAGTTCTTGAAAGTTATTATAGGCTTATAATTTAGTGTGAAAAGAATGCTGGAAATAGTGGGTTCTGGATTGGTGTGGCTTTGGATGAGTTAATCTACCTCCTAGAGTCATATAATCAGCCTATAAAATGAAGGTGCTGATCTTTTCAGTCCCTTCCTAGTCTAAAAATTTGTATTTCCATAGTCCCTTCTCTTTAAATATTCAATTCTTCATTTTTATTAGCTCCTTCCTCTTACAAACATTTTTGAGTCTCTACTCTCTAAGAATGAATTTAGGTTAATTCTTTGAAAGTAAATTTCCTTAATAATAAATTTACCTAAGTCCATTATGCATTTCACATCATTTTTAGTAGTTTTCATTTTGATTTTTCCTTTTGTCTTGACAAGCACTTCAATTTGCCAAGAATTGTTTCTTAGAGGACTGCTTTTTTTGTTTTGTTTTGCTTGTTGTGTTGTTTTGTATTCCATTTTAAAAAATCTTTTAAATTTTTAAAATTTAAATTAAAAAATTAAATGTTAAAATTTTAAGTCTTTTAAAACTGTGATTTTAATCATCTCTTTAAGAGCTTCTGATGATATTTACATATGGATTACACAAATAAACACCTTGAATATCATATCAATAATCTATAAAATGGTACATATTCATTTTAATTTTTTTATCCAACATTATTAAGCACTTCCTACATGAGGAATACTGTGTTAGACACCTAATGAAATACCAAGTTTAGATAAAAGATTGTCCCTGTTCTTCATGGTGCTCAGTCAATAAAGGAATAAGACACCAAGACAGATAATTCTAATCCAGACTATCAAATCCCAAATACCTAATAGAAAAGCAAAACCAAGAACAATTTGAGGTCAGAAAGGTAATAAGATGGAGAAGGAAGTGAAATGTCAAGAAAGGATCAGGTAAGGTTTAATGAGGAAATTGAAGCTCAATGAATTTTAGTGACTTTTCCAAAGTAGTGCATTTCAAGTTTGGGATTCAAATCCAAATCCTCTCACTCAAAAGCCAGTGGCAATAGATTGGAAAGACCAACCTTCTAGTTCTTACACCCATGTTTGTGCTATTCCAAAAAGACTTAACACATTGCAGACACTCAGTCCACATTTGTTGAATAATGTTGAATGGTGGACAAAGTGCTGTAGCACTCTGTAGTGAAAAAAAGGAAGCAAAACCACTTTTCCTTTGGTAATCAAATACCTGACACAAATGGGTTAATGGTGTGACAAAAAGCATCCACAGGTGATATGAGTGATAACATACTTCTCCAAGTATAGTGAGTCATAATTGAAGCATACATTGTTGAGGGCTGTTGGGGGTACACAATGTCCTTGTGGATAATGTGGCTGATGTAACAGCCTAGCAGAAGCTCAGCTGTTTGTAAATCAGTGATAAGAAGTTGGCTTACTCTTTTGTATATTATATCTTCCACTGGAGCCAGAGCTGGCCAAACTGTTGCAAGGCATATCCCCAGTGACTTCAATCTGAAATGAGTGATAAGAGGATTGTGTGTCAACAATCTGGGCTAGTTGTAGTAGCCGTTCTGTGACATCCTGCTTCCAGAGGGCTAAAGGTGAAGAAGCAAATGAGAGATATCACACCACAATACATCCTGGGCTAAATTAAGAATGTGGAGTCTTTTGTAGGCACAATTACTCAAATAAAAAAAAATTGGCTGATGTTCTAGCAGATTTTTACAACTTCTTTACTGGGGAAAAATAAAATAGTCTCTAGATTGATGGTTATATGCATTTTGTAAACAAAAGGACGATGGTTGACAAGACATAGTTAGAAAGTATAGAAATATAGGTACATGTCGAAAAATGCTGCCCCCTCAATTTAAAGAAAAAGACACAAAGTGAGAGAGATTAAATGATCTTCCTTGGCTCACCCAGCTAGTAAGTTGCTTAAGAGAGAATTAGAACACAGGTCTTCTGGTTCATTTTACAATTTATACAGTACATTAAGCTGCCTTTCAGAAAGATATCTGAAACTTATCTTTGGGACATAGTGGACTGAAGGCTGAAGTCAGTGGTATTCTATGAAATATGAGGAAAAAATGATGCTCTTAGGCATCATTAAAGGAAGCAAAGAATCCAAGGCAAAGGAGATGATGGTGCTCATATGCTCTTCCTTGAGCAGACAATATCTGGAATATTGTCCTTAATTCTGGGCAACATATTTTGATGAGAGTGGAGAGATCTAGAAGAGTATCATTGGAATGGAAAAAGTCCTTAAATTCATGACCCATGATAGTTGAAGGAATGTTGAAAATGTTTAGTTTTTATTGAAGCAAATAGAGCAAGGGAACTTGATAATTGTAGCCAAGTATTTAAGGAGTTATCACATGGAAGAGACATTGTATTTTTTTTTTTTGCTTGATTCCAAAAGGCAGAACAAAACATTGTTCAAGGAGAAAAAGTTAGGCTTTGAGTAATGGATAAAACATTTCACTAATAATTACATCAATCTAAAAGGAAGAAAGGCTTTCCTTAAAAAGTAATGCATTCCTGCTTAGGGGTATCTTTGGTAAAGGTTAGGGGGCACTTCTGAATATATGAAGTAGAAGACATTTCTTGCAAATCTGAAGCTCTAATTTTGTAACTTGCATTAATCTTTTGGGGAAATTGAGGAAGATAGATCCCATTGCATATCCTTATTTCATTATGAACAACTTGCATTGTTCAAGCTATCCGAACTGAATAACCTACCAAAACTCACTGAAGACACTTCCTGGACATCAGCAAATAAAACAAAGCAAGCTATATACCAGTGAAACAAGGCTATGAGAACAATGTAACCTCCCTGTGAAGTTTTTCTAGTGATCTCTCCATATTGTTCCTGTAAACTATGGCTGCCATGACTGCTTCTAAGGCTTCCTGTAGCAGACATATATTGCCAGGGGAATCTGAATAAGGATAATTAGATGTACTGATCTATAATTTCATGATGGTAAGATATGAATAGTTTGGAGAATAATAGTGTCTTAGCAGGAGAATAGAGAATGAATCAGATTAAGAGGTCATAGAGAATGGAGATGGATGGATGTCTAAGGATATAAAGACACTGGCTTTAGACACAATCTGTCATGGAATACAAGAATTCATGGACTGATTGTCCAAATGGCTACCTGGTTCCATGCTCTCTAAGCCATGGCATATTGAATATACCTTCCATGATACTATATTTCATACAGTAACAAAATACTAACATGGAAGAGTTGAATTTCCTAAAGTACAGTTAAAATTTCACTCCTTCCACAAAATTTGATTATTCAAAAACCTCTTTCTACTGCATAAAGTTTCAAGTTCAAATTTAAACCAGAAATTCAAGAAACTCCATGATGAAGCCACAAGATACATCTTTACTCTCATATAGATCTCCTTTATAAAACCTTTGCCTTTGTTCTAGCAAAAATGGACACAGTTCAGGAGCAAACCTATTTTTGCCTCCTTCATTGATTTATTCATTCAGCTCCACCTTTGGGAATGCTCTTCTTCCCTTTATCTAGCTATTAATTCCTACCTATCCTTCAAAGTCAAGAAGAAATGACCTCACCCCAATGGAGCCCTTCTGTGACCTTCATACCACATACCCAAAGTAGGACATAGTATCACCCTCAACAAAATTCTAAAGTTAGTATTTAGCCTATTTCAGTTCTGTTTTATCCAATTCCTTGTGATGCCATTTGGGGATTTCTTGACAAAGATATTGGAGTGGTTTGCCAGGAGAAACTGAGGGAAACAGGATTAAATGACTTGCCAAGGGTCTCATAACTGCTAAGTGTCTGAGGCTAGATTTGAATTCAGGAAGACAAATTTTTTTTGGCACTTTATTCACTGTGCCATATAACTTCCTTTGGTACCTAGCCTACAACAGTTTTACCATCTATTCAGTAGTTAAATTCATTGAGTCTATGTCTGACCTCCTCAAAGGTCCACATAACAGAAATATTATCTTATTCATTTCTATACATCTCATAACATTTAGGAAAATGCCATGTACCTAGTAGGGGTTAAATGGATGTTTCTTGAATTGAATTGTATTGAATCAATTTTATTTTCCTGCTTTTTTGGCTTGTTTTAGCTTTTTCTTCTTAATTACTTCTTGTTTTATGCTTGCTTACATCAGAAAGCCATTTAACTAATCACCAAAAAAATTTGGAAAAGCACAAGGGATTCATTGACTTGAAGGGTTTATTGACTTAAATGATTTTCCATTAATTCTAGACTTCCCAATTCCCTACATTATCTTTCCTTTTTCTGACTAGTTTTTTATTCACACAAAATATTCTCCTGCCTTTTCTCATTCAAAGTTTGAAATGTTCTTTCTATTCTTATTCAATTCAATTTAACAGCCACGTGTTAAATGTCCATTATTTTTAGGAACAGTCTTCTGCAGAAAATAGTGAGCCAGTTCAAGTCCTAAAAGGGCTGAGTTTAAGTCCTACCTCAGATCTCTACTGGCTATGTAACCCTGACCAAGTCATTACATTTCTCACTTCTCTAGGAAACTGTCAAAGATTTTAAATTCCAGAAAGTCTGCATTAGTAGAGGAAGATGCCTCATTTGGGAGTTCTTCATAGCAATGACATCACAGAAATCGTCCTTATCTCCATTATTTGCAAAACATTAATTTTTTGGGGAGTACAGAGAAAATACCCATTAACCTAGACCCTATCATTAGAAATTTAAAGTCAGTTCCTCATGAGATAGGAATAGAGTACAAATGTACAATATACCAGTAAAACCATCTCAGTATATGGGCTAAACCAGGCTGAGGGTAGCTTTAATCCAGTTGGCTATCTAGCAAGACTCCTCCAAGCATGTGTAGACTTCTCCATATTGAATGGGCAGATGAGAATAATTTGTTCCAGTGGCCAAGAAGGTGTCTGAAGCATGTGCTGTAGAGAGCTTAGAGACTGGTCTGACATCAAAGACACTGAGATCGTTGACTACATTCTGGATTTTTGCTGATCGTCCTGACTTTTGTTTTTCCATTGGAATTCAATTTCTCTAGAAGAGTGAGACTGACAATTTTGCACAACTCCAAGCACTGTCCCAAGTACAGGAAATATAAAAAGAAAGCCAAACAAAATCCCTTCCCTGGAAGAGCTCACCATCTAGTGAGCTCAATTAATCCCTGTGTCTCAGTTTTCATCATCTGTAAAATGGTGATAATAACACCTACCTCTCATGGTTTCTTTGAGGAAGAAAATGAGATATTTGCCACCTTTTGAAAAGTTTGACACATCTTATAAATGCTACCATTTAATGTTTTTATCTAGTAGGTTGTGAGGACCACTTTTAGCAGTAGGTCTGGCACATAGTAGGTCCTTAATAGATGTCTATTGATTGACTAAGTGTTGTTATTTTTAGGAAAACCAGTTAGGAAGCCATTAAAATAGTCTACATGGGATGTAATAAGGGCCTGAAATAAAGTAGAAGCATTGTGAGTGGAGAAGAAATGAGAAGGAAAAAGTGTGTAGACATATTTGGAAAGAATTGGAAACAGAATGAGGAACAGTTTTGGGGAAAAGGTAATGTGTTCTTTTTTAACAGTCTTTTTATAATGTCTTATGAAAACACTGTAAGCAGGTAGAACAAATATTATTATCCTTCTTTGACTTATGAGGAAATCAAGGTATATGCTGCAGTGATGTAATTAGCCCAAGAATTTTAGGACACAGACATACACATAACACAGACTTGAATTCTTTTTTTCTGACTTACAGGCTGCTGTCCTTTTTATCATACCATGCAATATGAGAAACACATCCAGAGATTTCTGGTTTACTGTTGTCTTTTTCTCTTTGCAAATTTTTCTGGAATAGATACAGACTTTAAAGGTTTAGGTGTTTGTTGCTCCGCTGCTTTCAAAACATAAAGATTTTCTGCATCCTCGAGCTGTCATCTCATTTGCACAGACAGCGTTGACTTGCAGCATGATCTTATAGAAAACATACGTGCCTTTAAAAGGTTTCAACCATACACTATTTGCATTTTTTCTTTAGCTTTTGCTTTGAAACCCAGTTCTTGTTTCACGTGGACAAAAAGCCCTAAAGCTTTGGTTTGACTGTTTATAGTCAAAAACACATAGCACTGGATTTGATCCTAAAACCACAGAATCAAATGTGCACCTCCAAATCGAGAAGCTTGGGATTTATTGGTGGATTGTAACTAATAGCACAACTTTTGGACTTACAAATTGTTTTTTTTTTGATGATTTTGATGATTGATTAATTATCCTGGCAATGTATAACTATAAAGTAATGTGTATATGCATATATGTTTTTTTATATATATACATATATATATTTCTTCAACTCCAAGATTCTGTGAAATATAATTCCACATATATTTCTGTGTATGTGTGCATATATATATATGTATATATGTATACATATATATATATATATACATACCAACACACACACACACACACACATAAAACAAATGATAACTTTACAGAATCATAGAACCATAGAGTTGAAGAAAACTTGTGTGTTAGGCCATTTTGTCCCAGAATGAGAATCTTTTCCACTGTGTATGCCCAGTCTTTCCATGGAGATTGAAAGTAAAAAGGACACATTACCTCTCTAGGCAGCTCATTCTTTTTATTGATTTCTCTAATTGCTAGGAACAATTTTCCTGAATCAAGTATTTTGACATAGGAATTATGAATCTCTTAAAATGTTTTGATAACTATATTTCAATAAAACAATTGGTTTCCTTTTGCAATTACATATACATTTATTATATTATATAGTATAAAATGTTTTGTATTTATATGTTTCATATATTTATATATGTTTTGTATATGTTTATTATATTTTATTTATATATGATATATATACATACATATATATATAATTCATAGGTTTCACATGACTGTCAGAGTCCATGACACAAAAAAGGTTAATAACACTCTGTTAGAGCTGTTTAATTATATCTGACTCTTTGTGACTCCATCTGGTGTTTTGCTGTTTTATTTTTACTTTTATTTTTTGCAAAGATACTAGAATGCTTTGACATTTCCTCCTCTAGCTCATTTTATATACGAGGAAACTGAAAGCAAATAGAATTAGGTTCCCTGCCCAGAATCCTACAGCTAGAAAGTGTCTGAGGCAAGAATTGAACTCAGGTTTTCCTGAGAACCCTTGTGTATTCCCCCTTTCCCCCACCCAAACTCTTCAATGTGGACTTTTTGGAAGAACTTATTTCAATAATATTTCTACTGATGAAGACATTTTCATTCTTGCATTCAGAAAATATTTTAAGGAAACAAAACAAAATCATTGTTACTATTAGATGGTCTCTTGTCTACATGTTTCCTCTCCCACACTGGGCTAACTTGCTTCCTTCAACTTCTCTCTACTCTTTTGTTATGCTGTATTCCAGTTATAGCCAAAAGATGAAGGATGGGGAGAGTTTGCAGTAGGGTGGGAGAATCACAGGATCATCAGTTGGGAGCCGGAAGGGTCCCTGGGGAATATCAAATCAAACTCCTTTAAAAGTGAGCAAGATGATCATTTAGTCACCCTTCAACAAATATTTATTATTTCATTGTCTTCTTATACTTCCCATATATATGTTTCAGAGGTAAGATGTGAACCATATTTTTCTGACTTCAGATCCAATATCCTTTCCTTTATATCACCGCAATAGAGAGATGACTTGGAAGCAGAATGGGCGTTGATGCTAGGAAAAGACTGAAGCAAGCAAAACTTTAAGCCCAGGCCAGTTAGGTAGCACACTAGAGAGTACCACTCCTGGAGTCAGGAGGACCTGGGTTCAAATTTGGCCTCAAACACTTCCTACCTGTGTGACCTTGAGCAACTCATTTAACAAGAAGTGTCTATTCTTGTTTCTCTTCTGTCTTAGAAGTGATGATAGTAAATATTTAAAAAAGTAAACAAATTTTAAGCAAGAAGATCATTACAGTTGCATTGCTGAGCAGCCTGGCTATGTTAAGTGCTTTTATTACTTTATAATACTATTTAACTGGTTGAATTCAATAAATGTTAATTGTTTATAGGCAGGATACTAATAAATGAAGTCCTGCCTTCGTGTGAATCCTTCTGTAACCCAAGTTTCACTAAGATTAAAAATATTCCATACTTTTAAGATTAAAAATTTTAAGATTAAAAAAAATCATACTTTTAGATAATTTAAGCTTCTGAAAATTGGTGGTCACCATAGAAATAAAATGGATTTTGTAGTTGTCCATCTTGAGTGTCCTAGGTTTCTAATGGTGAAAGTTTAGTTGATGAATTTATTTGGAAGCAAAACCTTTTAGCAATGTACTCAGCTTTTTTTGAGACATAAATGGAATAGTGAGAAAATCTTTTTCCCCCTTTTGAATTGCCCTTTTCTAATGTCAAGTAATTCTAGAATGGATGAACATTGGAAGTGTTAGTCTTGTATTATATAATTTGTCCTCAATATGAATTAGTCAGCCCAGATCTCTCAGTGCATAAAAAGGGTGAAGATGAGCTAAAAACATTCATACATGACAAAATGGTTGTAATTTTGCCAAACGAGGATTTATGTTTCTTTCTAAATTATTGAGAATCTCAGAGGACAATGATAGTCACTCTGAATTGTATATTAATACATCTAGATATAGGGTATAAAGAGTCCATCATCAGACTGGAATGAGAGGAAGAGTTAGAACTGTTTTAGGATGTTATAAACAAAGAATCTAGAATTGAAAGAAACCTTAGAGATCTTATGGCTGGGATATTCCCCAAAGCCTCCAGCTTCTGGTTCTTTCCTCCGTTCTACAAAGAAACAAAAATCCATTGCATTAATTTTATATATTTTGTGTTTGAACCTGAGTTCAAATTTGGCCTCAGATATTTACTAGTTGTGTCCTCAGATCAAGTTACTTGATCTTATTTGCCTCAGTTTCCTCATCTGTAAAACTAGCTAGAAAAGTAAATGGCAAGCCCCACAAAGGCTCATGAAAAGTTAGACACAACTGAAAAATAATTCAAAAACAATATTGATTTTACTAAATATAGGACATTGTGCTAAGAGCTTGATGATTATTTTTTTGATTATCTTATTTAATTCTGACAACAGTCCTGGCAAATAGATGTTATTATCATCCTCATTTTATATATGACAAAATTGAAGCAAACTAAGGTTAACTGACTTACTTAGGGTCGCAGTTTATAAGTTCCTGAGGCCATATTTAAACTCAAATTTTCTTGATTCCAGACCCATTGGCCATGCATCATCTAGTTGCCTCATGAGGATACAGAGTTGACCTTGGAGTTTTGAAGACTTTGCTTTTAGTCCTGCCTTTATCATTTACTATGTCACCTTGAATCACTTAATCACTTGAGTCACCAAATCACTTAACCACTCAGTACCTTAGGTCAGTGTCGGGCAGATATTTTAAAGAGGGGGCCAAAGGAAAGGAGATGCTCATCTGTCAGTCTGTTTCTAGGGCAAGTTTTTCAAAGTTTCACTGTATTGGATCCTACTCATTGTATTCGTCAGATTAGGAATAATGTCTCAAGGTCAGATAGAACATTTCAGGGGGCTGCATCTGGCCCACCAGCTGTAGTTTGCCCATTACTGCCTTAGGGTAGTTCTTTGTGATTGCAGAGAAGTTGCAGAGAAGTGCCAACCATCATGAATAGGGGAAGTTTCCTTATCAGAGAATTTGTAAATATTAAAAATGATAAAGGCTTGTATAAATATATATATTAGTATTTTAATTAAAGCCATGTTGATAGATAAAATCATTAGACCACGCACTTGTAAGCATTCAAAACTGCCGCCGCCTCCATTACTGTCTACTGTTTCCTGGAAGCGCCTACTCCCAAAAGAGGCCACTCCCTCCTAACCCAGGAGATTTAAAACCCTCTCTGCGTCGACTTAGACCTCCCCATGCCCCCAAAGACCCAGAAACGGAAACCCGTTGGACCACGGGAAATGTAGTTTGATACATTTCCCAAATTTCACTTTTACAAATTCCATATATTAATTAAATTATAATTTAATTTCAATTCTCTATAATTAGTTATATCCAAATTTGTCTTTATCTGGTACAGTTCTTAATATACTGTGGGTCCTTAATAAACTTATTATATCCTCATGTGGAAAGAAGCTCTATCATCCACACCTTATGTAACAACCCTTCTGGACCCACATTTAGGTTGAGTCCCAAGAATGGCAACTACTATATCTAGTTGTAGGAGTTACCCTTTGGTGTGCTTAACTGACAAAGATAAAAAAAACAGAAATTATAAGATTTTCCACCCAAATTAGGACATACTTTCTAATGAAGATACATCATCAGTAGTGAGGAAGGAAAGAAGAAACAAATGTAAATTATGATGGCAGTGAAACACATCTATAGGAATTACTTGACTAAGGATTAAGACTTTGATATCCTCCTCTTCCACTTTCTCCACCTCCTCCTCCTCCTCTTCCCCTTCTCCTTCTCCTCCCCCTCCTCCTTCTTTCTTCCTCCTTTATCCATTCCTCCTCTTTCTCCCTTCAACATGAGTCTACATGAAAATTGTTTCTATGGG
This sequence comes from Gracilinanus agilis, assembly GCF_016433145.1. Lineage (NCBI taxonomy): Eukaryota > Metazoa > Chordata > Mammalia > Didelphimorphia > Didelphidae > Gracilinanus > Gracilinanus agilis. Next base: position 245,190,765 of record NC_058134.1, read on the forward strand.
TATAATAATGGTGATGTAAGAGTTGTATTACTCTTCAATGAGACTGACTTCTCCCAGGGCATATTCTAACTATTGAAGAGGTGCCTCAGTGAGATGCTTGGAATTATATTATTGTCAGAGAAATATTGTATCCAAAGTATTGATTCCATAGTGGACAAATTAATCTGTTTCTAGGCTTCTCCAGGAGCTATGTCCTGTCACATGTATAACTGCTTCTGGACAAGGCCAAAAAAAGATAACTTGACTCTAAGACTGGCATTGAGGACAATGGGCACAGTGACTTATCAAATCACTTAAATACTTAAAATTTTGAAGTAGGCTCTTGTTCAAGTGACACCTATTTTATGCGGCTTATCTTTAACGCACAGGGAGGCACTTTGTCTTCCTTGCTGCCCAAAAATTAACAAGGATAATAGTAGAGGGTGTTGAGGTCATAACTTTTCCTTGAACTCCCACATGTTCCTGATCTGTAATGGCAGATTGTGGGGGTGTTTGAAAAGGAGAGAAGAGTATAATTTTAATGAATCAGAAATATTTTTAACTTTAGAAATTGTGTTCTTTAATCTATTTTCAAAAAACGTGTTTTTAAATTTTCTTTTGTGGTGTATGTATATCTCATTATATCCTAACTCCTAAGCCTATATCACTGCTGTAGATTAATCAAGAACATAAGCTGTTTTTTAATTACCATCCTTTATTTGATATCTCTCGCTTTCCTGTTATCCTTCTTATATCTGAATTGTTTTGCACCTAAAAAGTTCAAAGTTCCTTCCTATAAAACCATCCTAGTATAATAATGGTTTCTCTTCCTGAATTTTCCATCTTTTGCCTTTTCAAAATTTAGAGAACTTCTTTGCCCGTTACTTCAACAATCTGCTTCTAGACAGTTAATCTGAGAAACTAAATTGTCCTATAGGATTAAATTTGATAGTTGGTTGATGTACTTTTCCTCCTAGGTAACATTTGCATTTTAGCAGCTGCCTTTAACAGGGGAAATCTGGGGCATTGTTGATGGCCAGTAGGAGAGAGATTCGTTGTCAGCAGGAGTTTTTCCTAGCACCACCCCAAGAGTTTCCTATTTTGCTACTTCATAAGTCTGAATTATCATATTAGGAAAATAAATGGTAACCTAAGGGGCTGAAAGAATTAAAGCAGTTTCCAAGACATCAAACTTGAAACCAGCAAGTGGTTTGACTTAAGTTCAGGGAGATTGTGATTTAATAACCACTCTTGAGGAATGCTGCAGTCATGGGGGAAGGACAGAGAGGAGAAAAGGAGACAAACAGTAGTGAGTTTCGAGTCATTAAGGAGAGGTAACATTTATATAGAGCTTTAAAATTTTAAAAGGGTTTGTCTCCTATAGCTCTTGGATGCTTTATAGCTCAGAAAGCTAGACAATATTTGCTCCCCAAATATGCCATACACTTTCCTATGTCTGCTGGGTAGTACAGTGGATAGATCTATGGTTCTGAAATAAGAAAGACATGAGACACTTACTGTATGATCCTAAGTGAGTGACTTAGTCTGTATCTTCCTCAGTTTTGTCACCTGTAAAATGGAGATGATAATAGCATCTCCTTTTCAAGATTGTGGTGAGGATAAAATGAAATTATATTTGAAAATGCATTGTAAACCTTAAGGCACTGTATAAATGATACTTAATAAATTTTATGACCTTTGTGATAATGTTGTTGATAATAGATATTTGTGAATACTTCATAAACTTTAAGGCACTATATAAAGATACTTAATATATTTTATGATCTGTGTGGTAGTGTTGTTGATGATAATAATAATAGCAGATACCCTGGCATAGCGAATTAGGAGAATCTTGGTTTCATTCAAAGTCTACCTTAGGCATTTCCTAGTCATTAAATTCCTAAATACACTTGCCATCTTAAAGTTTAAAGTTTCTTTGAAATCTTTTATTTTCCATCATATTTACTTTGAAAAATCCCACCCAAATCCTTGTTAAAAAACATAAAGAAGAAATGAGGGAAAAAAGTAATTCAGCCAAACACACTAACATCAAATTAGTTTGAAAATTTCTAGACCTCTCAAAGGCCACCTCAAATATTGTCTTTCCTGAAGCCTTCCCGTATTAGTAGTTACTCCTCCCTTCATTACTTAACAAAGCAATTGGTTTTGGAGCTTTATAGTATACCAATCATGTATTATTCTGTAATATACACTTAATTAACCAATATGTATGGATTTTATTCCTCAAAAACAAAGTAAGTTTTGTTCTGTCTTCCTTTGACCGCGTTTTCCCAAGAGGTGAATCATGATTTAAATATATTTTAGTGAGTTTGCATAGAAACCTAACATGATTTCTTTTCTTTTCCCTTAAATCCTCACTCATTTATTTATTTATTTATCTGTCTATCTGTTTATTTATTTATTTGTTATTTTATTTTAATTTTAAACTTTTATTTAATTAATTTAGAGCATTTTCCCATGGTTATAGGATTCATGTTCTATCCCTCCCTTCCTCCTATCCCCTCCCATAGTCAACGAATAATTCCACTCTGTTTTACATATGTCATTGATCAAGATCTATTTCCATATTATTGATATTTGCTCTAGGGTGCTCATTTTGAGTCAATATCCCTAATTATATCCCCATCCTCTCATATGATCAGGCAGTTGTGTTTCTTCTCTGTTTCTACTCCTACAGTTCTCCCTCTGAATGTGGATAGTGTTCTTTCTTATAATTCCCTCAGAGTTGTCCTGAGTTATTGCAGTGCTGCTAGTAGAGAAGTCCATTACATTCTATTTTACCACAGTGTATCAGTCTCTGTGTATAATGTTCTTCTGGCTTTGCTGCTTTCACTCTGCATCAATTCTTGGAGGTCTTTCCAGTTCACATGGAATTCCTCCAGTTTATTATTCCTTTGAGCACAATAATATTCCATCACCAACAGATAACACAATTTGTTAAGCCATTCCACAATTGAAGGGCATACCCTCATTTTCCAGTTTTTTGCCACCACAAAGAGCGTGACTATAAATATTTTTGTACACGTATTTTTCCTTATGATCTCTTTGGGGTACAAACCCAACAGTGGTATGACTGGATTAAATGGCAGGCAGTCTTTTATAGCCCTTTGGGCACAGTTCCAAATTGCCATCCAGAATGTTTGGATCAATTCACAACTCTACCAGTAATGCATTTTGCCACATCCCCTCCATGATTTCTTTGTTTTTTAAAAAAATAATCTATTTTATTTTTCTACCTATTATATATAAAAAGTTTCCAACATTTTGAAAAGAATTTTGTGTTTTGAATTCTCTCCCTCCCTCTCCCTCTCCCCTTAAATGGTAAGTAGTTATTTACAGATTTTATATATACAGTCATGAAAAACATTTTTTCCATATTCATCTTCTTCTAGAAGCAAAATTGAACAAAAAATTAGGAAAGAAATTGAAAAAAGTTTCCTTTGGTCTGGATTCAGATTCAATCAGTTCCTCCTCCAGAGGCATATGGTATATTTTTATCATGAGTCTTTTGGATTTATTTGCTGAGAATAGCTAAATTATTCACAGTTGTTTATTGTACAGTAGTCCTTTCATTGTGTACAATGTTCTCCTTGTTTTCTGCTTCATTTCATGTCTTTCCAAGTTTTTCTGACTTATTTCTGTTCATCATTTCTTATAGCACAATAGTATTTCTTTACCATCATATAAGTATCCCTTTACTTTCTAATTCTTTGTATCCCTTTCCCCACAAAAAGAGCTTCTTTCAATAGTTTTATACATATAGGTCCTCCCTTTTTTTAAAATCACTTTGGGAAACAAAGCTAGTAATGATATTGCTGGATCACAGGATATATACTGTTTTACAGCAGTTTGGGCATAGGTCCAAATTGCTCTCCAGATTGGTTGAATCAGTTCATAATCCCCACAAAAGTTAATTAATGTCTAAATTTCCCCACATCCACTCCAAGTTTTGTCGTTTTCCTTTTCTGTCATCTGATAGGTATGGGGTGGAACTTTAGAGTATTTTTAAATTGCATTTCTCTAATTAATAGTGATTTAGAGCATATATCTGTATAACTCTAGAAGGCTTTAATTACTTTGAGAATTATCTGTTCATGTCTTTTGACCACTTATCAATTGGGGGAATAACTTGTATTATATATTCAACTAATTTTTCTTTGTATTTAAGAAATCTTGCTTTTATTAGAAGAGATATGTAAAAACATTTTGTACCATTCTAATTATTGTATATTACTCTACAACCTATTTCCTAATATTTAATTTCTGACCACTCCCTCTCCCTCTTTTCATTGCCCTCTTTTTTATCAGCCCCATACCTTTTTTCTTGTCATCTTCCCCTCCTATTTTCCTATAGGGTAAGATAGATTTCTATACCCAATTGATTGTATATGTTCCTATTCAGTTAATTATGAAAAGATTAGTGTTCATTGCTCCCTTTCCCAATCCCCATAGTGCTTCCCACTATAAAATCTCTTTTATACCTCTTTTATATGTAATAATTTACCCCATTCTGTTTTTCTCTTCCCCCTCCTTCCAATGCATTCATTCTCTTTATTTAATTTTATTTCTTATATCATTGAATCATATTAAATTCAAACCCTTTCCCTCTTTCTATGTATAGAAATATATTTAATGATGATAAATTTTTATCTAAATATTTAACGATGATAAAATTCTTAACTTACACGAATCATCTTTTCATGTAGGTATGTAAAATTGCATGTCTTTTGATTTTTCTTTATCTTTTTTTTAACCTCTTGAGTTTTGTATTTGAAAGTCAAATTGTCCTTTCAAAGCTGGTCTTTTCTTCAGAAATGTTCGAAAGTCCTCTATTTCTCTTAGGCAGTTTACCAGTTTTTTCTTCTTTTTCCAATTTTGCTTTGATTTATGGTTCAAGTCCTAGTTCCTTTACTCTCTGGAATATCATATTTGATGCTCTCAACACTTGATGTAGAAACTGAAAAATCTTATGTTGTCATGACTATGATTCCATGATATTTGAATTGCTTCTTTTTGACTGCTCGCTACATTTTCTCCTTCACATGGGACTTCTGGAATTTGGCCATAATTACCCTTTGGGAGATTTCTTTCAGAAGGTGATTGATGGATTCTTTCTGTTTCTCTTTTACTCTCTGGTTTTAGAATATCAGGGCTATTTTACTTGAGAATTTCTTGAAAGATCATGTTTAAGCTCTTTTTTTTTTAATCACAGCTTTCAGGTAGTCTAGTAATTCTTACATGATCTCTCCCAGATTTATTTTCCTGATTAGTTGTTTTCCCAATGAGATATTTGACATATTCTTCTATTTTTTCATTCTTTTGACTTTGATGATTCTTGATGTCTTATGGAGTCATTAGCTTCCACTTGCCTAAATATAATCCTTTAGGCATGATTTTCTTGAGTGAGATTTTGCAACTCCCCTTCCATTTCACCAATTTTACTTTATAAAGAGTTCTTTTCCTCAGTGAATTTTTATACCTCTTTTTCCACATGACTAACTAAAACTTAGTGAATTTTTGTATATCTTTTTCCATTTGGCAAATTCTTGCTCTTAAAGATTTCTCTCCATGCTATTTTTGTGTCTCTTTTATTTATATATTCTGTTTTTTAAGGGATTGATTTCTTCAGTATTTTCTGTGCCTCTTTTACCAAGCTATTGACTTTTTTTCACGACTTTTCCTGTATTACTCTCACTTCTTTTCCCAATTTTATTTCTACCTCTCTTATTTTAGTTCTTCCATTGATTCCTTCTGTGCTTGAGTCAAATTTATATTTTTCTTGTAAGCTTTGGGTGGGGGTAGCATTGACTTTGTTTTCTTCTGAGTTTTTGTTTTGGTCTTCCTCTCACCAAAATATCTTCTATGTTCAGTTTCTTTTTATGTTGTTTGCTCCTTTTCCTGCCTTTTCCTTTGTTTTAATTTTTTAATACTGTTAATGTTGAACTTGCTACCTGTGATGAAGGGAACACTTTTCCAAGCTTCAGTTTCTTTGTGCAACTGCCTTCGAGCTAGTTTGGGGGATCTAAAAGTTCTCAGTTCTTCAAAGGTAGTATGATCTAAGGAGAAATGTGTTTACTACTCTCTTGGTCTGTGCTCTGGTATGCAAGCAACCACAAATACTGTTTTCTATCTTTGAACTCTGACTATGGTCCCCTTCTTCCCTGTGGCCAAAAGCACTGGAATGTCCTAATGCTTCTCCTCATCATGAGACCCACCTCGGATTCTGATCTGGTTATGTGTTTGGGCATTACAATGAGTCTTGCACCCAGATCCAGCAAATGGATCCATGAAATCTCCTTATGATCAGTTTTCTGCACCCCTCTTCCCACCTTATCATCTGTGACTGAGAGCTCCAGAAAGCTTTGATGCTGATTCAGGTGCCCTCAAGGCCTTTTGCTGTGGTGGGGTCTGCTTTGGCATGCTGCTTTGTGCTCCACTTCCACTCCACTGAACTAGGTCTTTCATGATGACATTCTAGATTGTTTTGGGCTAAAAAATTACTTCATCACACATATTTTGTGGCTTATGCTGCTCTAGAATGAGGTATTATATCATAGATTTTTGGAGGAAAATTTCGTAGTGATTAGGTGGGTCTGTGTACTTTCTCTGTCATTTTGGTTCACTAATGTTATTTCTTTTTTTTAAATTATTTTTTCTTTTGAATATTTTCTCCTAGTTACATAGTTCATGTTCTTTCCCTCTTCCCCAATCCCCAGCCCAAAACCACCTCAGCCAACGCACAGTTCCACTGGGTTTTATATGTATCATTGATCAAGACCTAATTCCATATTATTGATAGATGGACTAGAGTTATCATTTAGTGTCTACAACCCCAATAATATCCCCACCAGCCCATGTGTTCAAGCAGTTGTTTTTCTTCTGTGTTTCTCCTCCCACAGTTCTTCCTCTGATTGTGGCTAGTTTTCTTTCTTATAAGTCCCTCAGCCTTGCTCTGGATCCTTTCATTGCTGCTAGTATAAAAGCCCGTTATGTTCGATTGTACCACAGTGTATCAGTCTCCATGTACAATGTTCTCCTGGATCTGCTCCTTGATGATGAAAGCAATTTGAAAAGTCAGTCTCTCTCTCTCTTTTTTAAACCCTTACCTTCCATCTTGGAGTTAATACTGTGTATTGGCTCCAAGGCAGAAAAGTGGTAAGGGTAGGCAATGGGAGTCAAGTGACTTGCCCAGGGTCACAAAACTGGGAAGTGTCTGAGGCCAGATTTGAACCTAGGACCTCCTGTCTCTAGGTCTGGCTCTCAATCCACTGAACTACCCAATTGCCCCCCAGTCTCTTCTTCAGATATAGATTATTTATATTTTGTGACTGGGTATACACTTTCATTTTCACCTTAAATATATCACCTTTAATGTCATTATATTTAGCTGTCTTAATAGGGAACTTTTCCATTAAAGATGAAAAGAATAGTTAAGAAGTACAAGTAAGCCACAGTAAATACAGTTCAAGGCAATTCAGTTGTCTTGAGTTAGAACCATTTGAACATTCCATGACATGAGGAAAGAATGGCTCTGTAGGATAGGTGCTAGGGAGCAGAAATGCTGACTTGAAAACTCAGTGAAATTCATGACTTGGCTCCTTCTCTGAGAAGACTGTACTTTGGTAAAAATTCTGAAAAAAAGGAAAAGGTTGTTTTATTTATTCCATATGACATATTAAATCATAGGACCAAGATTCAAATATAACTCTTATATTTACTACTCATATTCTACCTCTTATTCAATGATCCTATCAATTCACAGGTCCAGTCCTTGATCCCTTAAGATATCAAGATGTGGTGAGTGTCAAATTTCCCTTCTTTTGTAAACATAGCTTTTTAAGAATTATATTCATCCTCTTGAGAATAAGTTCTCTCTGTCTCTGTCTCCATTTCTGTCTCTCTCTGTATTTCCATTACTAGCACTTAGCACAGTGTCTGGAACATAGCAAATAAGCAATTAATGCCTCCTTCCTTCCTTCCTTCCTTCCTTCCTTCCTTCCTTTCTTTTTCTTTCTTTCTTTCTTTCTTTCTTTCTTTCTTTCTTTCTTTCTTTCTTTCTTTCTTTCTTTCTTTCTTTCTTTCCCTCA
>NC_058134.1:245203711-245236594 GCF_016433145.1 Gracilinanus agilis
TTCTCTCTCTCTCTCTCTCTCTCTCTCTCTCTCTCTCTCTCTCTCTCTCTCTCTCTCTCTCTCTCCCTCCCTCCCTCCCTCCCCAGAAGTAATGGGGGAACAGAAATCATTTACTCTCTTCATTCTTTGAATCATCTGTTTTTTACTATAGTGTCTTCTGAGAGCATGATTGTTATCCCTGCTTTTTAAAAATTTCTGCCAAAAGAATAACAGACTTTCCTCTAGACCAGTGTTGGGCAAATTATGGCTTGTGGACCAGATGCAGCCTCCTGAAATTTTCTATTCACCCAACATTATTCCTAATCTGATGAATACAATGAGTAGGATATAATACAATGAAACTTCCAAAGAGTTGCCTTAGAAACACTAAGAGATAAGCATTTCCTTTCCTTTGGCCCCCTCTTTAAAAAGTTTGCCCATCACTGCTCTAGACTATTCTTTAAGGCTCTGGGTGATTATTTGTTATACTTATGTTTCTTGTAATCAAACTATTGTTGGACTTTGCTTTCTAATCAACTATCCTCTTCCATGTTAGCTGTGAGTTTATTCCATTTATATTTAGTTATGATCATTGTTTATTTCCCTCTATCCTATTCTTATATGTTCTATTTTTTGTTTGTTTTCAGCCTTCTTTTTAAAATAAAAACAGTATGTTGAGAGAGGATTGTGCTCAATACAGCTATTTTAAATTGATTATTTTATCTAATGTCACTACCCCTCTTCTTTTATCCTAGCTCAGACTCTAATCAGTTTATTATTCTTTCATTCTTTAATTTTAACTGCCTTTTCATGATCCTGCAAATGATCTTAGTTATTTGTTTATGTCTAATATTTCTCGACTTCCTCTTCCTCTTTCTTTCTTTCTTCGCTTCTTCCTTCTGCCCCCTTTCCTTTATATTTCATGGTTGAGTTGAATGTATTTCTACATCAGAATCTTTGCATTTTATCCTTCATTGGTTCAGATTCAAGTATTATTCAAGGTGGGAAGGGGAAACAGCAAATATTTATTGAGGTTCTACTTTAGGCTAGACACTATGGTAATATGATCTGCAATGTTTTGGTTTCATTTTCATAACAGTCATATGCAATAGATGCTATTATTATTAACTTTTCACATTTGAAGTAACTGAGGCAAAAAGGGATAAAGTAAATTACTCTGGGTCATACAGGATCTGAGACAATAAAAGTCATACAAGTGACACTCATAATCCTCAGTCTTTATATACCTTGTTTGTATTATCTTTTTCTTGCTCTTCCTAATTATGTGGGTCAAGTTCTCCTACCCTTCATCTCCCTTTTTTCCCTAATGTAAGCCTTTTCACTTCCTTTTCCTTTCTTCTTTTAATATAATGAAATATAAATACCACTTCTAGTCATTTCATCTTATTTACCTGCTTTTATAATGGCATTGAATCATAGGGGGATAACTTGCATAAATTACCCCCTAGGAAAAAGCCAATACTTCATTCTTTTCTAGTCACTTCTAACACTTATTACTACTTATCTTGACTTCTACATTTGTGTTTCAAAATTTTTACTTAGTTCTGTTATTTTCATCAGGAATGATTTGGTGTTTTTTATTTCATTAAAAATCCACTTTTCCCCCCTAAAGGATTGTACTCAGTTTTCCTGGACAAATGTACTTAAATGTTAACCTGTATTTTTTTTGCCTTGTGAAATATTGTATTCCAATGTCACTACTTCTTGATCTTGATCCTGATCCTTTTGTATTTCAACCCTTTCTGGCTTCTAGTAGTATTTTTACCTTGTATGGAAGACCTGAATTTTGGTCATGAAATTTCTTGGAGTTTTCTTTGTGAGATTTCCTTGAAGAAGTAATCAGTATATTATATTTTCACTTTCATGATTTTTAGAATATTTTCTTTAATGATTTCTTGAAATATGACATCCAATTTCAATTTCTGTCATAGCTATCACTAATTTTTAAATTACCTATATTTGTTTAGTTTTCCAATTTAAACCTTTAAAAATAAAATCTCATATTTTCATTCTTCTAATAATTTAAATTTTAATATATTATAATCCTTTCCCTTTCCCTTTCCCTTCCCTTTTGTTATATACTTCTGTTCTTGTTTTTTCAATACTAAGGCTCAGGCAGTTTTTGAGCTGGATCTACTTTCTAGATCCATAATTATTTCCTGACCATGTATGTAAACAACAAATTTGATCTGAACTTAGCCCCAGGTCTGCATCTAAGTGCTAATTTTTGTCCCCAATCCAGTTTTGGCTGAATCCTTTTTTTACCCCCAGAATGGTGAGTAAGAAAATGTCTCATGTTGTTTTCTCCTTGGCCTTCTCAATCTCAGGATTGTCTCATGCTCTTCTTATATTTTTGGAGTAGTTTCATCAAAGATCTGGGCTTAATTGCTACCTTCTCCTCTACTATCTTAACAATTCTGAAAATGTTGGCACACTGAGTTACTGAGAGTCAGTCTCTCTCTGTCTTTCCCTGTCTCTCTCTCCCTGTGTGTGTATCTCTCTCTCTGTTTTTCTCTCTTTCTCTTTCTCTCTCTCTCTGTTTCTCTGTCTGTCTCTCACCATCTCCCCTCTCTCTTTCTTCCCTCTCCTTTGGAGGAGATTTTTATTAGCTGGTTATGTGAATTTTTATAGTGTAAGAGAAAAATATTTATTTTTCATTTCCTACCATATTACCATTTTGAAGATCATAAAAGTTTTGCATCATATCTAGTACATAAAGGTACATAAAGTGCTAGACTTAGACTCAGAAAGACCCAAGTTCAAACCCACATTAATTGGGTGATCCTGATCAAGTCTCTTATCTTCTATTACAGATATGAATAGGTATAAAATGATAACACTAATATCACCTACCTCCCATGGCTAATTTAAGAACAAAATGAGCAAGCATTTGTAAGGTACTTTGTAAATTTTAAAAAGCTATGTAATTGCCAGTTAATTTTATTATTTCTAAAAGTTGCTTTTTCTATTATTCTTAAAGACTTAGTCCAATTTCTAGTAAAAAACAACCCCTAATATATTGTGTTGCTGAGGAGCTTGGGTTCTATATGTTTTTTCTTATTTATTCATTTTTTCACATGGCTAGGCAGTTCAGTGGATAGAGCATTGAGCTTGGAATCAGGAAGACTCATCTTCCTGAGTTCAAATTCAGCCCCACACATTTATGTTCTGTGTGATCTTGAGCAAGTCACTCAATCCTGTTTGCCTCAGTTTTCCCTGCAATGAGCTGGAGAAAGAAATTGCAAACTCCAATATCTTTGCTAAGAAAACCCCAAATGGGGTCACAAAGAGTCAGACAAGACTAAAAAATAACAATTTTTACATGTTCTGTCTTGCAACTCTAAGCTTTGGCAGAAAGGAGTCCCTATCGAACTTCCCTACAAGTCTTGTAGAAAATTTGTAGCATTGAAGAAGGTGGCGATATTTATGGAATCAGAGCCTGTGGAACTTGAAGAGGTGTTCCTGAACAAAACTCAGTTGGAATAAAACAAGGAATCACAAGATTTAATCAAAGTTCTGTCTCTAACTTGTGTGGCCATGGGCAAATCACTTAGCTCTGTGGGTCCTCAGTTATCTCATTTGTAAATTGTGGGGTTTGGACTGGGATGATCTCTTGAGATCCTGGGCTACTTTCTTGTTTCTAGTTGTATCTTAAAGGCACTCCTGAAAGAGTGAGTTTTAAGTTCTGAATGCAGATGGTCAACAAACACCCACCAGGTGGGAGCAGTCTGCTGGAGCTAGTTAATCAAGCAGCTGGGAAACCTTTTCTGATTGGAAAATGAAAATCATAGTATTCCATGTTGTCAGCTATAAAGTTTGGATAGCTATCCACTCTCTTTTCTGGTCTTTGCTAAGTCCTGTGGAAGAGGAAAAAGGATATCTAAAGTGAAGGGAATTAAAAAAAAATAAACAAACACCATAACATAAAAACACCCCAATGATTTCTGTGGGGTAACTTCAGCTGCCTGTGAGAGGGAACAAGGATATGTTTTCTTTATGCTAAATAGCCTGTTAGGTCAGGTGCAAGCAAATGGGCTAATGTTCTCCTCCAGCTCAAACTCAGCCCATTCTGGCAAAATGTCTTTCTATTTGAGGAAGGAAAGGCCAAATTAGCAGAAAGATTCAGCTGTCAGGAGACTGGGGGCTTTAGTTCTAAGGGCAGAAGACCTATCCTCACACTTGCCCTGTTGCTATAATTGCAGAGTAGAGAAAAGCTGCTTTGGACATAAAAGAAAGTGGGTGAAATTTTTGTTTTTGTGCCTCCATCTGTGTCTTTCTGTCTCTGCCCTCTCTGTGTCATTGTCTCTGCTTCTCTGTGCCTCTGCTTTTTATGTCTAGAACCTCAAGTTCCTCTCCCTTTTTAAGACACTGAATTATATGAATACTATGTTTGCTTTAGGAACTTGAGCTTCTAGAATCCTTAAATTGTTCAATAATATTAGTGAATTTTAAAACTTGTTTTTTTTAAGAAACTATGTAGACATACACAAACATAGGGCCAGAGATTCTCAGCTGAAAAAATGTGAAGATCTATCCAGTCTAAACTATAACCCAAGAGATTAGATGCCTTACACAGGATCAAACAGCAAGTAAATATCAGAAACAGAATTTCAACTTGGCTCTTTCTGACTGACTCTCAGTCCAACATGTTATTCGTTATGCCACTTGGCTGAAATATACAAGCCTAATTGAATATAGAAGCATAGATCATGAGATCAAATGAGGCAATTTTTGTAAAGCGCTTAGCATGATGTTCCATGTGTAGTAGGTGCTCAATAAATGTTTATTCCCCTACTCTTTCTTTTATTCCCAGCAATCATGGCTATGAAGCATCTTGGGTATTCTTGCATTATCATGAGATCATAATCAAAGTATCATTTTCACATCCTCATTTTAGGTAATAAGCCAAGAAAAAATAAAATGACAAATTAGACTGTTCTTGAAAACTAAAATATTTAACATGAGTACAAACATTATATATACCTAAGCAGAAAGAAGACCAAGGGCGTTATATTTTGTTATTTAAAAAATTTATTCCCCATTATAGATAATACTAATATACTAAAAATGCTATTGAGGTAATACACTGGCAATTAGAATTTGCATATGCTCCCCAAAGCAATCTTCTGTATTGTCTCAGATACCAGTAGCTTTGTCAAGACATTGATTAGTCAACTAAAGGTTTGACTTCTCATTAATCTATGATCCCAAATTGAATACCCAATAATGTATAACAAGGTTGATTATTGGTTGGTCCTAGCAGGGTAGGTAAAATCATCCATGCTCATGAGCATGGATATAGTTTATGTGTGTATATATGTACAGGTATGTACATATTAACACACATACATACATATATGTCCCAATGGATACTTGATTGAAATTGAGACAAAAAAGCCAATTATTAGTAACAATAATTTCAACTGTGGCACTAACTATATGATCCCACTCCATGAACCAAAGTCCAAATATAGAAGAAACTCAAATATGCATGAAGGTGAGTATTGAGAATGTTGGGGTGTTTTCTGGACTCCCCACTTGATAGCTTTCAATAGCTTTTTTTTTTAACACCTCACCTCCAGACTAAGAAGACCTATGAGGGTATAGTTCTCAAGGGGGCTTCCCCAAATGGATAAGCTGTGTTGGGGATGTCGGCAGATGATATTGGGTTTCAGTTGAGACCCTGATGGATCCAATCTTCTGTGCCACCAATCTTGGGACAAGCCTCCCCCGATCCCGATTCAGAAGGCTTTTTCGCTTCAAAATGGAGTTAGTATTTGTCTTCCCCTCAGCCACCCAACAGTCTCCTCCCCTCAAGGTAACAGGCCCAAACTACAACTAATAAACTAATAAGGATTTATTTGAATGATAAGAGATTTCAGGGACTAGGGAAAGGGTTATTTTAGGGATTTATTTGAGGTAGGAGGGAATAAGGGAAATTACCCTAACAACTAAGAATCCCCCTTCAAGAGATCAGCTCTGGCTTCTTCTGTAGCTTTATCCCAGAAACTGACTCTCTTTCTCTCTCACTATCTCCTAACTTTATCACAAACAAGGGAATAACAGAAAGGAAAGACCCAGAAAAGTCCCCACGTGCCTGCTCCCTCTGGAGTCCCAGCACTATGGCTAAACTGAAGCACAACTATCACAGATCCCTCTTTGTTGGCAATGAGTTTAGCTGTTGTAGTCTCCAAAAATGCCAAGGAATTTTAGGTTTAGAAGAGTTGTTTCCTCCCAGATACTCCCTGCCACCCTTTACCACCCAAGACCCCAGGAAAAAGCTTGAAAATTCTCCTGAGTTTGGCAGTTGAGAAACTTCAGAATCTTCACCAAAATCCCTCCTTCATTGGCCCCTCTGAAACGGAACCTCCTCAAGATTCCATAAGGCCAGCATCAGCTCCAAATTCCAGATGGGTGCTTGATCGAATCCTTGATTTGCTCCCTTCCAACTCTTACAAATGTAAGAACTCTGGTTTTATCTGTAGTGACACTGATACAAAGAATGCTTTGTGACTAGATTTAAATAGTTTAGTTCTCTGGTTCTTGTAAAATCATAGATAAATAATTCTAAAATAACAAAATTTATTTCTTCAGTAAACTCATGGTGAACTGAAGTAACATTATAGATACAAGATTTATGTAATTAAAGAGAAATAGTTTCTTAAATCAATATTTCTAATTAATAAATATGTATTAGAAACAAAAAACAAAGCTTTTTACATCAGTTCAATAAATATCTATTTTTTGATATATTTTTTTAGAAAAATTTTCCAAGGTTACATGATTCAGGTTTTTACTTTCCCCTTCACCCCCCCTTAACTATCCCCTCCCCCATATTCAACACACATTTCCACTGGTTTTAACATGTGTTATCAATCAAGACTTCAATAAATATCTATTAAAATGGTTGCTCTAAAGAGAATATTGTTTAAGGATACAAGAGATTCAAAGTATAAATAAGACACTAGCCTCCCTTCAGTCATTTTCCACAAAAAAAAATAGCAAAACAAACAGATACCTTGAAATGGTATTATATACAGAAAGCCTTAATCTGAAATTTTAAGTTTTTGTATTAGGTTTATGTTTTTTATATCACTCCTTAGTATAAAGTCCTGAAAAGGAAAATATTTTCCAAAATATTATTGCTTTGTGTGTTGTATCTCACCTAAATCTATTCTTTTGTATTGTTCGTTTGTTGCTCCTACTGTAGCCTCATCTCCCAGGGCAAAGGAGAACAAGTTGAATACTTCCTCTGAGTACTTGAACTTATTCCTATCTTAGTCCTACATCTTCTCTTCTAGACACATTATTTCCATTTACTTCAACTGATCCCTATATGGTATGGTTTCTAAGCACTTTTATTTTCTCAATTGCCATCCCCTGAGTACATTCTAGTTTCTCAATGGATGCTGCAAGTGGAATAACCAGAGGCAAACTTGATATTCCAGACATAGTCTGATAGGACAGAGTGAGATGAAAATCTACCTTTTTTAGAGGATGCCATGGTTGTCTTATTCTAGTTCTAAGTATTTCTACACTGTCATACCTTTAACTCATATTCAACCCGTAGACTACTAAAACCCCAGATATTTTCTCATTATAAATATCATCTAGACAAGATTTCCTCTGTCTGTCCATAGTTAGTTACCTTTTTGAAAACTTTTACATCTATTAAATTCTCCCTCAGTAGTAGTATAGTGGATTTAGAGCTAGGAAGACCTTAAATCTTCTGTGATACATACTGGTTTTGTGCTTCTCAATGGTATAGGAAAGAGGTTTGGACATTATAGCTGCAACACTCCTAAATAACCTTAAATTTGAAGTGGAAAATATTTACAAAATAAATAAAAATACATTTAATACATTAAAAAGCAGATAAATAAAAATACAATAAATACAACTGTTGTTAAAAAGTTGTTTTGTGTGTCAGTATGAAAATTTTATGAATATTTATGTGTGTTTTAGTGGTCTCCATTTCTGTTTGAATTTGATACCACCACTCAAGTCATCTCCATAGAAAAGGTGCTTAACTGTATGGTAATAAGGGTTTGGAACTTTTCATCTAGGCATAGCCTATAATGCTTACCTCTAAATATTCTTAGATTCAGTCCACTGTCATTTAAAATTGTTACCCATTCCTTTCATTTTGGTTTATATCTCTCTTTTCAAAGACTCCCTTCAGCCAGATCTTTGTTTGTTTGTTTGCTTTAACAAATAAGAACAGTTAAGAAAGAGGAAAGCCATACTTGTCTATCTTAGAAAATGCATTTGAATTCCTTAATCACTTTTTTCCTTTTAGGTGATAATTAAAATCATGTTTTGTTTTGTTGAAGAATTTTATATCCTTCTTTCTTTCAGGATGATGCCCTTAGAATTGTGTTGCTATTGGTATATATCTATTTCCTTCATGTAGACTTTGGATGAGGGTGTTTTGTGTTACATTCCAAATGTGGAAATTTAATAACTATTTACTGTTATGTCTAGGTTGCATATAAGGTAGGACTCAAGACTCAGAGTCAGGAAGACTTGAGTTTGAATCCTGCCTCTGACACATTAGTTATGTGATCTTGGGCAAATCATATAACTTTTCTCTGTTTCCTCTTGATAGCACCAACCTCTCAAGATTATTAGGCTCAGATGAATTAATATATTATTAGTATATGTAAAGTACTTTGGAAACATTAAACCTATAAATATTATTGTAATTGTTGTTGTTGTTCTTATTGTTAATTTTGTTTGTAAGGCATCATATTAGGTACCTGGGCTGCAAAAAAACCACCAAAAATTGGTATTTCCCTTCTCCTTCCACCAATTCAGGTTATCACAGTCTATGTAGCCTAGAGAGTATTCTAGAGTGACTAGAGTTTAATTGACTTGCCCAAGATGATATAACAAATATCTGTCAGAGGTAGGAATTGAACTCATGTCTTTTTGGTTCTGGGTGCAGCTTTCTATCCACTATGCCAAATTACCTCTAATCCCAAAGAGAAACAAGTTTAAAAGAAAAAAAAATAGACATTGTATTGTTAATATAATCTGTATGCGTAGATCTATTATATGGCATTGAACCAATGATTTGATTTGGAGTCACATATAGTTGATTCTAATCCCTTTTTTGATAGTTGCTTCTTCTCTAAGCATGAACCAATCACTGACCCACACTGGGTCACTTTTCTCCCATTTATAAAAATAAAGCATTAGATTAGATCACAGAAGTTCCTTTAA
This sequence comes from Gracilinanus agilis, assembly GCF_016433145.1. NCBI lineage: Eukaryota > Metazoa > Chordata > Mammalia > Didelphimorphia > Didelphidae > Gracilinanus > Gracilinanus agilis. The sequence goes on from NC_058134.1 coordinate 245,212,937, forward strand.
ACTCTAGATCTATGAACCCTTGATAATAACAGCAGAAATAAGTGAGCATCCCATACTTTATCCCTCCATGTAACAAATGCAAGAAAGACACCAAAGCAGGATTCAATCAACATAAATGTCTAACACTGTATAAATGAAGAAGGAAGCAATGGGATTTGTATGAACAAAGGAAACATATAAAAGAGGGAATTGTTGAGAAACAAGCTGTCAGTTCAGGTACAATTCAGGGATGCCATGGTGCCCCATCAGGTTCCACAAGGGTAGTTTCCTAGACAGGTAACTCATCAGAATGGAAGAAGGATGCCCTACTGGGTCACATAAGGCTGCTTTCCTAGGCAGGAATATCTCTGACAGAGAGAGTTGGTGAGCAATCAGCTTTTACCATAAAGTTATGACATTGATTCACTTAGCTTCTCAGTCAGTCAGATTTTAGGAAGAAGAAAGTTACCATCAGGTCCCATCTGGGTGGAATTCTTTCATTCTAGAAACAAATGACAAATTCTTATTATTAATTATCTGATATAATGCAGGCACTATAATATTCACAGTCCCTCAAAAGACCATACATGATACTAAGGGGAAATGATATGCATCCTTGTTCCCTCTCACAGGCAGCTGAAGTCACCCGACAGAAATGATTGGGGTGTTGCCATTATTATCAAGGGAAGGGAAGGCTATGCTATATCTAGAATACTAGGACCATTCATTATTTGGAGGAAGCCATGTGCCAACTAAGTTTTTGCTTACTGACTTATAGGGTACAAGGTGGGCATGACACAGATTTAGCTCTGGTGATTTTATTCAGCTGAATCCTGGGAATCAGGGTTGATAATGTCAGTAGAAAGGGCAGTTAATCTGGTGCCAGGGCCTCTTGTTCAGATCTATTTCCATCCTCTCAATGGATGAGCCGTCACTAACACTCAATATTGTTCCTAGCTGTTGGTTCCTGCTGTCAAACAAAACACCTACTGAAAGAGGATTAACCTGCTTTATTGTATGGCCTGAGTAAACATAAAAATTTCTGCTTGTGCTGTTTTAAAAATCTTCCTTGCTCCTCAGCTTATAGGTACAGAGAATTATATAGTATTTTCTTACTGTGTATTTAACTATTGAACAAGATCTCAAAAGTCTCAGTAAGATAATTTTCAGAAGAGAGGGATGAATTAGAAAGGTTGGTGAATTAGAATGAAAAAAAAAATCTTAAGAGTCAGGGAGCCTATGAAATCCTCCTGTCTTCCTCTCCAAGAAAAATCCTTTGTACCTTAGATCTGAGCGATGTTTAACTAGTCTTGCTTCTAGAAACATTTTGGGGTAGTGGATGGAGAGTTGGGCTTAGAGTCTTCTAGGACTTAGAAGATATTTATCTTCAAGTCCTTCCTGTGGTATCCCTTGGCTATGTGTCCCTGGGTAAGCTACTTAACCTCAGTTCCTCTGAGACTATAAATTATAGTACAGTTAATGATTTCTAATGCTTATAGGAAGTATCCTGACCTTGGAGCTTTCCTTCTAGTCCTGTAGTCTAAGTCTGGACTAAAATGAATAAATAGATGCATAAAAATAATATTAATAATAAAGCTTTTCTGGCCTTTATATGTCAGAAGTATATTATTCTAAGGGACTGAGAGAGAAAGGTAGTAGCTGTTAGATGACCCTTGTTTGAAAGTTTTCTTCATTCCTTTCACCTTGAGGAGAGCAGATGTCTGGAGATTTGAATTTTGTGGGGTTTACTGAAGGGTTTTAGGGACTATTCACCCATTCATGAATATGGTTTAAATGAAGTTGAAGATTGACCTGAATGCTCTGACTTCATCAATGTGAAAGAAGAGGGATTTATGATGTATATGTCACAAGAATGTCCTGACTTGTGAAAGCAGCATTGGATGTGATTTGAGAAGCTGGGAACCCTACATAACTTAAAGTTTATCAAGGGATTTTCTTCCTGATGTGTTCCTCATGAAAGTCACAGGACTTGGGTAGGGGAAGAGTGCAGGATAGCTCTTGAACAGAATCATCATTGCCCTCTAGATAGCAAATATCAAAAGAGAGTGAAAAGACTCAGTTTAAAGATTAGATTTTTCCCTTGTACCATTGCCTATCTTGATTTTTGTTCAATCATGCTAACTTTAGGTTCACAATTGCAGGAGGGTACATAGGGGAAGGACATGGGAAACCCTTAACTTGATTAGCATCCTTGCATACTGTTAACTCAAGATGATAAGAGCACTGATCTTAGAATTAGGAGACTTGGACTTAATTCCTTGAACAAGTCCCCTAGCATCCTAGTTCCCTCATCTCCACAGTAGAGATGCTAGTACAATTTACTTCAAAACGTTTTTTTTTTAAACCCTTAACTTCTGTGTATTGGCTCCATGGTGGAAGAGTGGTAAGGGTGGGCAATGGGGGTCAAGTGACTTGCCCAGGGTCACACAGCTGGGAAGTGTCTGAGGCCAAATTTGAACCTAGGACCTTCCATTTCTAGGCCTGACTCTCGATCCACTGAGCTACCCAGCTGCCCCTCTTCAAAAAGTTTTTGAAAAGTGTTTGGTAAAATAGAGTGTGTTTTTGATTGTTTGTTTGTGTTATATTTTGTTTTGAGTTTTTTAAATTATTGAGCAGTAAGTAAAACTAATGGTCTCTAAGATCCTTTTTCAAATGAAATTCTGTCCAAGCAGGACACCTCATTCTGTGCTGATGTAATATTCTGTGCTCTAAATATGCTGATGTCAATTTGACTTGCCTGATTTGTTGATATAATTAATCTTTTAAAGAATAAATTCAATTTGTCTCATATATTTTATACATTTATTAGTTTTGCTGAGCCTTCATTTTCCCTCTATTTTTATTTTTTTTATTTTAGCAATTAATATCATTTATGTAGTGCTTTAAGATGTTCAAAGTACCTTATGTACATTATGCCATTTGATCCTTACAGTCTTCTTGAGAAGTAGATATTATCCTTATTTTGTAGATGATAAAATTGAGACTCTGACAATAAATATTGTAATTGAAGTACAAAGCAGTATTTGATTTGATAATTAAACTTTTCATGTTTTTATCCAAGTATTTGAGGGAAAATGAATATTAAACATTAAATACCTTCTTCCAAAATGGCAATGATTCATTAATCAGCATTTTGTAAATATAATTTACTCAACTAGGTAAGAATCTACTTGTTACCTTTAAGACTGTCAATGTTGATGAAGTTCACTGTATGTGGACAGCCTTTACCTCAGTTTCCTCATCTATAAAACAGGAATAGTTATAATAACTACATCCCAAAGTTTTTGTGAGTCAAATGAAATAATAATTGTAGGTCTTTGCAAACCTGATTCTGTCATTGTTCAGTCATTTCAGACCTGTCTGACTCGTTGTGCCTCATTTTTGGATTTTCTTGACAAAGATTCTGGAGTGCTTTGCTATTTTCTTCTCAAGCTCATTTGACAGTTGAGTAAACTGAGGCAAACTAGGTTAAGTGATTTGCCCAGCATCACACAGTTGGCAAGTGTCTGAGACCAGATTTGAACTCATAAAAATGTGTTTTCCTTACTTCATATGCAGCACTCTGTCCACCTACTGCTCTGTTATCATTGCTGCTGCTGATGGTACTTCTGTTTCTCTGAGGATTGCCCTTCAAATCCATTATTTCATTATTCATTTTCCCCCCTTAGATTGGGAATAAGGAGTAGAAATGTGATTCCATTGATATGGGTTAGGAAATTAGTCCTACCAATGTAGGCTAGTGCTTTTTAAAAAAATTATGACATTTTTTTAGAATTTTATGAAATTTATGAAGGTTAAATGACTTCCCCCTGGTCATAGAAATAGTATATATTCAGGACAGAACTTGAACCAGGTTCTCATAGTTTTGAGGATGTCCTATCCACTGTGCCACACAGATCTTTAACTTTAGTTTGGGAAATATGGTTACATCTATTCATCTGCTCCTCCCAGCATACTTCCTGCACCTTCTCAAATTGACTACTTTCCTATTTTGGGGAAAAATAGACAAGATTTGGTTGAGATTACATTATCTTTTATTTATTTATTTATTTTGTCCTTCTATAGATCACCGTTAGTTTATATTGCATCTGTGGTCTAATAAAATGCAAGTTTCTAGGGAAAAAAAGGACAGAAGTGAAGAAGTAGATAGAAAATATCTTTTCTTTGACAGGAAATCTTTTGACATTTGCATTTTCCTCATAACTCTTTTACTTCCTTCCTCAAAATGATTTTCCCTTAGAATTATGATTTTTGAGGAAAGCTGATTTCAAAAATGTATGGAGGAAATGTGATTACACTGCCATGACTCAAAAGAGAGGATGGGTACTGATGCCTAGTTTTGAAGAGTGTGATTGGGTATTTATGTCAAAGGAGAGGGTGTCAAACTCACAAAACTCCTAGGTGTCAACTGAATGGGATTAAAGTATAATTAAGAAATATTTAACGAAGTGAAAAATAAACTTTGTTGTCCTTCAATCCTTTTTAGTCATATTCAACACTTTATGACCCTATTTTCTTGGCAAAGATGCTGGGGTCATTTGCCATTTCCATCTACAACTCATTTTACAGATGAGTAAATTGAGGCCAACAGTTTAAGTGATTTGCCCAGGATCATATAGCTAGTAAGGGTTTGAGGCTAGATTTGAACTCAGGAATGTGAATCTTCCTCATTCCAGGCTTGGCACTATGCCTCCTACATGTCCCTAATGAATAAAATACAAGATAAATAATATTAATTTGTTGTTTTCCAATGTGTAGCCAGCAGAGATTTGTTTCCATTTGAGTTTTATACCACTGCTTGAACCATGTAGTGTGGCTGACAGGTCCCAAATTCATTGTCAATAGAAAGTCAGAGATAAGAGCCTTTTGTCATAGTCATACAACGACCTGTCTTTGTAATAGATAATCACACTTCAAAAATTTCTCTTTTCTGGTTCATGATTTATTTATCAATGTTTTTCCTTCCTGATTCTTGAAAAGCCTATTCAATCTAGTTTTCATTACTAATTTCAACTTCATCATTATTATCATAATAACTAACATTCAGGTTGTCCTAACTATTTTACAAATAATGTGCTAAGCACTTTATAGTTATTATCTCATCTAATCCTCACAACAAGCCTGGGAGATAGGTGCTGTTATTATTCCCATCTTACAGATGAGGAAACCAAGGCAAGCAGAGGCTAAGTGTTGCCAAGGGTCACATTCTGTATACTGTACCACCTACCTATTCTGCCCCCTATTTCTCAGATTCATTTTAATTTTCTCTCTTGTCTCCTACCTTAATAATCACTGGATCACCTTTTGCAAATGTTATAGGAACACAGAGTTAGAGGTAGGAGAGAATTTAGAGATTATTGATTCAATTCCTTCATTTAATGTATTCATTTAACAAACCTTTATTTTCTTTCTTTCTCTTAAGATTTCCCTCTACCAAAATAAATTCCTTTTCACTCATATACCTAGACAAACTGATTGTCAGAAATTGGCCATGTCTAAATATGTGTGTTTCATTCTGCATATTTTGTTCATTGTCTCACTTTCTCAGGATATGGGTACCATTATTTGTCATCAGCCCTCTAGAATCATTGCTAGTCATTGCATTGGTCAAAGTTCTTAAGGCATTGAAAATTCTTTATTCTTATTGTATAAATTGTTCTCTTGTTGCTTTCTGCTTTAATTTATAATGATCTTCCCAGGTTTCTCTTAAATTGTCCCTGGCATCATTTCTTGAAGTATAATAGTATTCTATTTTTTCCACGTACCACAGTTTCTTCATCCATTCTCCAACTGATAATCATTAATCCTTCATTTTAAAAATAGGGAACCTGAAGCCTCAATTATGCTCCTTGCTCATAATTACACTGGAAATGTCTAAGTTGAAATTCAAACTCATATCTTTTCCAACTCCATGTCTAGTATTCATTTCCTATGAGAATTTGTTCATGTGCCTATAAATGCCTAAACTCCCTTCCGTTCCCAATGCTGGAACATATAACACAAACTGTTTTCTGATGATTTAAGCACAAAGTATCCCAATGGACTAAAAAACAAAAAGATTTGGAGACATGGTGCCTCTAGAAAAGTAGTGTATTCCAACATGGAGATTTCAAAGAAACTCAACTTTTCAAAGAATATGTACAAAAGATAGAAGTAAGTCCAATGTCTCTGAAACAAATTAAGAATATGAAGATTAAAATTAATATGCAAAATACTAAATATTATATTTATGAATATTTTATTAATAATAAACTAACAAAATAGAGTAACTAAAAGGTACTAACTAGCTCGCTCACAGAAACCAGAGAGAGAGGGAGGAGTTACAGCCAACTATAAAACAATAATGTGACCATGCAAATGTGGGGGCTCAGGAGAGATGAAAGGGAATTTTGGGAAAACTAAGGGACTTATGGGGGAATGAAACAGACATGATAATAAATCACTCTTCCCTCAAGTATTTTGTTGACCAAGCTAAATTTTCCCAGTATTTTCTATGTTTTTCTCTCTTTCTAGAACTTTCTAGAGCATTTGCTTCAGTCTCTTCACTGTCCAGTGCACCATCATTTAAGGATGCTACCTATCTTATCAAACCTATTTCCTAAAGTAAAGAGACTCCTGAGGATGTGGGGATTCTGATGAGGGAATTACCCCCTTCTTTTAGTAGGACGCAAAGAATATTAGATGGTAAGCCCCTTGATGTCAACAATTGCATCCTTTGAGCCATTTTTTATCCCAGTGGCTAGCTAAGCGATGGGGATATATTTATCAATACCTACTTTCTGAACTGGACTGAATCGAAATTTTATTGTTTTTTATATTTTTATTTTTGTTTTGAATATTTCCCCATAGTTACATGTTTCATTTTCTTTCCCGCTCCCCATGAATTGAAATTTTAATTCTACTATTGAAGCCTGGGATCGCATTTACTGATTTTATAGCTGGAGGGAAAATGACATTTCAATGGCAAAGAGTTTAGATGGAACAGTGCAGAGTGTGTACACTCTACCTCTCCCCACTGGTACAGCGGCAGTGGCTGGATTGAAGAGAACAGCTGGGGATGGGTACCGGCTGATGGCAATGATAATTCGAACTGTGACTGCTGCACGTCAGAGCTCTAAAGTGAAGCAGACAGCAGGGAAGCTGTGGGTGTACATTATGGGGTCATAGTCGTAGCCCTGACATTCTGCAGGAGCCGGGGAGAACCAAGAACAGAATGAGGCATATTGTAAGGACGTGACTGCTTAACCTGAGAGAGAGAGAGAGAGAGAAACACACACACGTACAACAGGGCTCGTGGTTTAACGAAATCGTCCCCCATCCAGGAGCTGCTGAATTTCTAGTACTTGGAAGGAGTCTGATGACAAGATACAACAAAGGTCGAGATGCGCCGTGCCTCGTCGGACCCTCGATGACTCATTTCTTCCCTTGAGAAATAGGTCAAGGACAGAGTTCTTCATACGTCCTTCACTGAACATTTTATCTTCTGACTGACGCCTTATGTTACTAACTCATTCAGCTCACAGTCAGAGCCGTAGCATTCTACCTCTCCCTGCCACCCTCATGCAGACTAGCCATGTCTCCCTATGCTTTATTTAGGAAAATGGTATTCCGAACTTGTGTATACAGAAATGACCTTAAAGGTTTTCCAGCCTGAAATTCCACAGAAATTAGGAACTTCTGCTAGAGTAAATAGAGCTTGCTTCAACTTTGGTCTTCAAAGCCTCTTCAGAAGTCTCTCCCCTCTGAGTGGAAGGCTGTAGGATTTGAATTAATCTGCAACTTTTAAAATTTAATTTTAATTTTCTATTAATTTTTAATTCATATATTTTAATTTTTAAAATTAAAAATCTGCAAATTTTAAAAAGTTTATTATCCGACAAAATAGAACCACATGACTTAGTTTTCTACCTGCTCAAAATGCCCATTCCTCCAAAGCCACCAACAGGAAGGAAAAGGAGCTAGACATGGAATTTCACCCAATTTATCTCCTGTCTACATCAACACGTAGCAACAGGAAGTGAGCGGGATCCTGGGAATCGTAGTTTTGCTGGGAATCTTAATTTTTAGAGTTACCGATTCTGATTTCTCAGGGCTATAGGGTCAATTAACAAACAGCTTCTCAAACCTGCCTTTTTGAGGGCACAGAATTCATTCCCAACAGTTTCTGTGCTTGATTTCCACTCCATCATGCCCCAAGCTTCCAGGTACCCTCTTCTACCCTCAATCTTTTCTGTTTCCGTCATTGTATTACTTTCTTCCATTATAAAAGCTCCCTGAGGGCAGGGACTGTCTTTCTTTTTCATACACGGTATCCCCAGAGATTAGTACCTAATATATAGTGGATGTGTAATAAATGTTTATTGACTATTGACTAATACCCTTTAGTTGGTACCTTTTATGTTACTTTAGTCTTCATTCTGAAGGTCTCAGATCCTCTTGACACTCTTAAAAAGTGAGGGTCCCACAAAGAGATTTTGTTTGAGATTATTATGTTTCAATATTTACCCCATTACAACTTAGAACATTATTGTTGTTATCATTATAGTGATGATGATGATAATGATAATTTTGGCCTTGTAGGCTGTCTGGAAAGGATCTTAGGAATCTCTAGAGGCCCCCCCGACACATTTTTAGAATCACTAGTCTAAAGCCTAGAAGATGTAAAGGTTGGGGCTGTGCGAAGAAACATACAGGATCAGAAATCTCTCTAAGAAGAAACCAGAATTCAGGAAAATTTTCTTTACTGACTTCTTATACAAATTAAGTCTAACAATAAAATGATGAACATAATGGAAGGCAAGACATCAACTCAAGTCTTTCTGTGAATTTTAGGATGGATATGTATTTACAACAGCACACTGCACCTGCAATCCAGTGCTCCCCCAAATTACATATCTCATCTCCAACATCTTGACACATTTGACTAACCTCTACTGTGAAGCCTTTGACAAATAGGGAGTTCCCTGTCCCCTATAGAGCACATTCTGTTGTATTCTAGATAGGGGGCTGTGGCAATGCAATGGAGCACGGGGAACCCCATTATGCCAGTTCCTAGTGAACATGTCCAATTTGTCTACTAAGGAGAAGTCAAGATTATATCAAAATATTTTTTAAAAAATCAAACAAAATTATTAGCCCAACGTTAAGAAAACTCTTGCTAGAGAGTCTGTCAGATCTGAAAAGCCAAATAGTAGTTGCAGTAGCTTAAGTGGTCCTCATATAATTTTGGGGAGCCAGTTAGATGATTGCTTACTTGGAGGCCATACTTCTATCCCCTGTTATTTCTTAGGAAAGAGTCCTTAATTGACTTTCTGTGATTCTGTGTCCTGACCTAACACAAATTCCAAATAATCAACGCCATTTTAATTATTAGAAAAAAGTCTTATATGATCTGAAATCTCTCTTAATGTAATTTCTGCCCAATGTTACTCATTCTGCCATTTGAGGTGCAGCAGAAGAATTTTGATCTTTCTTCCAAATAAATTAACATTTAGATATTTGAAATTTATTTTCATGTCTTTCCTTAATCTTTTCCAGATGGACCAGTTCTAGTTTCTTCTACTGAATCCTATATTTCATGGTTTCTAGGAATGACACCATTTTGTTTTCTCTCTTCTGGACATAGTGGTAATCACTGAAACTTATATCATGTTAAAATTTGCAAAGCAATCCCCATATGATATCTTATTTGAACCTCAACATCATTGTGAGAAAGATGCTATGAATATTATTTATTCACTTTTGCATATAAGGAAAAAGATCTATCCAAATACATGTAACTGTTAAGTAGATGTGAGGTTTAGATTGAGATTTTCTTGACTCCAGGACAAGTATTCTGTCTACTGAACCATGCTTTCTCTTCTGCTCTGAGTTGCAAAGTCTTTCTAAAATGCTGTCCTCAGAACTCAGAACACAATACTCCATTTGTTGCTTATTTCTGACTTTCTTTTACTCCCCCAATGGCTAGTACAGTGCCTCAGACATACTAGGGGCTTAATAAATGCTTCTTGTTATTGATGATGGTTTTAGATTTTAACTCTTTATTTCTATTACTCCAACATTATTAATGCAATATAATTTATGAGATTAATACAAAATAGTATCACTACCCAAAGCCCTGCTGGGGACAAATTTAATATTGTTGAGTGTTTTCCTAAACAGATACATATGAAATACAAGTGGGGAAATGCATCTTATGTAGCTTCATTAAGGTTGCATAATTCATACAAAACCCTTATCCTAAGGGTAGGAAATGTTAGCATCTGTTAGTGAAATAGGTACCTATTCAAAATGAAATATTTATATCTCAGGCATTCCTATATGTACTAGAATGTGTCCAAGTATGGTGATTTTTTTTGAGCAGGGGATAAGCTGTGAAAATCTGTTCATGTGTCTAAATCATTAATAAAAATGTTGAGGAACTTGGGTCCAAGTACACATCCCCGCAGCAATCTGGTAGAGATCATTCTCTAGATCAACACCACACATCCTTTAACTGCTACTCTTTTCTCAACTAAGTATCCAATCAGCCAGTCTACAAGCATCCTACTATACGGACTATCAATCTAGAATTGGAAGAGGTAGCTAGCTGGTACAATAGACTCAAGAAGACATGAATTGAAATTCTCCTTTGGATCCTTATTAGATTGATGACTCAAGGAAAGTCATTTATTTTCTCTTCATTTAAGCTTCCTCATGTAAAATAATGTTGTATCATTTAGGCTGTAAATCCATGAGTCTATGAGTCTTCAGAAGGCATTTCATCTAATCTCCCGCAAAATAAACTCACTATGATAAAACTGACTCAAGGAGCATCATGAAGATAACAGACATCAGAGGCATTTAAACCCAGGTCCCCTAATTTATTTATTACTGCTTTTCCCAGTCTTTTATATTGCCTTTTTATCGTTTGAAAAATTTTATCTAAAACCCTTTTTGAAATCCAGTTGATGATATTTCCCTGAACTACCAGTCTAGTATCCTATCAAAAAAGAGAGAGAGAGAAAATTTCATCTAAGACATGTTTTCTTTAACTTTGAATTTCTTTTGTTCTTTTGAATTTAACAATTGTAAAAAAAAAATGTTATTCCAAAAAGAACAGAACTGAAGACTGGATAAGAATGTTGCTGGATAGTGCCTGTGATAAGAATGTTGCTGGGTAGTGCCTGTGGATACAGTGCTAAACCTGGAGTTCTTCCCAGGTGGGAGATTTCTTTCTTTTCTTTTTCTTTTTTTTTTTTCTTTAAACCCTTACCTTCCATCATGGAGTCAATACTGTGTATTGGCTCCAAGGCAGAAGAGTGGTAAGGGTAGGCAATGGGCGTCAAGTGATTTGCCCAGGGTCACACAGCTGGGAAGTGGCTGAGGCCAAATTTGAACCTAGGACCTCCCATATCTAGGCCTGGCTCTCAATCCACTGAGCTACCCAGCTGTCCCCCCAGGTGGGAGATTTCTCATCAAATAGGGGTCTTAAAGCAGAGGCTTATAGGTCACTTTCCAGGTATCTTATGAGGTTTCCTTTCACATTTTCATTGCATTGAATGACTACTTATATCCCTTCTAACTTTCAAATTCAGTAATTGTGTAATTTTGTAAATGGAGAATCTAAGAGCAAATGTTAATAGGTAAAAAGCATAGGCACATATATAATACTCACGTGGCCTTGGAAAAGTTACTTAATCACCCTCACACTAAATTTCCTCATCTGAAATAGAAATTAGACTACCTGGGACTCTAAATCTATAATATTTGGTTATATGTAGGCAAGGAGTCAATATTGGGGGGAAAAGTGACATAGGAGACTAGGCATTACTTTGCAGAAGGTGAACCAGTAGAGCTCAGTGAAGGGAAAATGAAGGTACCGAAAATAAACAGCTTATTTTGTGATTTTATCAAGGACTAGCCTTAGTCATCACTTAGTCATCACTCCCCTTTTTTGGAGTGATGTCCATTTTTAGCAAAATAGTCTAATGAGATGGTTAAAATCTAAGAGGAAGTACAATGAAGGGCCAAAGGTTTCTAGAAAACTTTCAGTTACAAAACTGAAACAATAAAACCTTAGATCCTTGTTAGGAAAGGGCCCTAATTTTAGTTGCTGCTGTTTGTCTTCAAAAACAAACAAAAGAACAGAAACAGAGAGATGATGCAGATTATAGGACTTGGGAGTCAAGAAGATATAAATTTAAATGTGACCTCGGGTAATAACTGGGTGACCAAGTCATTTAATGACAAAGTCATTCTTCCTCTAGAAAAAAATGGTATAATAATAGTACCTCTCTTCCAATGTTATTGTGAGGATCAAATGAAGTGATATTGATAGACAGTACTGGCACATAAACACTCGTTAAATCTAAATCTAGGGGAGGCAAGGAATTATAGTCAATAGAATGTTCAAGTTGGAGTCAAGAAGACTTATCTTCACGAGTTCAAATCTGGTCTCAGACACTTACTGTGTAGCCCTGGACAAGTCATTTAAGTCCATTTGCCTCAATTTTCTCATCTGTAAAATGAGCTTGAGAAGGAAATGGCAAATTACTCTACTATTTCTGTCAAGAAAACCCCAAATGGCATCATGAAGAATTGGACCTGCCTGAAACACCTGAACAACAACAATATCTCAATCTTCAACTTCTCAGAGCCTAGTACTATGCCTTTGACAGAATAAACACAGACATGTTGAATTAAATAATAAATTATATAAATATAAATAAAATAAATAAATAAGAAAATAATAAGAACATATCAATCATGTAATGCTTAAGGTTTGCAAAACTTTTCATGTTTTCATTTGTTCCTCACCATAACTCTGAAGTAGAATAGAATGGGCAAGCATTTATTGAGTGCCTACTGTGTGCCAGGAACTGTGATAAATTTTATCAAAAACTAGTTGCTATTATTATTTCCATTTGTGAGGAGTGGGCTTTGTGTTCCTCTCAGAATAGGTTTTCTGAAAGTCCCTGGTCAAGCAGGATGCCGGCTTCAAAACATGCTGATAAATAAATCATTTTAACCATGACTCCCTGCTTCTGTCAAGCTGTGCCCATGAGTGTGTTCCAAAATGCTACAGTTGACAAATTGTGATTATGCTAACTGGGTCCAAAGCTTCTGTGCCAAGCTATAGGTGCTAAAGCTGTGGTTGTCTTATTTTCTGATTGGGTAAAACTTTAGCCAGTTTCTGGGGAGCAGACAGGGAAAGGAGGTGGAGGAAGGAAGGTTGGGGGGCTTGTGGTTAAAACCAAAAAAAAACTCGGTTTAACCAAAACAGGGTACATTTGCCTTATGATTAAGGGTGGCACCTTCTTTCATGAAAGAGAAACAAACTCTGTCTTTTCTGCTCATAACTTCTGACTCCAAACTTTCATCTTGAAAAGTGGACCTCCACAGGGGTGGTCTCCAACCCTGTTCCACACACTTTGAATAGATAAGGACACAGGGGTTCAGGATGATTATGGAACTCATCTCGGATCACATAACCAAGTCAGCAGTTTAAACAGGATTTGGACTCAGGACTATCTGATTTCAAGCCCAATATTGTAACATTGTACTGTCACTATTTTTTTTCCTTCTGATATAAATATTTTCATCTGCCTTTTGAAGATGATAAATAAAAAGTCTGTTGACATGTAACCTTTGTTCCTGGGGCTAATCAAGTATATCTGGTTTCCCCTGAAGGATGAGTTTAAGTTTAGTTGTGACTGTGCAGTTTGCTTAAATTATAGAGGTATTTTTTCTTCATGGCAACACTATTACCCTACAATAGGCTACCTTGGCAGAATGCCATATTCTTCCCCAACACCTAAAGTCTCAGCACGTACACATTCTTTCAAGTAAACAGGATCCTCACAGTTGGATTTCAACAGAGAATCTTCTAATTATTTGTCTTCTTAAATCTGCCTCCAGTGTTTGCAGCACTAAATTGCTGCCCAGACTTTAGGCAGCAATTTCTTGGACAAAACTTTTAAACCTTGATAAAGAGGAGAAATGATCTAAGAAGATGTCGGGGCCCACCTTCACATGCTCTATTAATGTCTCAACAGACAGAGCATCTCAGTTATATTAATGAACTTTTGTTTGAACTATATTCTATTTAGAATCATACTGGATGGTGGAGATCACAATTACATGGTAGGAGGGAAACTGTATGCTGAAGAAGCTGTGGTGGTTTATTTTATTTTATTTTTTTGACTTCTTAATGTCATCAAATGAAAGATGGTTGAGCAAAGTAGAGAGTACAAGAATCAAAATTAGGAATTCCACTAAACTGAACACATATTTGTTGAATACCTACTATGTGTCAGTTACTCTCATAGGCACTAGTATTAAAAAAGACAATTAAAAAAAATCAGTTCTTATCCTCAGAGGATTTCACTCTTTCCTGAGATGATCCAGCCTCTGGCCTTAATTAACAAAGTAACCTGCCTTCTTAAGACTCAGAAAGTCATTATTAATTACAGTTGTATAATGGGGAAATCCCTATTTGCCTAGCCTTTACTGCTCTTCTGCCTTGGAAGCAGCACTTAGTTTCAATTCTAAGACAATAGGTAAAAGTTAAAAAAATTAAAATTAAAATTAAATAAAAAAGTTGGACTCTATTCTATCCAAGTTCCTTTCTAGTTTAAATGTCGATTTCTATGTTTTCTGCTAAATTAATGATTTAATAAATTAATGAGACAGCATGGGATAGTTGCTAGTGGTGAACCTTGGCGTTGAGAAAGCTAGAGTTCAATTCCTACCTCTGACACATAAATTACATGATCCTGGATATGTTGCAAACTCTTATTTCCTCTAGGAAATTCTCAAAAATGTTGAATTTAATTTAATTAAATGCACTCATCTGCATTGGGAAGGAAAGTTTCCTTATTAGGGACTAGGAGTTCCCTGTGCCCATGAATTTATAGAACTGGGGGTAGGGGGTATAGCCACTACCTGGAGGACTTAGTGTAAGGGGAGAGTAAGAAAATGTAGCTATATTGTTTTGTAAATCCTATTTGTTTAGCTATTTCAATCATGTCTGACTTTTTAGGATCCCATTTGGTATTTTCTTGGCTAAGAGATTGGAATGGTTTGTTATTTTCTTCTCCAGCTAATTTTACAGTTGCAGAAACTGAGGCAAAAAGGTTAAGTGACTTGACCAGGATCACCCAGCCACTAAGTGTCTGAGTGCAGATTTGAACTCATGAAGATGAATTTTCCTGATGCCAGACCCAGCACTCTATGCACTGTATCCCCTAGGTGCCCTTTGTAAACTCTATGGTTTATATCAATTCACCTATTAATGATATATAGATTATATAAACTGAGTTTTTTTCTTTTGTAATTTTAATCATTTTACATCCAAGCTGTTGGATTTATTATGGTAACCTTTGATGCGATTATTTTTTTTTACATTCCATGTTAGTTGTGCTCTTTTCCATTTCATTTTCAAAAAATAGTCAGTTTTAGACCAGGTGATGGTGTGTATGACTAATACTTATTTTCTCAAATAGTCCTTAAGAGATTATTCTTCTCACAAGTGGTGACTGCTATATCCCCATGGGGTAAAAGTAGCCACCACTCTGATTGTTGAAACAATTATAGGATAGGAAACAGACTGTTTTTCAAGGCAAAAATCACATCATTCGTGTGTCTCCTTTATAGTCCTTTTTCAAGGGACTGGCTTGGATACTTCTCCAAAAGTACTTGTAGAAATGAAACTCTCTAATAGACATTATCTTGGTTGCTCTGGCAAAAAGGGCACTGTATTTAGAGGTAGAGCCAAATCAACAAACATTATTATGTACCTACTATATTCTAAAACTCTGCTAAATTCTAGGAAAATCAATAAAAAAAAATAAAGGCCAAAAATATAGTGTCCTCTGCCCCAGCAGCTCATATTCTAATATGGGGTAGACAACAATTTAAACATATATTTACCAATAAAATATAGAGAAGATGAATCAATTGTACATAATCCCAATACAAAGGCAATAATATTGAGGAGGATCAGAAAAGAGTTTTTCTTTTTTATTTTTATTTAGAATATTTTTCCATGGTTACATGATTCATGATTCCCGCCCCCCTCCTCTTCTCCTCCCCCATTCCAAAGCTGACAAGCAATTCCACTGAGTTATATATGTATCATTGTTCAAAACCTATTTCCATGTCATTCATATTTGCAGTAGAGTGATACTTTAACATAAAAACCTTAATCATATCCCTGTCACACTTTATCTTTTTCTTCTGTGTTTCTCCTCCCACAGTTCTTCCTCTGAATGTGGCTAGTTTTCTTTCTCATAATTCCCTCAGCTTTGTTCTGGATTCTTGCATTGCTGCTAGTACAGAGGTCTGTTATGTTCAATGTTACCACAGTATATCAGTCTCTGTGTACAATGTTTTTCTGGCTCTGCTCCTTTCACTCTGCATCAATTCCTGGAGGTCATTCCAGTTCACATGGAATCCCTCCAGTTCTTTATTCCTTTGAGCACAATAGTATTCCATCACCAACAGACACCACAATTTGTTCAGCCATTCCCCAATTAAAAGGACATCCCCCCTTTTTTTCCCGGGTTAAGATGGTGGCAGAGTAAAAAGCAGCTGCTTGACCTCTCCTAAGCCACGCATATAGGACTCCTCAAGAAGACATAAAAACAAATCCAGACAAACGAAGGGACCCAACAACAGGATGCAGCATTGAAGGTACATGGAATTGGGGCATTTCCATGCTCTAAAGGGGTGAAACAGCTCTCACTAAGACGCGTGCTGAGCCACCCCCTCCCCCACCCACCACACCACCTACAATGCCAAAGCCAGCACAAAAGAGCTAGAGCAAGTCTGGGGCACCCATTAAGTCATTGGCAGCTCCAGGGCGTGTTCCTGAGAGCATCAAGACTTAAGACCCCAAGAGGCTAAAGAACTCGCAGACTTTGAACACAGACTCTGAGCTCAGGTGAGGCCTCGAATTGCAGGTGCGGTCAAGGATCCTGAGCTCAGGCACAGACCTTGACTGGGGACCCAGCTTAGAATGGTGCACGACTGTGGAAGCAGTGCCCTGAGACTGTTAAAGGAGCTTCAGGCCAAAGAACAAGCAAGGGGACCACCAGGAGGCTTGACCCTGAGAACAACTAGACCTGAGACCTCAGGAGCCTAAAGAGCTCAGACAGACCCTGGGCATGAGGATAAAGCTGAGAGGGCGCAGGGCTAACAATGGCAAGCCAGACTCAGGAACCCCAGAAGAGAAAGATGAAGAAGAAACCTTTAACACTCGACAACTTTTACACAGAAAAAAATCCAGGCAACAGAGCAAACAGCAGAGGAGAACAAACAAGTAACCGTATCCAAACCTTCCCAAAAAATGAAAATGGGTCACAAGGTCTTGAAGAGTTCAAATCTGAGATCATAAGAAAGATGGAAGAGATCTGGCAAGAAAATAACAGTTTAAAAGGTAGGATTTCACAATTGGAAAGTGAGGCAAGTAAATTGAAGACCAGAAATGACCAGATTGAAAAGGAAAACCAAAAGATTATAGCCGAAAACCAATCTCTAAAGGCTAGAATTGGGCAATTCTAAAAAGATGCCCCCAAATCAAAAGAATTGATAAGCAAATTGGAGACCAAAATCAAACAGCTGGAAAACAGGACAGACCAAATTGAAAAGGAAAATCAAAAGCTTATAGCAGAAAACCAGTCTCTAAAGACAAGAATTGGGCAAGTAGAAGCCAATGATCTCTCAAGACAGCAAGAACAAATAAAGCAAAGTCAAAAGACTGATAAAATAGAAGGAAACATGAAATATCTCACTGAGAAATTGACAGATCAAGAAAGCAGGTCTAGAAGAGACAATTTGAGAATCATTGGTCTTCCTGAAAAAGCAAAAATTAATAGAAATTTGGACTCCATACTAAAAGAAATTATTCAGCAAAACTGCCCTAAAGTTCTACAAGAGGGCAATATAGACATTGAAAGGATCCATAGATCACCCTCTACACTAGACCATGAAAAGACAACCCCCAGGAATATAATAGCCAAATTCAAGAGCTTCCAAGTAAAAGAAAAAAATCTTACAAGAAGCTAGAAAGAGACAATTCAGATATCAAGGAGCACCAATCAGGATCATACAGGATCTGGCAGCCTCCATGCTAAAAGACCACAAGGCTGGAATATGATATTCAGAAAGGCAAAAGAACTGGGTCTACAACCAAGGATCACCTACCCATCAAAACTAACCATATACTTCCTAGGGAAAGTTTGGGCATTCAACAAGATAGAAGATTTCCATGTATTTTCACAGAAAAGACCAGGACTAAATGGAAAGTTCGATATCCAACCACAAAAATCAAGAGAAACATGAAAAGGTAAATAAGAAACAGAAGGGAAAGTAAGAAAACTCATATATTTTAAATTTGCCTCTTTAAGGGCTTCAATAAGATCAAATTATTTGTATTCCTATGTGGAGAAATGTTATGTATAATTCTCTGTAGCGAACTCTGTTCACTATTATAGTATTCACTATAATAGTAATTAGAAGAATTATTCACAGGGAGAGGTTGGAGTACTAAATGGTCTAAGATGATATGGCGGGTGGGAAAGAGGGAGGTGAATAGTAGAGGACACTAAGAGAAACTTGAATGAATAAGAGAAATAGGATATTCTATTACACCCAAAGAGGGCATGGGAAGGGAAGGGGATGAATACTATTATAAGAAGGAGAGGAAGAGAGCATTAAGAGGTAATAGTTAAACGTTACTCTCAGTGTAATTAAACCGGAGAGGGAAGAGTAGCTATATTATCCATTGAGATATAAAACTCTATCTAACCCTACTGAGAAAGTCAGAAGGGATAAACCAAGGGGAGCACGGGAGTGGGGAGGTCAAAAAGGGAGGGAAGAAGAAAGGGGAGGGAATTCATTAGGCCTTAAAAAAATAAAAGACATCCCCTTGTTTTCCAGTTTTTTTTGCTGCCACAAAGATCGAGGCTATAAACATTTTTGTACAAGTCTTTTTCCCTATAATTTCTTTTGGATATAAACCCAGCAGTGCTATGGCTGGATCCAAAAGGAGACAATCTTTTAAAGCCCTTTGGGCATAGTTCCAAAATGCCCCCCAGAATGGTTGGACCAATTCACAGCATCACCAGCAATCTATTAGTATCTCAATTTTGCCACATCCCCTCCAACGTTTATCACTTCCCTTTCCTGCAATATTGGCCAGTCTGATAGGTATGAGGTGATACCTCAGAGATTGCTACTCCTGCTTTTTTACTTTAGATGATGCATAATATATTCTGCTCCATCCTTTTACCTTGAATCTATGTGTGTGTCCCTGCTTCAAATGTGTTTCTTGCAAACAGCATGTAGTAGGATTCTGGTTTTTAATCCATTCTGTTATCTGCATTAGTTTATAAGGTATAAAATAGGATATTCTGTATCCTTTTTATGGCTCTGCTGGTTATTGCTCTAATGGCATTTCAGCTGGGCCCTGTGAAACAGGTTTGTCCTAGTAAAATTTGCTGAGAGTAGCAGTACTTAGAGGCAGCTTGTAAAACCAAAAATATCTATTTAATAAGTATTAAGGGGAAAATTAGGATAGGTAATAATGGTTGAGGATAGGATCCCTCAATCTAACTGGAGCCAAGCTTTCCCACTTCTGTTGGATTTTCACAAATCTGCTTCTTGCTTGAGTTTCCCCAAAGCCTCCTTATTCTCCTTAAACTACTACTAATTCCTGGGGTCTGTGCTAAATATTATTCATATATCTATGTATATATATATCTATTTATTTATTTGTTTATTCACTTATTTATTTATTTGTTTGATTCTTTGTTTTAACTTTACTGCCCTCTAGTATTTCTTCAGATCACTCCTCCAATGCCCAGTACTTTCTCGGCCTAGTCAGGCTAGTTCAGGCTTCTGGGCCTTGGTAGGCCTCAAAGGCCCTGCCTACTCTGCAGCCATACAGAGGGGAAAAAACGTCTCTCTCTCTCTCTCTCTCTCTCTCTCTCTTTCAGTTTTAAATCAGTTCAGTTATTCATTCTCTCTTTCCACTGTCAGCCCTTATGGGCCTAGCTATGCTTTTTGGCCTAACCAAGCCACAAAATGGCTGGCCCTCTCAGCAGCCACACAAAGGATAAACAGACTCTTTTTCTTTTCTGTTGATTCCCCCCACAAACTTATTCCAGAAACTCTAACCTATTCTCCTTTTTCCCCTGCCACTGGGTTTTTTTCCAGTGTTCCAGGGAATAGAAACACCAGCCTTCTCCTAAGGAGAAAACCTTTTGGAGACCATTGGCACTTGGAAAACCAACTGACTCAGGCTACCCAGATTTCCAAGGGGCACCCTTCCCAAGAATCTGTCTGGCCTTACCCACTATTCTTTACCCTGTCCTTAGCCACTAAGATCCCAATTACTCCAAATGGTCCTCATAAGCCCTATGGCCTAATTAATCCTAATAAGTTTAATGGGTGAGTTCATCCCATTCACATTAAGCATTACAATTACTGTGTCTTGCCCTCCATAGTATTATTCCCTTTAGATCCTGCTCTATTCCCTTCCACTCTATTCCTTCTCATCAGTACTTTGCTTTTTGTCACCCTCCTAGTTCCCCCTCACTTCTATTACCCCTGCTTCCCTTATCTTGTTCTCCTTCTACTTCTCTGTAGGGTAAGATAAGAATTCTATGCCCAACTGAGTATACTCATTTTCCCCTCTCTGACTCAGTAGCAAAGAGAGTAAAGTTTAAGCATTGCCTGTCACCTCTCTTATCCTCCCCTCTCTGTATTGATTTGTCTCTCCTCTTTACGTTATATAATTTACCCCATTCTATGTCTCCCTTCCCTTTTCTTTCACTACAACCCACTTTTTCAGCCCTTGATTTCTTTTTTACATGATGTTCATATGCATGAACTGAGAGTAATTTTTGAGAATTATAGAAATCCTCTTTCCATGTAGATATATAGAAATTTTTACCTTAATGAGTCCCTTAAATTTTCTCTTTTTTATTTACCTTTCTGGGCTTCTTTTGTGTCTTGTATTTGGCCCTCACATTTTTAAAACTTCTATTTTATTGAATGACCATTTTTCCCCATAAAATAGCATACTCAGTTTTGCTGGATAGGTGACTCTGGGTTGTAAACCTAAATCTTTTGCCTTTCTGAATACCATATTCCATGCCTTCCATCCCTTAATGTAGAAGTCACTAAGTCCTGAGTCATCCCTGGCTATTTGAAGGCTTGACTTGGTGGCTCTTGAATTTTGCTATTACATTCCTGGAAGTTGTCAATTGAGGATTTCTTTCTGGAGGCAACCTGTGAATTCTTTCACTTTCAACTTTATTTTCTTCTTCAAGGATATCTGGGCAGTTATCTTTGATAATTTCTTGTAATATGATAACCAACATTTTTTCTTCATCATGGTTTTCAGGTAATCCAATAATTCTCGGGTTGTCTTTCCTCAACTTGTTTTCTAGGTCAGCTGTTTTTTCAATAGTATATTTTATGCTTTTTTTCTGTTTTTTCATGCCTTTGATTCTGCTTTATTGTTTCTTGATTTCTCATGAAATCATTAGTTTCTAGATGGTCAGTTCTGCTTTTTAAGGCATGGTTTTCCTTTGCCAATTTTTGGTTCTCCTTTTTCAAATGGCCCATTTCTTCTTGCATCACTTTCATTTGTTTTTGCACTTTTCCTTTACCTCTAATAATTGGTTTTTGAAATCTTTTTTAAGCTCTTCCAGAATCTGTGTCAAATCCATATTTTTCTTTTGTACTTTGGGTGTATTTCCTTTGCTTTCACTGTCCCCTTCTGTGCTTGAGCCTTGTTCTTTGTCTCCATAAAAAAGTCTTAGGTTAAGTGCTTTTTGATTGTTTGCTCATTTTCCTATTTAATTATAGTTAGGCTCTGTTTTCTAGGGAGTTGGGATACCCTCTTAAACTTCAGTCCTTTCTTGATGCTATTTTTGGCTTATTTTCTGAGTTGTTATGAGTTTACCAGATGATCTGAGGGCTGAGAGTTCTGAGAGTCTCCTCCCCCTGCTGATCCATTTGACCCTTGAGATGCTGATAGGTTAAAGAATTTCCTCAGGCTTGAGTGTAAGCTTTTGTTTTCACTTTGCACTTGATCAGGTGAGGTGCTGATCAGATTCTAGACCCAGGCTTAGGTTCATGGTTTTTGGTTTCAAAGTGTTCTTGATTCAATCAGGCACACCCTTGATTGCCCAGTCCTAGAACTCTACCCTTAGTTTTGGGCAAAAAGATCCTGGGGAAGCTCCCTCTGAGAACTGTGTCCTCACTACAAGCCTAAATTGGGATTCCTGGCTTTGCTCTGGGCTCACGTGGATCAGCCCCCTTCAGTCTAGATTGCCTCAGGCTGGGACTTAGGACTTCTCCACAGGTTTGCAATTTTAAAGGGTGTTATTTGTCTTGGCCCTCCTTTTGCCAGGCAGGATCTTAGGGTCTGACTTAGCTTGGGATTAAATTCAGAACCTGTGAGAGCAGATTGTGGGGTGTGGTTTGTTCTTGACTTGCTCTTCACTCACTGATATGCCTCCTGCTAGCTCTGCTTCCCTCAAAGCTCAGTGCCTCAGATGATCTCTGCCTACCTTTTGTGTTTTTCTTTTTAAAGGGTTGTTTCCCTCTGTCTCTGTTGGCTCTTTCAATCCTGTATTCGTTTTGTGGCAATATTTTACTCTTGATCAGAGAGGATTTTAATGGTGAAATGGCAGGCTGCTGCCCTAGTTCCTCCCCCATTTGGCTGCACCCCTGCTACTCTCAGAAAAGTTTTTTTTGTTTTTGTTTTTGTTTTTTGTAGAATGTAGTGAAACCACTACTGGATTCTCTGGAAAAGGAAATGGCAAAGCATTACAGTATCCTTACCAAAAAAAAAAAACAAAACAAACAAATCATGGATCAGTGTGGTCCTTGTGGTCATGAAAAGTCACAGAAGACAGGATGAACGGTAAAACAAAACGAATGAAGGAAATTAGCTGCAGCTTGAAGAAAAACAGAGAAACCAATAAGTGTAGAAGAGGAATGTATTTCATGGTTATGGAGAGCCAATAAAAAATGTTGAGATTCAGGAAATGGCAATATGGTATTTGAGGATTGGCAAAGAGGCCAATTATACTGAATTACAGGGTATATGCAGAGGAGTAAAGTATAAGAAAACTAGAATAGGAAAGTATTAAGTTGTAAGACTTTTAAATGTCAAGAACTGAATTTCATATTTTATCCTAGAGTTAATAAGGAGCCACTGAGATATTTTGAATGGTAGTGGTGGTGATATGGCAAGACCTACATTTTGGGAAGATCAATCTGATAGATTAGTGAAGGATGGACTAGAATTGGGAGAGACTTGAAGCAGAGAGAAAAAACAGGCTGTTGTTAAGGTTTTGGTCTGCTGTAAGGAGAACCTGTATTAGGATAGTGGCAGCTTCATAGCAGAGAAGCAGTCATGTTATGAGAGATTTTATGAAGTCAGTCAGTCAATGAAGACTCAAACATTTATCACATTATATATAATATATTATAAACATTTATTAAGTGCTTACTATGTACCAGTCATTGTGCAAACACAAGGAATACAAAAAAAGACAAAATACAGTGATGGAATCAAGGAACTTGTAATCTAACGAAGGGTGGTTTTTCTCCATTAGTTGTGAACAGATATGTCTGTATATATATATATATATATAT
>NC_058134.1:245236986-245277763 GCF_016433145.1 Gracilinanus agilis
ATAAATACATATATATATATATATATATATATGTATATAGTCAAATGAGAAAAGAGAAGTTCATTTAAGAGATATTTTAAAGGCAAAATCAACAAGCTTTGGTAACAGATTAAATATAGCAGGTTGTGAGAGAAAGGATAAAGAGCTGAAAATGATGTGCCAAGGTTCTGAGTCTGGGTGGCTGAGAAGATGGTGAATGTAATAGGGAAGATGGGAAAAGAGGAAGTTTTTAGGGAAAACATGAGTTAGGTTTTGAACATGGTGAAAAAATTATTTCTACAGGTGATAACATTTTGACATGTCCAATAAGCAGTTGGTGATGATAGACTAGAGGTCAGTAGAAAGGCTAGGACTGAATAAATAGATTTAAGAAGCATCAACAGTTAAAATAATTGAATGAATGGGAGCTAATTAAGTAATATAGAGGGAGAATAGAAGAGGGCCCAGGTCAAAATCCTCTGATACCTGCTACAGTTAGCAGAATTGGCTTAAATTAGTGGTTCCCAAACTTTTTTGGCCTACCGCCCCCTTTCCAGAAAAAATATTACTTAGTGCCCCCTGGAAATTATGAAACTACTTATTGAACTCAGAATAGAATGTAATACAAAAGAAGTGTGACCATCACTTTTCCACTTGATCGCTGCAGCACCCACCAGGGGGCGGTAGCACCCACTTTGGGAATCACTGGCTTAAATGAAGATTCTGACAAAAACAAAAAACAAAAAAACAAAAAACAACCCTGAAAAACACTGGTCAAAAAGGTAAGAGAAGAACAGGAAAAGAAGAATTTTCTGACAAAGCTAGACAGAGGAATACCAAGGAAAATTAAATGTTCAAAGGGTCAAAGATTTCAGAGGTCAAGAAAAATGAAGGCTGACAAAAAATTATTCTATTTTTTGATTAGGAAATTAGCAGTAAATTTGGAGAGCAATTTTAGGTAGAGGACATGGAATCAGCAATCTTTCTTGACTATTAATAGTCAGCTTTTGGAAATCACTTGATCTCTGTAATTCATCTCCTGTAAAAAAGATAGGGTTGTTTGAATTTCGTCTTTGGATCTTGTGATGTCACTTGGGCACTGATATTTGTCTGGGTAACCTTGGACAAGTGATTTAGCCTTCCTGAGTCTCAACTTCCTCATCTAAAAATGAATTTAGACTAGAATGTCACTGAGGTCCTTTCTTGGTTAGATCTCTGATATTACAATTATTTTAATCACTGAAAGTTTACAGTTGGTTTTAAAAGTCTGAAGATGCATTACAAATCCTTCCTATTCTTCAATAAGCCTCAAAAGGCAAGCCTTGCTCTTTCCTTTGCCTAAGGAGTATCCAACAAAAATATGGTTTCATTTTCTGCCAATGCTTGAAAGGTAAATGGCTGCCAGAACACTACTGGAACAATTTTAAAGCTACTATCTCTGTAGTAATGCTCAAAGCATCCTCACATTCCCATGTGGCTATGGATACAATACATGAGTGTGCAGTCATTTTAAGGTTCAAAATATAAATATCTAATCTTAAAACATGAAGAGTGATGTCTCGATTCCTCTAGAAGCAGATTTTCACAAGCACAAATAAAAATAAAAAGCCTTTACCTTTGTCTCATCTCTGTCCTAACTTAACCAATGAAAATCTCTGATAACCCTTGAAGACCTAAGACAATTTTAACATTGATTTCACTTACCAGTCCCTGTGGCTGACAGGGCGAGAGTTATAAATTGTCATCACTATAGTAGCTTGTGCCAAATATGCTAAGTTCTTGGGATAAAGATAAAATATTGAAATGGACCTTTATCTCAGACATATTCTATTCTAAAATGCATGTATATATTTGTACATGTATATGTGCCTATATGTGCACATGTGTATACATGAAGACTAAGGATTAATTTTTTTCCCTGGGATAATTTTTTGGATGGAAGACAAAAACAAATTAATTAAAAAAAGAAATATTCTATTCTAAATCAGAATATTCTAATTGGTGTAAGCAATACTTATAAGAAGACCTCAACTGAAGGGCTGATAGAAAAGGCACTATCATTGGACCACAAGAAATGAGTCTGAGGGTTGCAATTAAAGGAATATTTTCTTTCCTAGATGAGCAATGATGCAGGTTAACATCCAACCTAGAAGTAAGGAGAAGGAACATTAAAAGAAAAAGAATGGGAGTTTTGACAAGAAGCTGCTCCCCTCTTCTCTGATAGGAATTTGGGTCAAGTGAGATTGGATACAGGGATAGAGAGTACTTTAAAAAGTTTTCTCTTTTCTTGGGATAAAGGCCTGGAAATGGAATTAAGAAAATAGGTTCAAATTCTGTCTTTGATACTTTTCAGTTGTGTGATCCTTTAGACAAGTCACAACTTCTCTGAAACAGTTTTTTAATCATAATAATGGGAACAATAATTTTATCAGACTTACAAGAATCAAATGAGATAAAAGCATTTAAAATGTTATATCAAAGTTGTTATTACATAATCTCTGGGGTCCAGTCCAGCTCTAACTTAAGTTTCTACCAAATTCTACACCTTATCAGTCCTAACTATTTTCCTGCTCCCTTTCCTGCTCCATCCATATACTCAGGATTTGGGTATAACTTTAGTGAAAGCTGCAAAATACTAATGTGTGGTATAGATGAACTGTTCGCTTAAATAAAATTCTTATAGTACTCAAAAAAGGCACATTTGAGAAGAAATTATTAAACTATATTGTAAAAGTCAATATCATATAATCAAATGATTATATACTGGTAATCATGGAGTGGGCAAGACATTCCAAAAGAAATTCAAAAAAGAAAAAAAATTACTCCAATACCTCATTTTAGGGTAAAACTGACTCTGGATTCTTCAAGGCAGTGTCAGTGGAACATAAGTTCTGTCATGTTAGCACAAGCTAGAAATGCTCCCATGGGCAGACATGCCTACATGCTCCCAGAGAGAGTCTTCTCACCAATTTGTTGGCCAAACTTAAATGAATCATTTGACCAAATGAAACAGAAAATGGATAAAAATGTGAACTATTCTTCTTCTGTGAGTGCTGCAGAATAGAGAAGGGAGAAACAAGTAGCATCATCTGATAGAAAACATCCATACTTTGAATCAGAAAGACTCATGTTTGAATCCTGCCTCAGTCATTTACTATCTTCATTATCCTTGGAAAGTACTTTACCTTCTCCCAGTCTTAGTTTCTAGTTCTTTGAACTAGGAGCTAGTTCCATCGGATTTCTGTGAGTGAATGAAAAGCAATCAGCATTCCTTATAGCTCTATAATGATAGCTGCATCAATGTAAGTATGAATTGGACATTTGGTTGCTTTGACTTTGGGCTATTTGTTTTAATCTCACTGAGTTATTCCCTATGTACCTCAACTGAATTATTTCTCCTCTAGCTCTTCCTGAGTCAGTTCCTATGGAATATATTGAAATTATTTTAATTAATTTGCCATAATGGAATTCTAGCATAACATTTTGCTAACGTGCCATCTCTTTGTAAGTTGGCCACTGATTTGCATTTCCTATTTTTGTTTATGTTCTCTAGGAATCCTTTGCTCAGTCATTGGAGGTCATGCTGTCTCCATTACCACCCTATGACATTCATTTCACCTTCCCTGCTATATGTATAAATTACTATGTGTTTGAGCTAATGCTTCACTCTCTCCTAATTCCTCTCCCTTTCCCTTTCCTGTCCTTTTCTTGCTACCTTTCCTTCCTCTCTCTTTTCCTCTCTCTCTCTTGATATGCCACTAGACCTGAGATTATTGGTGTAAGGAAATCTCATTGTGGAACAATTTCCCACCAAATCAAACCAACAATCTGTATCTACCAATCTTGAAGAGTTGTCTGGGGCCATGTCAGAAATAAGACTTGTACCTTGGTGTCTCTACCTCTAAGACAAGTTCTGTATTTTTATACAATCATTTTCCATAATGAAATTTTAGCATAGCATTATTAAACCTATTATCATTCTTTTAATTTGTCATTGATGTCCACATTTAATCTTAGTTAATTTTCTTTAAATATTTTTTCCTTAGTAATTGGTTCATGACTATAGTAATATTACATCAAATAATTAAAAAGCTCTTGTTTTGTGCTTAGACCTGTGTTCAAAGCTCGTCTTTGATATTTACAACCACCAAAAGTGGCATAAACAAATCTCTTAAATTTTTTCACCCTCAGATTTCTGGGTGCCTAGTATTATTTTATACAAATATATTAGTGTGTTTGCCACTTATAAATTTCATAATGTCATTGTATTCTCCTTTGCATTTTCTCATGTCCTGAATTTATGACTACCTGTATTTCTTTTTCTTGCCTTTCCACTAGTAAACTCTTCAAGGGTAGGCATTCTGTTTATTCAACATACTCCAGACTTTAGAGTGTGCAATAATTCACTGACATATTCACAAATGGGTGCTTCAGCTTGTGAGGAGGACCCATTTATTCACAAATAACAATATTGGGGAATTTTCTTATGCAATGAAAATGGTTTTGGATGGCACATTTTATGGGAGCAGGGTTATAATGCAGAACAAATCACATATTAACAACTTTAGAATAAAGGACTTTGATTTCAAGGTAAATAGGGATGAGCCAACCATACAGTCACAACTGTAGAGTTGAAAAATCTTTACTGATAAATACCTTATCTGTTTTTCTCCTTCTATGTTCAGTCACAGAGAGCTCCACTTGTACTGAGAGACTGAGGGGCAGAGAGAAACACAGATGTCTAAAACTATTGAAAAGCAAATAGCTGTGAAAACCCAGAGACATTTGGAAACTATTTGTATAAAGTGTTTGCTTCTCTAGTGATTTGTTTCCTTATATGTTTTGACTGAATTTATGTTGCATTTGTATTGTTCTTTGCCTTGGCAATAAGTTCAGTTGCAGTAACATAAGTCCCTTTTATTTTATTTTTTTCTGACAGCATCAAGCATTTTGGCTCTCAAATGGACAGCTTGCAGACTTTGAATAGATATGAATCTGAGCCCGTGTACTAAGCTTGAGTAGAAAGATTAATTTAAGTTGGCATTTGACCATTTTAAAGGAACATGGCTTGATTTCAGTTAAGGTATCATAAGATCATAGATTTAGAAATGGAAAGGATCTTTAAGGCCATTAAGCTCCCTCCCTTCTACATGGGGCCTTTCTTGATTCCCTCTCTATAGAAAATGGTGCCTTTTTCCAAAATATCACATTTCTATTTTAAATATCTTTTTATACATACATGTTTTCTTACACAATAGAATATAAGTTGCTTAATGACATAAAATGATTCATTTCTTTCTTTAAATTCCCCGAGTCTAACCCAGTGCTCAAGGCATAGTATGTTGCTAATTAATTATTGTCGACTGACTTATAGATTGATTTTAAACTTCTTTGAATAGATACTCCCTCCAGTGACTCAGAGCAATGCAGGTCTACCCATTCATTCTATGTTATATTTTTCCATATGTTATTGTAAACATATTACTGTGAATTTAACCAAAACCTTGGAGGACTTCTTTTTAATATCTTGATATTGCATATTGTAATGGCATAAATAACTGGTATTTTATTGCTTTACCCTCCCTATGCCACTGACTCTTTTTCTTTTCTGGTCCTACATTTTTCTGATAACTTTCTATAACTTGTTTCCCCCGAATGGCTCTTTCTCTCATAGCAATCCATGATGTGATTACTTAATGCAATGATAAATTCAGTTGTCGACCCATAGCTCTTTTAAACAAGCATTTTCTTTTTTAAAATAATTTTATTTTCCTGGATGCTTTTAGAGAGAGCATTAATAAGAATTGGTGGTCCTGTGCTCATGTAAATTTCCCCTTGCTTTGACAAGGTGGGCATTTGCTAAGGGATAACATTTGAATCATTGAAGTTGAAGTGACTGATCTAAGGCATATGCAAATGTTGATAGATAGCTTTCTGTTTGTTATCTTGGGAGTCCCACTAAAATATGCATGGATAGCTAGTTTAGTCAGGAGAGTTTCTCATCTTTAATCTTCAATTTAAATTTGAAAAGTTTTGTTCCCTTTAGAAAGTCTGAGCCAGCAATTCTCAAATTCCTATTAGTTGATTTGAGAGCAGAGTCTGACAGGGCAAAGAGCAAAGAATAACATCTGAGCATCCCGTTACCTAGAAAATATACCACTTAGAATGTTATAGGCAATCTCAAGAAATTGGTTGGAAAGTTCAACAGCCACTCATGAACATCTCGAGTACAATGAGGCTTTAGAAAAGACCAAAAAGTCATTTGCTGAGTAATATGACTGGTTAGGCCTCACACTGTTTGTACTTTTCTAAACCATACCAATAAAATTCAGGGTGGAATTATATATTTTTCTACCTTTCTGAAAATAAAGGGGAACCCAAGGGGATCCAAGACCAGAAGGACTGTCAGAAATCATCTAGTCTGATCCCTTCGTTTTATATATGAAGTGGGGGAACAAAGCCAAGATGATGGCTTGATAGCAGCAAAAGCTGGAACTACTCAGCTAATCCTCCTAAATAAAATTTAAAATAGCACCTCAAAATGACTGAAGTCACAGAATCTACAAGGAGACAGAGTGAAGGGGCTCTCCTGGGGAAAATAATTTGAAAGGTAAGCAGAAAGAGTCAATTTTCATGGGATAAAGGGGAACCACAAGTAAACTGCACACAGAGGACTACAGGCCAACCATCCCCCAACTATTGCACCAGTTTGGAGCCTGGGCATAGGCCAACTATGGGATCCCAGGACTGTAAAGAACCAAGAGCAGGGCAGCCCACCCCAACCCCTTGAAGTCCCAAGCTCTTATACCAGCCTACAGTGAGGCCCCCAAGGCCACATTGCTTGGCTCTTTCAAACTTGAGGTGAAGTCCCTAGTCCCATAGCAAAAATGTTCATAGTACTGAGTTCTGCAAGCCATCAGCAGAGAAGACAAATCAGCAGTTTTCACAACTCCCAGTCCACAGGCATGAAAGGCTGGGAAAAGAAACAACAAAAGAAACACCTAACCATAGAAAATTTTTATGGAGACCAAGAAGAGCAGGGCACTGATACAGTAGGGAACATTGAGAGCAAAGCAACCACATGCAAAACTTCAAAAAAAATGGGAATTGGTCTAAGACTCTGGAAGAGCTCAAAAAGGAATTTAAAAATCAAATCAGAGGTAGAAGAAAAGCAGGCAAAAGAAATGAAAGTAATGCAAAAAAGAAAATAGATTAAAAAGCAAAATTGGACAACTGGGAAAAGAGGTGTAGAAATCGAATGAAAAAAAGGGAATTGAAAAAAAATTGTTAAAAAAAAAACAGAATTGATCTATTCGGAAAAGAGGGAAAAATCCAAAGAGGAAAAGAATTCCATGAAAAGTAGAATGGACCAAATGAAAAAGGAGGTTCAAAATGTCATAGAGGAAAATCAGTCTTTAAAAATTAGAATTGGGCAGATAGAAGCTAATGACTTCATGAGACATCAAGAAACAATAAAACAAAAACATAAGTGAAAAAAAGAAGAAAATGTGATATGTCTCATTTTATAGAAGAAGTAACTGAAGCCTATGGAATGAATCAAAGTCAGCCAATTTCATCATAGATGGGATTTGAACACAAGTCCTCTCACTTTAGAACTCTGACTACTACTGGTCCTCACGCTTAATTATGTCAAAGGTATGTAGGATAGAAACATTCTGGAAAGATGAGCAACACAAATAGTTCCTATTTACTGCTCTTTTTGGAAGACTTCAATCTTTATGACTTTACACTGATAGTACTTCATATTGAAATGATACTTCATACTGAAATATTCTACACCCTCACCTCACTTAGAATCTCTAATTTTTTTTCAAAATCAATTCAGCTCAAGTACCATATCCTATACACAGATTCACCCTCCCCTTCATCATCAACCTTTTTCCATTAATATTACTGTAACCCAGGGTCAAGCCTAGACATTTCCATCAGACTTTCTTCATTGGGGGAGAGAAAGATTTTGTAATCCTTTGTGCCTTCAGTGATGGACAAAGTTGGTGAGAAATAGGGATAAGAGAGCTTCATTTTTTGGAATTTTTTACTATAAGAGAGGATGTGATTATAAGCATTCATTCTTTGGAGAGAACCCTAGGAGAAGAGAAGAAACTTCAGGAATAGGCTGACATGTAGAGGAAACAAAACCCTTAGCATGAATGATTTAAGTGTGGCTTTCTCTCTTCTATAACAAGCTGCCACTTACTAAATATCATGATTAATGAAAATATCTGAACCTAATTGAAATGCATTAGTAACTTTTACAATTAGAACACCAAAGTAAAAATGATTGCACCTAGGACAAATCCTAATTTTAATGCAATATATCTCTCCCTTCCCCCAAAGAGAAAAAAAAAGTCTTTTCTCACTTCTAAATCTTCTGTATATCTGGCTTCTGTTCTGAATTGAAGCTTTACTCACCTGAGTTACCAGTGATGTCTTAATTGCTAAAAGTAATAAGTAGTTTCTTTTTCATTAACATCCTTCTCAAACCCTCTAGAATTTAACATTGTTTACCACTCTATGCTCTGAATTCCCTCTTATTTTTAGGTGCTCACAACAACAACTTTCTGCTAGTTATTGTTCCATCTATCTGGTGGTCTCTACTGAGACTCCTTTGTGGATATTCATCCTAGTAATGCCAAGTAACTGTGTAGAGAATGAGGAGGTTCTGTTTGCATAGTCTTCTCGTTGCCCCTTATATGACATTAAAAAAGTCTTGGTTCAGTGTAAAGTAAAAAATTACACCAAGACTTTTGGAACACCCAATTACTTCCTTGCTTAGTGAGTTCCTCATGTACCACAAATTTAATTATTTTATCTCTGTAGAGATCTCCAAACTTTAATTTCTTTTCAATACTTCAAACCAGCATTAGTAATCCTCTTTTACATTTTGAAATTGGATGTCCTATCCATTTAAAATTCCACATATATAAAGCAGAAGTCATTATTTCCCCCCTAAATGATTCTCCATTCCTAACATATTGATTGCTCTGGAGGGAACCACCAACTTCCTGATAAAATAAGTATGCAACTTTACAATTATGCACTACTCCTCAGTGATACTCACCCTCTCAATTTCACAGCATCTCTCATATATCCCCTTCTCACATAACTACCACAAGTTTAGGTCCTGTTCAGATTTTACCTGCTCTGCTCCAATAGACTATTAAGACTCAAGCCTGTGACCCACTCCAGTCTTCAAGTCAGAAACTGCAGTGATTTTCCTAGTGCAGAGAGGAGCATGTCACTCCTTTTTGTACTTCCCGATTCCAACTAATACTCATTATGTTTTAATGTCCATCATTGCTAGAATCAAATAAAAAAAGTCTCTGACATTTGATGCCCTTTATAACCAGGCCATTTTCAGTGTTCTTAGAATTTGCTATCCTCCAAATACTTTATAATCTAGCCTAATTTGTCTTCCTTTTTTGCTTTTAATATTTTATTTTATTGAATATTTCCAAATTACATGTAAAAATTGATATTTATTTAGAGAATTAAGTTCCATATTCTCTCCTACCTTTTCACCCCACCCCTCCTTAAAAAGGCAAGCAATTTGATAAAGATTAACAATATGAAATCATGCAAAACGTATTTCGAAATTAGCCATGCTACAAAAGAAAACAAGAAAAATAAAGTAAAATGAAAAGTATGCTTCAATCTATACTCAAAGTTTAATACTTCTATTTCCAGAGGTCCATAGTATTTTTCTTCATGCATTGTTTGAAATTTTCTTGGATCAATTCATAGAATAGTTAAGTATTTCACTGATTATAATCATTACAGTATTACAGTTATAATGTACAATACTCTCCTGGCTCTGATTACTTCACTTTGCATGAATTCATCTAAGTCTTTCCAGTTTTTTCTGAAACCCTCCTGCTTGTCATTTCTTAATGTGAGATAGTATTTCCTTATGATTTTGTGTCTCTCCCTGCAATTGAGAAGGCAAGGAATATGATATCAAATATACATGTAGAATCATGCAAAGTATATTTTCATACTAGCCATAATTTTTGAAAAGCAAGAAAAACAAAGTGAGAAAATTCTATTCAGTTTGCAATGCTGATCAATTCTTTCTCTGGAGGTAGATACCATTTTTATTGTTAGTTTTTCATAATTTTCTTGGATAATTTTATTGATCAGTATAGCCAAATCTTTCAGAATTAATCATCATAGAATATAGCTGTTATTGTTCAGAATGATCTCCTGGTTTTTCTCATTTCACTTTGCATCAATTCATATAGATCTTGCCACATTTTTTCGGAAACCACCCACCTTGTCATTTCCCACATTGCAATAATCTTCCATCACAGCCACATGTCACACCTTGTTCAGCCAATCCTCAGTCCTC
This sequence comes from Gracilinanus agilis, assembly GCF_016433145.1. Taxonomy (NCBI): domain Eukaryota; kingdom Metazoa; phylum Chordata; class Mammalia; order Didelphimorphia; family Didelphidae; genus Gracilinanus; species Gracilinanus agilis. The sequence continues at coordinate 245,247,335 of NC_058134.1, forward strand.
AAAAGATGGTGACTCAGGAGTTCCAGTTAAGATGGCAGCAGAGTAAGGAGCATCACTGCTTGATCTCTCCTAACCAAAGCATACAGGACTCCTCAAGGGGACATAAAAATGAATCCAGATGAACGAAGGGACCCCACAACAGGGCACAGCATTGAAGGTACGTGGAATCGGGGCATTTCCATGCTATAAAGGGGTGAAACAGCTCTCACTAAAACACAAGAGGAAGAAGCCCCTCCCCCAACCCCCACACCACGTACAACGCCAAGGCCAGCGCACAAGACTAAAAGCAGGTTTGGGGCACCCATTAAGTCACTGGCAGCTCTAGGGCTTGTTCCTGAAAGCAGCAAGACTTAGGACCCCAAGAGTCTAAAGAATGCACACGCACTTTCCTGAGCGTCTGAGGGGGTGAAGGCAGTGCCCTAGGCGAGGACAAAGACCTCGAGCGCAGGCTTGAACCGCGAGTGGGGACCCTGTGCAGATGGGAGCATGGCTGTGGAATCAGTGCCCTGAGACTGTTGAAGGAGCCTCAGGCAGAGGGGCAAACCAGGAATGACCAGGAGGCTCGACCCCAAGAACAACAGGACCTGAGACCTCGGGAGCCTAGACAGACCCTGAGTGTGAGGATAAAGCTGAGAAGGTGCTGGGCTAACAACAATGGCAAGCCAAATCAGGAATCACAGAAAAGAAAGATTATCAAGAAGAACTCTGGAATACTCGACAACTTTTACACAGAGAAAATCCAGACAACAGAGGGGAACAAACAAGAAATTATATCCAAAACTTCCCAAAATAATGAAAACTGGTCACAAGCCATTGAAGAGTTCAAATCTGAAATGATAAAAAAAGATGGAAGAGATCTGGTAAGAAAATAACAGTATAAAAGGCAGAATTTCACAATTGGAAAGGGAGGCAAGTCAACTGAAGACCAGAAATGACCAGATTGAAAAGGAAAACAAAATATTATAACTGAAAACCAGTCCCTAAAGGCTAGAATTGAGAAATTAGAAGCTAATGATCTCTCAAGACAGCAAGAACAAATAAAACAAAGTCAAAAGACTGATAAAATAGAAGGAAACATGAAATATCTCAATGAGAAAGTGACAAACCAAGAAAACCGGTCTAGAGGAGACAATTTGAGAATCATTGGTCTTCCTGAAAAAGCAGAAATTAATAGAAACTTGGACTCCATACTAAAAGAAATTATTCAGCAAAATTGCCCTGAAGTTCTACAACAAGAGGGCAATATAGACATTGAAAGGATCCATAGATAACCCTCCACACTAGACCCAGAAAGGACAACCCCCAGGAATATAATAGCCAAATTCAAGAGATTTTAAGTAAAATAAAAAATCTTACAAGAAGCCAGAAAGAGACAATTCAAATATCAAGGAGCACCAATCAGGATCACACAGGATCTGGCAGCCTCCATGCTAAATGACCACAAGGCTGGAATATGATATTCAGAAAGGCAAGAGAGCTGGGCCTTCAACCACGGATCAACTAACCATCAAAACTGACTATATACTTCCAGGGGAAAGTATGGGCATTCAACAAAATTGAAGATTTCCATGTATTTGCACAGAAAAGACCAGGACTAAATGGAAAGATTGATATCCAACCACAAAAATCAAGAGAAACATGAAAAGGTAAATAAGAAACAGAGGTGAAAGAAAGAAAATTCATAATTTTTTAATTTTGACTCTTTAAGGGCCTCAGTGAGATCTAATTATCTGTATTCCTATGTGGAGAAATGCTATGTATAATTATCTGTAGTGAACTCTATTCACTATTATAGTATTCACTATCATAGCAATCAGAAGAATAATTCATAGGGAGAGGACAGAATACCAAATGCTCTAAGATGACATGGGGAGTGCGAAAGAGGGGGGTGAATAGTAGGGGACACCAAGAGAAACTTGAGTGAATGAGAAAAATAGGATACTCTATTACACAAAAAGAGGGCATGGGAAGAGGAGGGGAGAAATACTATTATAAGAAGGAGAGGAAGAGAGCATTAAGAGGTAATATTTAAACCTTACTTTCAGTGTAATCAACCAGGAGAGGGAAGAGTAGCTATATTATCCATTGGGATAAAAAACTCTATCTAACCCTACTAAGAAAGTCAGAAGTGATAAACCAAGGGGAGCAGGGGAGTGGGGAGGTCAAAAAAGGGAGGGGAGTAAAAGGGGGAAGGAATTCATTAGGCCTTTAAAAATAAAAAGAGAGGAATAACAAGGGAGGGGGTACAAAGGGAAGTCAATCAAGGGAGGGGATAAGGGATACCAGCTCAAAGCACACCACTGTTTAAAAGAACATAGTGTAAGAAGAAGAGGTGGGACTAGGGGAGGATACAAAAATGTCAGCAAATGCACAACTGATGATTATAACGCTGAATGTGGATGGGATGAACTCTCACATAAAATGGAAGCAAATAGCAGAGTGGATTAGAAACGAAAATCCTACCATATGTTGTCTACAAGAAACACATATGAGGCAGGTGGACATACACAAGTTTAAGGTTAAGGGCTTGAGCAAAATCTTTTGGGCATCAAATGAGAAAAAGAAGGCAGGAGTGGCTATAATGATCTCTGACAAAGCCAAAGTAAAAATAGATATGATTAAAAAAGACAGTGAAGGCCATTACATCCTGATTAAAGGCAGTATAAACAATGAGGAAATAACACGGCTCAATATGTATGCCAAATGGCATAGCATCCAAATTCATAAAGGAGAAACTGGTAGAGCTCAAGAAGGAAATAGATAGTAAAACCATACTAGTGGGAGATCTAAATATTCCTCTTTCAGATCTAGATAAATCAAATAAAAAAATAAATAAGAAAGAGGTAAGAGAGGTGAATGAAGTCCTAGAAAAATTAGATTTAATTGATATGTGGAGAAAAATAAATAGGGACAAAAAGGAATACACTTTCTTTTCAGCTGCACATGGTACATTCACAAAGATTGATCATGTAATAGGGAATAGAAACATTCCAAACAAATGCAAAAGAGCAGATATAATAAATGTAACCTTCTCAGATCATAATGCAATAAAAATAATAATTAGTAAGGGCACCTGGACAGGCAAATAAAAAACCAATTGGAAATTAAACAATATGATTCTCCAATACCAGTTAGTCAAAAAAGAAATCATAGAAACAATCAACAATTTCATGGAAGAGAATGACAATGATGAGACATCCTACCAAACTCTGTGGGATGCAGCCAAGGCAGTACTCAGGGGGAAATTTATATCCTTGAGTGCATATATTAACAAATTAAGGAGGGCAGAGATTAATAAATTGGGCATGCAACTCAAAAAACTAGAAAGTGAGCAAATTAAAAATCCCCAGATGAAAACTAAATTAGAAATACTCAAAATTAAGGGAGAAATTAATAAAATCAAAAGTAAAAGAACTATTGAATTAATAAATAAGACTAGAAGCTGGTATTTTGAAAAAAACAGATAAAATAGACAAAGTACTGGTCAATCTAATAAAAAAAAGGGAAAGAAGAAAATCAAATTGACAGTATCAGAGATGAAAAGGGAGACCTCACCTCTAATGAAGGGGAAATTAATGCAATCATTAAAAACTATTTCACCCAATTATATGACAACAAATATAACAATTTAGGAGATATGGATGAATATTTACAAAAATATAAATTGCCTAGATTAACAGCAGAAGAAACAGAAAACTTAAATAATCCTATATCAGAAAAAGAAATTGAACAAGCCATCAAAGAACTCCCAAAGAAAAAATCACCAGGACCTGATGGATTCACAAGTGAATTCTATCAGACATTCAAAGAGCAACTAATCCCAATACTATACAAATTATTTGATATAATAAGCAAAGAAGGGGTCCTATCAAATTCCTTTTATGACACAAATATGGTACTGATTCCAAAGCCAGGTAGATCAAAAACAGAGAAAGAAAACTACAGACCAATCTCCCTAATGAATATAGATGCAAAAATCCTAAATAGAATACTAGCAAAGAGACTCCAGCAAGTAATTAAGAAGGTCATCCACCATGATTAGGTGGGATTTATACCAGGAATGCAAGGATGGTTCAACATTAGGAAAACCATCCACATAATTGACCATATCAACAGTCTAACAAACAAAAATCACATGATTATTTCAATAGAGGCTGAAAAAGCCTTTGACAAAATACAGCATCCATTCCTATTGAAAACACTGAAAAGTATAGGAATAGAAGGACCTTTCCTAAAAATAATAAACAGTATATACCTAAAACCATCAACAAGCATTATATGCAATGGGGATAAATTAGAAGCCTTCCCAATAAGATCAGGAGTGAAACAAGGATGCCCACCCTTATCACCTCTACTATTCAACATAGTACTAGAAACACTAACAATAGCAATTAGAGAAGAAAAAGAAATTGAAGGTATCAAAATAGGCAATGAAGTGACTAAGCTATCACTCTTTGCAGATGATATGATGGTATACTTAAAAAATCCTAGAGAATCAACTAAGAAGCTTGTAGAAATAATCAACAACTTTAGCAAAGTTGCAGGATACAAAATAAATGCACATAAATCATTAGCATTTCTATGTATTTCCAACACATTAGAGCAGCAAGAGGGAGAAAGAGAAACACCATTTAAAATCACCCTAGACAATATAAAATACTTGGGAATCTATCTACCAAAACAAACATAGTAATTATACGAAAATGACTACAAAACACTTTCCAAACAAATAACTCAACAATTGGAAAGCCATTGGTTGCTCATGGGTAGGACGAGCTAACATAATAAAAATGACCTTTCTACCCAAATTAATTTACCTATTTAGTGCTATACCTATCAAATTACCATAAAACTTCTTTACTGAATTAGGAAAAACTATAATAAATTTCATATGGAATAACAAAAGATCAAGAATATCAAGGGTAATAATGAAAAAAAATGTGAAGGAAGGGGGCCTAGCAGTACCAGATATTAAACTGTATTGTAAAGCAGCAGTCATCAAAACAATATGGTACTGGCTAAGAGGTAGAAGGGAGGATCAGTGGAATAGACTTGGGGTTAATGACATCAGCAAGACAGTGTATGATAAACCCAAAGAGCCCAACTTTTGGGACATGAATCCACTATTTGACAAAAACTGCTGGGAAATTTGGAAAACAATATGGGAGAGATTAGGTTTAGATCAACATCTTACACCCTACACCAAGATAAATTCAGAATGGGTGAATGACTTGAATATAAAGAGGGAAACTATAAATAAGTTAAGTGAACACAAAATAGTATACCTGTCAGATCTCTGGGAAAGGAAAGATTTTAGAACCAAGCAAGAGTTAGAATAATTTACAAAATGTAAATTAAATGGTTTTGATTATATTAAGCTTTAAAAGCTTTTGTACAAACAAAAACAATGTAGTCAAAATCAGAAGGAAAACAACAAATTGGGAAAAAAATCTTTATAACAAAAACTCTGACAAAAACTCTGACAGGGGTCTAATTATTCAAATATACAAGGAGTTAAATCAATTGTATAAAAAATCAAGCCATTCCCCAATTGATAAATGGGCAAGAGACATGAATAGGCAATTTTCAGGTAAAGAAATCAAGAGTATCAATAAGCACATGAGAAAGTATTCTAAATCTCTAATAATTAGAGAAATGCAAATCAAAACAACTCTGAGGTATCACCTCACACCTAGCAGATTGGCTAAAATGAAAGAAGCGGAGAGTAATGAATGCTGGAGGGGATGTGGCAAAATTGGGACATTAATGCATTGCTGGTGGAGCTGTGAACTGATCCAGCCATTCTGGCTGGCAATTTGGAATCATGCTCAAAGGGCTATAAAAGAATGCCTGCCCTTTGACCCAGCCATACCATTGTTGGGTTTGTACCCCAAAGAGATCATAGATAAACAGACTTGTATGAAAATATTCATAGCTGCGCTTTTTGTGGTGGCAACAAATTGGAAAAGGAGGGTATGTCCTTCAATTGGGGAATGGCTGAACAAACTGTGGTATATGCGGGTGATGGAATACTATTGTGCTAAAAGGAATAATAAACTGGAGGAGTTCCAGGCGAACTGGAGAGACCTCCGGGAACAGATGCAGAGTGAAAGGAGCAGAGCCAGAAGAACATTGTACACAGAGACTGATACACTGTGGTAAAATAGAATGTAATGGACCTCTGTACCAGCAGCAATGCAATGACCCAGGACAGCTCTGAGGGACTTATGGTAAAGATGCTACCCACATTCAGAGGAAGAACTACAGGAGTGAAAACAGAAGAAAAACAACTGCTTGAACGCATGGGCTGAGGTGGACATGATTGGGGTGTGGACTCCAAACTACCACACCAATGCAATGATCAACAATTTAGAAATAGGTCTTGATCAATGACACATGTTAAAACCATTGGAATTGTGCATCGTCCATGGGTAGGGGGAGAGCAGGGGGTGTGAAGGGGAGAGTAGGAGCATGAATCATGTAACCATGTTAAAAATGAATATTGGGGCAGCTGGGTAGCTCAGTGGAGTGAGAGTCAGGCCTAGAGACGGGAGGTCCTAGGTTCAAACCCGGCCTCAGCCACTTCCCAGCTGTGTGACCCTGGGCAAGTCACTTGACCCCCATTGCCTACCCTTACTAATCTTCCACCTATAAGTCAATACGCAGAAGTTAAGGGTTTAAAATTAAAAAAATGAATATTAATAAATGTTTAAAAAATTAAAAGAAAAAGATGGTGACTTCATTGATTTCCAATTCTTTGCTACCAATAAAAATGGTTGCTATAAATATTTTTGGTGCATAGAGGATCTTTTCCTTTTTCCTTTAGTATCTTTGGGATACAGACCTAGTAGTTATATTTCTGGGTCAAAGGATATGCACAATTTTATAGTTCTTTGGGCCTATTTCTGAATTGCTCTTCAGAATATTTGGACTAGTTCATGACTCCAATAACAGTTCATTATTGTACTTATTTTTTCATCATAATCTCCTATAATTTAATTTTCTAATAGGTTTGAGGTGGTACTCAGAGTTATTTTAGTTTATCTTTCTCAAACCTAAAGTGATTTTGAACATTTTTTTCATTTTATAGACAGATTTGATTTCTTCTTCTGAAAACTGGCCATTTATATCCCTTGAAGATTATTTGATTGGAGAATGATTATTATTTATTTTACAAATTTGAGTTAGTTCTAAATTTCTAATATATTTGCAGAATGAGAGTATTATCAGAGAAAATGGCTGTGAATTTTATATAATTTTTTTGTAACCTTTAGAAAAAATATCTCTGATTATCCCTTTTAATTAGGTTTATTTTTGTTTTTGTTTTGTTTGATATCATGAATCCTGGTCCTCCCTTTTTTGATACACAAACATAAGACTCAAGAAAAGAATAAAATGGTAAACATAAAAAAGTAATAGGAAGGCCTCTCAGTTTTGCTGTGGAGTTTATTATTTGTTGATATCCTACCTCCTTTGCCTTCTTGATGTTCATAATCTAAGCCTTCCACTGCTTTAACATGGGAGCCACTAATTCTGTGGGTCCAAGATATTTGAATTGGTTTTTTTTCTTGTGGCTACTTGAAGTATTTTCCCTTTGAACTGAGAGCTTTGGAATTTGGCTATAATATTCCTGGGAGTTTTCATTTGGAGATCTTTCAGATGATAATTGCTATTTATTTTAAATACCATTTTTTCTTCTACATAATATATTATGAAATTTTTCTTGATAATATCTTGAGACATGATATCTAGGCTCTTAAAAATAACCTCACTTCCCATCTAAGAACCAATACTAAATATTGGTTCTAAGCATAAGAGTGGAAAGGGCCATGGAACCAGGATTAAATGATTAGTCCAGAGTCACACAGCTAGGAAGTATCTGGCAATTAGTAAATACTTAATAAGCATTGAATGATTGAATTGACTGAGTTCTCAAATTTCTCATATCACATTTTCTGGAATTCTTAGAGTAACACATTTGGAAGACATTTCAGAGTTGATATAGCCCAACTCATGGCTGAATAAGTGCTAATTTAGCTTGTGTTTAAAGAACCTTAGTGCTGAGAACTTATTACCTTTTTGGGTAGCTCATTCAACTTCCAGATATCCCTAATTACCAGGAAAGACCACCCCTACCTGAAATCTACCTCTCTTCAGTGTCAAGACATTGTTTCTGGTTGCATCCTCTCAACCAAGCAGAAGTGGCTTAATTTAATTTCTGCCAGGGCAACTCACTTAAGGACTGGGATCATATTCTTCATCAGTCATTTCCTTTGGAAAATTATCCAAAATCACAGAATCATAATGCTTGAGAATTGGAATGGATCTCATTGGGCATCTAGTCCAACTAATATATGAAAACGGTCCTGCTATTACATGGCCAATAAATAATCATTTAACTTTTATTATTAAAAGTCTTATGATTATTATCCCCCACTTCTTAAAGCTGTTTATTTCACTTGCGAAAGCTCCAATTCTTCTGAAGTTTATTCTAACATAAAACTTATAGTTGCCTCTAAGCAACATATAATCATTTCTCTTTCATCTGCTCTTCCAGTGTCAAAATGAACAAAAATAGTCTCTTGTTCACATAGTAGTCCTTCTAATATTGAAAGACAGGTGTCTTGTCTGCTCCTCACCCCTCAGTCTTTTCTTAGCTAAAAAAATCCCAATTCCTTTAATCGATATTCATATCATTATATGACATATATTCAAGGCCTTTCATAAGGTTAGTTGTTTTTATTTCTGGGAGCTTTCAAGTTTATCAATGTTCTTTTTAAACCACGAGTATAGAAATAAACACAGAACTTTAGATTGTGTCTGGTTATGCCAGAGTACAGTGGTGACTTTTAGCTCCCTAATCCTAAAAACTATGCCCTGCTTAATATAGTATATTGTTTGTGGGTCTTCACCATAATATTTTCTCATATTCACCTTGCGTTACAACAAAACTCCCAGGTATCTTTCAGAAACCATTGCTATCTAACCATGTATCACCTAACTCAGTGGTTCCCAAACTTTTTTGGCCTACCACCCCCTTTCCAGAAAAAAAAATATTACTTAGCCCTCTGGAAATTATTTTTTAAAATTTTAATAGCAATTAATAGGAAAGATAAATGCACCTGTGGCCATCACCATGCCCCCTTGTAAAAGTGAAATTTGGGAAATGCCATCTAAAAGTGTATATATATATATATATATATATTTTTTTTTTCCCCGCTATGGACATGTGGGAGACTTTGAAACTACATTTCCCATGATTCCTCATGGTAGACAGGAAGTGGGGTGATTATGAGAAGGAATATAGACTCCTGTAGTGACTTTGAACTTCCTCTTTAGCTACTGGGCGCAGGAAGAGAGGGGAGGTAATTATGGCTGAAGAGGCAGTTTTGAATTCTTACAAGCGTGTGGTCTAATGACTTTATCTATCAGCATGGCTTTAATTAAACTACTAATTTATATTATTATACCAGCCTTTATTATTTTTTATCTTAATACCCTGGATTGCTGAAGCACCCACCAGGGGGTGGTGGTGCCCACTTTGGGAATCACTGACCTAACTCATACTTAGAAAGTTGTTCTTTTTTTGGTCCCCAAGTGTGAAACATTTCACTTATTCATGTATTCCCACTGAATATCATAAAATTTAGCCTAATTCTCTTGTTTAAAAAGATCTAGAAATATTTTGCTATCATCCACTATGATGGTTATCCCTACCACCTTTGTGTGATCTTCAGATTAGATAAATATGACTTCAATGTTTTGTATACTTGAGAAAATAATCTTAAAAACCACCGATCCCTCCAGTATTACATTGGAAAGCCCCTGAAACATCGACATTGTAGCATTTGGAATCCAACCATCCAACTGATTCAAAAGACATCTGATTTTATCACCATTTAATTTATATCTTCCCTTTCTATATGCTCACAAGTCATCTTTTTACCAATCTTCTCCATCCTTTTTTTCTAAGAAAATTAAAAATAAATTTGTAGAGTCTTTCCTTCCTTCTTCCTGTCTTAGATAAGAACAAGACCTTCTCTACTTTTGCTCCAATTTTGATCTGTATCTTTAAAGGCTCATATATTCATTCTTCTATAGTTTCATATATAAAGAAGATAGGCCCTGGCTCAGGCAACGATTTCTAGGCTCAGCAAAGACTCATATTCTTTTTCCACTTCCTCTCCTACCCCATCTCTACCATACCTTGTCACCTAGGATGGGTTTATTAAATCCGGCATTACAATATGGGTAGAGAGAGAGATTCTAAATAGAGAATCTGTATCAGGTAAGAATTTTCTTCTTCCCTTAAGGTTAATGTTCTATCATTAGCCAAATGGTAAGGTGAATAAAACTTGTGAACTTGGAACCTTTCATGTGTCTCCAAAGGAATACAGGATAGCAAAGAATTGAGATTAAATTGGTAGTCATTGATTGATGAATGACTAAAAATCTGTGCTATGTGAAAATAACAGTGCTATAAGAATAGGTAAACATGAGTATTAATAAATGACATGAAAAGATTTCCATGAAATGATACAAAGTGAATTAAGCAGAGCTAACTCAAAAACAGAGAAAATAATTAACACTGATTATTCTGAAAAACATATTTAAAAAAATCTTGACTCCAAAGTAGAAGCTTGAAAAGAGATCTTTCCTCACTCCTTTGCCAAGGTGGGCATCCACAGTTATGGAACATTCTATATGATGTCAGATATAGTTTTTCTTTTAATTTTGCTGATTTTAACTTCTCTTCCTCTTATCATTTTATGCAAAGGTTTTTTTTTAAATAAAGGGATGGTCCTCTGGGAGAAGAAGGGATAGAAGGAGAGGAGCTAGGGGATATAAAAACAAAAGATATTTAAATAAAATCAGGTTTCTCCAAAGTTGATAAATGGGTAAGGGAAATAAATAGGCAGTTTTCAGATTAAGAAATGAAAACTATCAATAAACACATCAAAAAGTATTCTAAATTTCTTATAATAAGAGAAATGCAAATCAAAACAACTCTGAGGCACCACCTCACACCTAACAGATTGGCTAATATGACAGCAAAGGAACGTAATAAATGTTGGAGGGGATGTGGCAAAATTGGGACATTGGTGCACTGCTGGTGGAGCTGTGAATTGACCTAACCATTCTGGAAGGCAATTTGGAACTATGCCTAAAGCACATTAAAGACTGCCTGCTCTTTGATCCAGCCACACCACTGCTGGGTTTGTACCCCAAAGAGATAATAAGGGAAAAGACATGTACAAAAATATTTGTAGCCAATAATTGGAAAATGAGGGGATGCCCTTCAATTGGAGAATGGCTGAACAAACTATGGTATCTGTTGGTGTTGGAATCCTATTGTGCTCAAAGGAATAATGAACTGGAAAGACCTCCAGAAATTGACACAGAGCGAAAGGAGCAGATCCAGGAGAACATTGTACACAGAGACTGATATACTGTGGTAAAATCAAATGTAATGGACTTCTCTACTAACAGCAATGCAAGGATCCAGGACAATTCTGAGGAATTTATGAGAAAGAACACTATCCACATCCAGAGAAAGAACTGTGGGAACAGAAACACAGAAAATAACAACAACTGCTTGATCACATGGTTTGATGGGGATATGATCAAGGATGTAGACTCTAAACGATCACCCTAGTGCAAATATTAATAATATTCAAATAGGTCTTGATTATGTAAAACCCAGTGGAATTGTGCATTGGCTATGGGAGGAGGGGTGAGAATAGGGGAGGGAAAGAATATGATTCATGTAACCATGGAAAAGTATTCTAAATTAATTAATTAAATAAATGTACTTATGTTTGAAAAAACAAAATCAATTTTTAAAAGAAAATGACATAGACATTCATCTACTCTGCCTATGTATAAGCCTGACTCTGTGTAGCACAATTATAAATAACTGACACACAGGATAATTATCTTGTAGCTCAATCAGTCAGTTGTAAATTTCTTTTAAACCTCAAAATTAAATTGCCCACTGAAATAAAAAGAAGGTGGTACGCCATGGGTGAAAAGATATAATTATCATAACTACCTTTCTCTAACCTTGTCCCATGAAGTGTAAATTTTAATAAGTTAAAAAAGCAAAGTCAGAAGCCTAATCTAGCAGATTTTTTTTTCTTGTGAAAAAATTTGGAACTAGACTATAGATTAGATAAGCTTTTTTCCCCCCTTAAACTAGGTTTGGAGAAGGGATGTTAAATGAGGAATGGGACTATTACATACTGAAAAAAAACAGGACAATAGTACCAATTCATTTTGTTTCTCTTGCTGATGATTTTAAGAGGTTCAGTTTGCCTCTTGCTATCTTTTTTCCTATCCTTTGTCCAAGATAAGACAAAGAAATTATTTTTTTGTAGTTTTTATTTGTATCTGATATTTTTTAAAAATAGAAAGAATAAAAATATAAATATACATTACATGATTCATATAGAAATTATATATTTATATATTATTATGTTATATTAATATATTGTAAATATACATATATTACCAAAGTAAAGGTAGGAGGAGAAATTTAGTAAATTGTCATGACCTCTCAAAGTACAAGAATTTCTGAAAAGTCATCCAATCTAATCCTTAATTGAAACAATCCTACTAATGACAGATCCCCATTATATTTTTGTTTACAGTCTTCCACTGAGTGAAAATTCCATTATCTCCAGAAGCAGTTTATCTCCTAGACTGCTCCGAATTGTTAATAAGTTTGTTTGTATTGCCCCCAATCCCAAAATAAAATCTAAATTTACCTTTCTGTTACTTCAGCTGATTGCCTTTTATTCAGTACTCTAAAGATCAAGCAGAATCAGGCCAATCTTTCTTCCATCAGATACCTTTTTGAATACTTGAAGAAAACCATTATANATATATATATATATATATATATATATAATTCTTTTCTAGTACCTATATGGAATACCCAATCCCATTCAACTATTTAACAAATGGCAGCTGTGATGCTTACCTTAAAAAAACAACAACTAGGAACAGGATGTTGTAGTTGAGATGTTGGGATCTCTAAGGGGAAGTGGTCACTCCATAGAATTTGAGAAGGAAATGAAATCCTGGCATGGGATATTTTCTGGGAGGGAAATTTTTTTAATGCTTTCAGGAAAAGGATTGCTAGGATTCCATGGACTTTATTTCTCTATGGAAAACCAGTTCAGGAGAGATGAAAAGCTCTTAATTAAATTATTGGTATATAAAAAGAAATAATTATGTAAAAGAGAAAGGGGGTAGTATTATTGAAAGGGATGAACATACAGAGAACTCATTAACGAGTTTAGATATTAAAAATACAGAGATTATACAAGACAAAATAGACAATTTCTATCACATAAAATTTAAAACCTTTCACATAAAATAAATGGTAGAATAAAAAAGATATAAATTGAGAAAAAACTTTGTCTTTAACATATCTTATATAAGTTTAACATCCCAAATATATAGGTAATTCACATAAATATATGAAATTGAAATTCTGGAGCTGTTTTCCAATAGATTATTAATAAATTAAAAGATAGAAACAAAATTCAAAAGAAGATATGAAAATTATTGGCTATCTGAAAAAATATTCAAAGGACCTCATAATTAAGTAAACATGAATTAAAACCAACCCAGATTAATACTCTCACCAAGCAAAAGTACAAAGAAAATGAAAAACAGAAAAAGAGATCAATGTTTGAGGAGCTCTGGGAATAAATGCAGGGTAATTCACTAAATGTAAGTGGTCTGTGTTCTGAAATACGATTTCTAATTATATTTGAAAAAAAGTCCTAAATTGTTCACCTCCTTAGCGTCAGTGTTTCCAGCTTTGGTTTTATGCTAAAGATATTGTTGACAGCCAGAAAATAACCCTATACGTTGTACTAAAATAATTATACTAGTGTTATTTGTAATAAGAAGAACCTTGGACAGGGATAGGGGGTGAGTGGGCAAAACAATGTGCCCAATGAAGGAACAAAATTTTGTATATTAATACTGTATAATATTGGGTTATAAGGGATGTGAAATATTAAAGATTTAGGGAAACAGGGAAAGATTATATGAAGATAAGCAGTTTAGAGAAAAGAATCAAAGAAACTGAATCTATGCAAAAAACACACAAAAAAAAACAAAGAAAGATAACATTAAATGGCAAGAAAAAAATTGGTCAAATACAATTTATAAGGGGGGTATTAAGGTATTAAAGCTAAAGCCTGCATCCTTTCTTTCAGCTATCAAATGGTCAGGTATGCATGATAAAAAATAAAAATATAACAATGATCATTATTAGTGGCAAATGCTTTTTCATGAAATTTTGATGAACTTTTAAGGAACTATGGATTTTTAGATTACTTATGGGATTTGGAAGATGTGTCTAGTGAATAATTTTCTTTTAAAAAATAAAGCATTAAGGACAGAAAAAAAGCAATGCCCCATTGTTTAAAAAAAACTGTGAAGAGAAAGGAATCAATAAGCCACAGGCTTTTTTATGCTTGACTTTAATACCTGGAAAAATACTAGGATCTATTATTATATTATTGGATTATATGTTCATCTACAAAAAAAATTAAAAAGGAAAAGAGGACTCATAAAAAACCAGCAAAAACAGGTCATATCTGCCAGTCACCAGACTAACTATTATTTCCTTAAACTGTGACTGGTTTATGAGACTAATAAAATAGAAGATATAAAAGAAGAGGGTGAAGATAAAAAATTAATCTCTTCACTACCAGTAATCAATAATCAAAGTAATCGATTCCTATTCCTCAGAGCCTGTCTCTTAATCCAGACATTGGGACCATTTTTTCACCACAATTTTTAATTCCTTTTGGATGACATAACTTTGGAATATGAAATTTATTTTTATCTCTATTTTTTATATTATTACCTCTCCCTTTTTTCTCTTTCTGCCTGTCTCTCTTTTGAGTTTAATGCATTTCTATACCAAAACTGATATGAAGACATATATTCAATTTCCCTTTATCTAGGTTATCTAAGAAGTAGAATCATGAGATGCCCATCTACCTATTTTACTCTTTAGTTCTAAAATATCAGGGCAGTTTTCCTTTTTTTTGAAACATGCTGTATAGATTCTATTTCTCTCTCTTTTTTTTTTCATAGATCCTAGGTAGTCAAATAATTCTTAAATTATCTCTCCTGAACCAATTTTCTAGGTCTCTCATATTTACAATGATATATTTCACATTTTCTTACTTTTTTTCCATTCATTGCCCTTGTTTTATTGATATCTCATGGAATCATTATCTTCTACTTGCTTAATATTAATTTTAAGCCATTATTTTCTTCAGTGAACTTTTGTGCTTTCTTTTCCATTCTGCAAATTCTTCTTTTTTTTTATAGAATTCTTCCCTTCAATGGATTTTGATACTTCTTTTACCAATTGTCCTATTCTGCATTTTATGATATTATTTTCTTCAGTATTTTGTTTTTGCCTATTTTACCTAGCTATTTACTCTTGATTCATGATTTTCCTGCATCACTCTCATTTATTTTCCCTATTTTTCTTTTACTATTCTTATTTGATTTTTAAAACCTTTTTTGAATTCCTTCAGGAATTGGTTTTGGGCTTAAGACCAATTCACATTTTTAGCTTGAGGTTTTAGATGCAGCAGTATTAAGTTCGTTTTTTTTTCTTCTGAGTTGTGTTTTAGTCTTTTCTGCCACCAAAATAACATTTTTTGTTTATTTTTTTCATGTTATTTGCCATTTTCCTTGATTTTTACCTAAAAATCAAAACAAAAATTAAAGTCGGGCTCTTTTCCTTCAGTGAAGGGGGAACTATCCCAACTTTCAGGTTCTTAACATAGCTACTTTCAAAGCTAGTTCTGGAGATCTACAAGTTGTCAGTTTTCCAAGGTGGTCTGATCCAAGGAGAGTAGTGTTTAATACTCTCCTGGCTGATGCTCTGCTATTTGAGCAACCACAAGCACTGCCTTATAATCTGGCACCATGACAAGGGTCCCTATTTCCTTGTGGCCCCAAGTACTGGGGTATTAGTACTTTTCCTTGTCCTAACACTATAACTCAAGACCACAAACAGGATCTGTGTATGGATAGTGCAATAGAGTCCTGCACTCAGAGAAAACAAAGGGACCCTTGTAATCACCTATTGACCATTGGTGTGCCCTCTTTACTATCCATGGGTTGAGAGTTCCAGAAATCTTTGCCACCGATTCAGGAACCACCAAAGTCAGTTCCAGTTTGCAGAGATGAGACTTACCCTGGCATGTTGATCTTTGCTCCATTTCCAGCAAGGTGAAATAGACCTTTTCTGCTAACCTCGTAAGTTGTGTTTTATAAAAATAAATACATAAATAAATTTCCCTATCCTTTAATACCTCTTCAATGTCTATTGAAAAAGTCTCCCAATTAGAGCTCTGACTTCTAGTCTCAAACCTCTCCAACAAATTTTTCATATTTTAGCCAAAATAATCTTAATGGAACCAGACTTGAATTTCCCTCCCATTTTCAAGGGTCTTCTGTAGTTTATGATTGCCATTAGAATAAAATAGAAAACTCCTTTGCTTGGCATTTAAAGATTTTCATAATCTCACTTTAGCTCACCTTTTCAGACTTCATTTGCATTCGTTCTTTTATTGAACTTTCCATTCTAAAGAAATCAGTCTACTTGTAGGTTTCTAAATGATATATGCTTCCATTCTATAACTTTCTTTACATAATGCCTTTTGACTTTCCAGGATCATTTCCTTTTAAGATCTCATGTTCTATACAAGAAGGAAAACCTTTTTTATTCCCTAGTTTTAAGTGTTCCCTCTAGATTTAAAATTATATATTGTCTATCTGTTTAAAACTCTCTTTCTAGCCCCACCAACCACTATCAACATAAACTCCTTGAGGACTGGGACTATTTAAAAAAAAACATGGCTTTGTATTCCATTTCAGCACAGACAAATTTGTGGTTTCAAATATGACAAAACAGCCTGCTGGGGAGAAACAACATGTAAAAGACAACTGAGAAATTTTGGGGAGAGGAAAAGGTCCCTGGCTTGGGTGGGGCCATGATGGAGAAGTCCAGAGGTGTGGAGCCAGCTGGGAAATCATCAGCTGGCTTGGGTGGCTTCTTTAAAGAGGAGTTCTAGAATGAAGGCAGGCCTCCAGACAATGGGTACGAGGAGCTGTGACTTCCATGACTTAAGTAATCTTTTAGGATGATAGGTTTCCCAGGGCATGATATAGATAGACATCTAGAGGAGTACAGCCAGGTGAGAAATGAATGTATGGCGAGTCTGGGTACCCTCCTTAAATGGAAATACATTGTCTTGGGAGATGCTATCTTGTTATTGTTTTTCAACTGTGTCTGACTCTTGGTGACTTCTTTTGGCGTTTTCTTGCCAAAGATTCTGGAGTTGTTTGCCCTTTCCTTCTGTAGCTCATTGTATAGATATTAATTAAAAAAAATAAATTATATTTTTATTTTGAATATTTTCCCATAGTTACATGTTTCATGTTCTTTCCCTCTCCCCCAAACCCTTCTAACCCCCTTAGCCGATGCACAATTCCACTTGGTTTTACATGTATCATTAATTAAGACCTAATTCCATATTATTGATAGTTGGACTAGAGTTATTATTTCGTGTCTTCATCCCCAATAATATCCCCATCAGCTCATGTGTTCAAGCAGTTGTTTTTCTTCTGTGTTTCTCCTCCCACAGTTCTTCCTCTGAATGTGGCTAGTTTTCTTTCTCATAAATCCCTCAGAATTGTCCTGGGTCATTGCATTGCTGCTAGTACAGAAGTCTATTACATTCAATTTTACCACAGTGTATCCGTCTCTGTGTACAATGTTCTCCTGGTTCTGTTCCTTTCACTCTGCATAAATTCCTGGAGGTCGTTCCAGTTCACATGGAATTCCTCCAGTTATTTATTCTTTTCAGCTCAATAGTACTGTATAGATATTAAAACTGAGATGAACAGGGTCATACAACTTGTAAGCCTCTGAGGCTAGATTTGAATTCAAGTCTTCCCGACTCCAAGTCTGGCCCTCTATCCATTGTGTTTCCTACCTGCTCCATTTTCTTGAGCTACATTAAAAAAAAGTGTAATGCACAGAAATAGGCATGTATTGTCTATTATATTCTGCTCTTGGGAAGACATGTTAGGCATGTTGTGTTTACTTTAAAGCTCTTCTTTTAAGGGAAGACTGAAAGGTTGAAGAAGGATCTGAGAAGTGCAACAAGGAGAGTGAATGACCTTGGGATTGTGCCCTTTGAGAATCAATTAAATTAAATAGAGAAATAAAGTTCACTAATAAATATTTGTTGACTGTTGACTAATTTATCTCAGAGAAAGGAAAATTTAAAGGGAATATGAAACTGTTCTTGATGTCACTAAAGCAGTGATGGGCAAACTACAGCCTGGCCTGCGGGCCAGATGCGGACCCCTAAAATATTCTATCTCATCTTGAGACATTATTCCTAATGTGACGAATACAGTGAGTAGGACACAGTACAATGAAACTTCAAAAGAGTTGCCTTAGAAACAGACTGAGAGATGATCATTTTCTTTCCTTTGACCCCCTCTTTAAAATATTTGCCCATCACTGAACTAAAGGATTGACCCTCAAAAACATTGATTAAATATTAATTTAAAAATTAAAACATTAATTAAAATTTAAACATTGATTAAATATATTGTGATCATCCTCAGAGGGCAAAATTGTGAGTTATTGGTGGAAGTCAATTAGGTTTGATGTAAAAAAAACAAATACAAACTTTCTTACCACTAGAACTATCAAAAAGGATGAGCTCTCCTACCTAGAAGTCGAAACAAAGACTAGATAACCACTTGGGGGATCTGATTTGTGTTCAGGTCTAGATGGCCTCTGAGGTCCCCTGCAATTTAGAGATGTTGTGCTTTAGCACATATACCCAAAGATAATTGAGAATTGCCTGTTCTTATTTTTCCAACTGGGACCAGTGTTATATAGCTGCATGAATTGAAGAGGTCAGTGTTCCAGACAAGAGTAAACTGAATTTCCCAAGGCATTGGAACATATTTCCCAAGGTCTCTGAACTTCCCCTCCCGACGTCTAACCCAGCAACAGGCTGAAACTTAGTGAAGTCTAGTTTTCATTCGTTTCTTGCTCAAGGGATGTCCCAGACTTGTAGTCTTTGTGACCCCAATTTATAAATTTTTCCTTCATTAAATCGGAATCCTTTCCATCTAGCCCTCCAGCATTTGCTGCACACAAAGTAGAGAGTGACCCTTTTTATTATTTCTAGATTCTAACCTCCTTTCAACCAATATCCTGACAGTGCTTTTGGAAAATATTTCCTGGGGCCTGTTTATACTGAACTATGTAGGATATAATCCTTTCTCAGTAATTGGAATATGTCTACAGTCATAACTCAGATCTGAAATCCTGAAATGTGTGACTGCCACTTGTTAACCTGTGATTTCTTCTCTCAAAGAGTTTGGTGACTGGCCACATTCATTTATAGGTAATATTCTCCTTTCATTAAGGTCTTTCTCCCTCACTATGTTTAAAAATAGATAGCCTTTTCCCCCTACCAACCACTCTTTTGACCTTCCTGGCTCCCTCATTTCTTTGTTTCCTCTTTGAGCTCATCTCTTTGTGTTATGGATATTTTATATAGGTCATGCACTCTATAGGTATTATCTCTGGCTGAGCCTCTTTGTCTCTTTCAAATGTCAAATATGCCTTCTGATTATTTCTTCAAGTATTCAGGCCAATTCAGTTAGCAGATCCTTGTAGAAGGTGTAAAAATCTATCCCTATAAAGATATATATTTTAGTCCATTTCTTAATGGGATCATATTAGGGGCACAAAGCTCTTAATGCAGTGATTCTTAATGCATGAATAATATATGGAAAGGTTTCACAGGTCACTGTACCTTGAGATGGATTTGAATACACACGTAAAAAAATTTAGTATTTTCTCCAGTTATGAATACTATCAAAAAAAAAAACACACAGAGAAGGCTATAGGCTATCACAGACTATCAAAGGGATCCTTGAGACAAAAATGTTAAGAACTCCCGCCTTAGTGGGTACCTCCTTCCATCACCATTTAAAATAACATGGAAATCTTAAATATTCTAGTCCTTGCTTTTGCGTGTGTGTGTGTGTGTGTGTGCGCGTACGTGTGTGTGTGTGTGTGTGTGTATGTGTCTATGTGTGAGACAGAGAAAGAGATTAGGAAAAGAGGAGGGAAAAGAAAGATGTGGAAATAGAAAAGAGAAAAAGGTGTTAGGGTTCAAAATGGGTGGCCTCCAGAGGAACACACGAGACAATGCAATCAAAGCAGGAGAAAGCTTTATTGCCAGTGCACGCTGGGGGAACTCAGCAAAGAGAATCCCAAGGGGTGCATTCAGAAGAGGGAATATATATGTTTCTAGGATATAGGTGCCTTTGTCTTAGGGTTAGCTAATAGCAAGACAGAGGGAGTAGGGATGTTTCCAGGTGCCACAGGATATGATTCTTAATCTTCAAGGCTGTTCTCTCTAGGAATCTTCAAGGCTGTTCCATCTAGGGGAGGAGTTGTGGCCCTGGGGCTGTCAGCCAGAGATAACTGCCCTGCTTGAGCCGGGCATGACGTTATCCAAAACCCCCCTGCTTAATAGGGTATTATGCTGCCAAGCTGTTTGTTATGAGTTTAAGCTTTTTGGCTATAATATTTCTATAAGCTTTTTGGCTATAACATTCCTCCCTTTTTCGTTTGCTTACTGAGGAATCTTCCTCAGGGCCAAAGAATAAGTCCAACATTCCCTACTTTTCCTTTTCATCCTAAGGAATCATCCTCAGGTGGTCCCTTAAAGATTAGTGTCAACACACATTGTATCAAGGGTGTGGGTTATCTGGTAATACTGACACAAGGCCATAAACTGAACGGTGTTAATTCATTCCTTTACAAAAGCTGCTGGTTAAGAATAAGGGGAAGGGTACATAGTAGAAGCAAAAGGGATTTTCTGGGCTCTAGTTTGCCTGGAAAAACTTTTTCACTATGGGGGTACAATGTTTTATGCTGTCTCTGGGGTACAATGTCCCACAAGGTCCAATGCCGTCTCCCCTCCCCTCCTCCAAACATCTAAGGGAAGAGGGCCGATGGTTTCGATCTTCTGTAGCTTCTTCAAGCTGAGAAGGGGCGTAGAATCTCTGGGGGGGGCAGGAGGAGGAGCTGGGGGCACAGGGTCTTCAGGCGCCTCTGCATCGACTGCCAGGGTCCTGAAGGGTTGGAGACCAGAGACCGTTTCCCCAGACTGACAGACAGGTCACAAGGGGGAGTATCCTAGAATCTAGGACTGGGGCAAAAACTAGAACACCAGATACACAGAGAGAAAATTAGCACAATAGAAACTGATATTAAACATTAACATTTGGGCATTTTAGCCAACAGATTTTATCCCCAGAAATCTTCCTCTGACAGGAATTGAACCATTTAGGAATTTTTGATCCCTAAGTTGTTTGCAGAGTTGGTATGGGATGTTTCTGCTAAAAAATATCCTTTGTAAAGCCCACATTAATATGGCATCTATAACTCCTTGAATAACAATACTTTACAGATAAATTTCTTTATCCCAGATTCTGGAGGAAATCCAGAAAGTTTTGGGTCATATTTCCAAGCTCAAATCCCACTTCAGTTGTGGTAACTTAAGGCTGCAAGCTACAAGTCATCTATCACTAAACTTTACTCACTTCTCAAAGTGTGTTCCCTAACAATTTGATAATTTCCAATTATTAACTTAGGTTAGGTTGTTCGGGGAGATGGAAACATTAATTCACAACTTGCATTAAGTGCTGATTATGGGAACTTGCTCCAAAAAGGGAAGGCAGATAGGAAAAACATTTCCTCACGTCCCAAGGGACGTATAGTGAGGGGCTCCATATACAGGCCAAAGCTGTCACTGGCTCATGCCATCCTTGTCACTCAAGGAGTAGTAGCCTAGATGGTCAGAAGAGGTCCAGTCCAGGTTGAGCCCTAGAATTGCCTCTCCTAACCATCACAGAACATTCTCTGTCTTTAGTACTATATCACCACTGGATCTCGGAAGCCTTCTCCTTCCTTAAAAGACAAGTCTTTCCCATTACAGCTCAGAGAATTTCTGCTAAGCAGCAGTCTGAAAACAATTTCCATATCCTCAAACAAGCCTTATGCATCCCTACTAGGCTAATCACTCAGTTATTTTTGCATATTCTAGTCACAGAACCTGAATTAAGGAACAGGAGTGCTGGATTGAGTAGCTCCATAGAAAATATAAATCAGGGCTGTTATCTTCTCCTGTACCTGGGCCATCTAAAAAAACTAAGAGGAGCCACACAGGAATCTCTCCAGTGTAACTTTCAAGAGAATTCCAGAACTATTCGTGATTTTCCCAATACACTAATTTTAGAAATTATCCCTAGGTCAAGGATCCAATTATAAAAGTAGAACATCTATCTATTCTTTTTCACCTCCCTATCTGTTCTCTTCCATCTCTCCTTCTTTTTCCCTCAAAAACCCTCTGCTCAAAAAGTAGAACACAACTTCCATTTACCCATCTCAAATCTGCATACTCAAGGTGTTAGATCAAGCCTTTCTTTCTTTTTTTTCCATATTCAAACACAACATAACAAAACCCATGGTACAGTCACGTTTACAATGAACTTTTGCTTACATTCAAACAACACTTAAAGCACATGTTTTAGCAAGAATTTACATAAAAGTCACATTTAAAGGAATATCATAAAGCATGTAGTATTACAGGGTCTATTTCCAATTAAAGCCTTTCAAGCACTACAACCTTAAAGCAAGCCTTTTGACAAGCAGGCTGCTTATCATACACTGAGATGAAAACCATTTATGATCATTTTAAACCCCTCAAAAAAGCATTTTTGATCAATGTAAACACTTAAACCTATTATATTTTGTTTAACCTCTTATGATGGAAAGATAAATAAGGAGGAAAACAGTCTTCTTGAGAGTAACATGGGCATTATGCGGAGATGGCAGGGACTCTGCACCCTTTAACTCAGGCAGGCTGTGGACAGGGAAACTGCCTTTCCCCTGTAACAAAAGAGATATACCTCTGGCCACAGCGTGATAACCTAAACCCCAAGAATCCCAGACAGACCCCCCACTCACCAAACACCCAAGTGCAAGGAGTCATGTCCACACTTTTGAAAAGGGGGCATGGGGACAACCCCTGATAGTTGCTTCACTCGT
This sequence comes from Gracilinanus agilis, assembly GCF_016433145.1. Taxonomy (NCBI): domain Eukaryota; kingdom Metazoa; phylum Chordata; class Mammalia; order Didelphimorphia; family Didelphidae; genus Gracilinanus; species Gracilinanus agilis. The sequence continues at coordinate 245,270,541 of NC_058134.1, forward strand.
GCTGCCATGCCGTGCTGTGGAGGACAACCTCCCAGGGCCGCTCCACCCATGCTATCCCACTGGCCACGGATCCCATCTTAGCAATAAATCTTTCACACTTCTAAGTCTGGAGTCCTCCCTCACCAACTCAGGGGCTCACCATTTGCATCTCTATAACAATTATACTGCTAAACAAAAAACCTGTTTTACAAGATATCCACGACTTCTCTATCAATTTTTACTTGCTTGAACATCTCCTTAAACCCTCTGAAGTATATAATTAAAATATATTCATCTTTAAATTCTTTAAAATCCCCCTTATGTACTGTGTTGCTATATCAGTTCCTAAGTATCAAAGTGGAACAATTAAAAGTATTTCTCTCTTCACCAAGTGAGATCACCTTAAAATTTAAAATTTAGCATGTACCAAAATCTTCATAATAAATTATTTGCAACAAAGTTCAGTTTGAACTCTACAACTTTAAGTCCTTTAGTAACCTTTCAGTATGTGAACAACTGAATTTCAAAGCCATTTACTCTTATTCCTTTCAGACCTCTGTTTAAAACAGAATAGAACCTCCAGTTTAGCTTCCTTTACCTCAAAGCATTGCTTACATAACTCATTAAATTTCATCAATATTATTCTGATTTACACCTATCATTTCTTTATCAATTGCTCTTATTTCTTCTGGCTTTTCCTCCTTTATCACCATTATTGCAAAAGGAGGAAAGGTACTATATTTAATTGCATTAAATCCTATTAGCTCCTTGGGTTGGTCAAATTTTTCTCTTGTTAATTTCATACAGTTTGCATATCATACAACCTTAACGTCTTCAGGTGGAAAACTTACTTCTCTTTATAGTCCAAATGCATAGATATTCTGTATTCATTCATCATTACTTTCTAGCAATTCGAGTCCAAATACATGTTAATCTCTAAATCACAAGTTCCCTCTTATACATTGTACACATTTTTTAAAAACAGTTCATACAACCCTAATCAAATATAACACTGTTTAGAAATTCCACCTTTTCCAAATTTCAGTACCTGTATTATTAAATATAACTTCTTGTGTGTCATATGATTACTTGTTGTTAGTTCTGACAGCACATACATTAAAAGAACATCTCATTTTGAAAAATCCCAAATTTAAATTCTAGAATAAGTTCACCATTATAGCTTTTTCTGAATGACTTTCACATTTACAAAGTAGCCAGCACAGTTTCTGACCTCATAGAATAATCATTCCCTCTTTGTGTCAGACTGGCTAATAGCTCTCCCTCACACTGGGGGAGCGACTTTCCCTCCCTCTCTCACCGCGGGAGCAACTTCTTCCCTCCCCCTCACGCCGGGAGAGGTGCTTAAAGGGACTCCTAACCCCTTAAAGTTACGATCCGGATTTTTTTGCCCGTATTCCCCGTCTCCACGGTTTCCAACGACTTTCCCCTCCCTCTAACCTACTCGCTTCCTGGTGTTTCTGGCCTGCCCCCTGCTGGAGGTCAGGAAACGCGTAGTAACTGCTCCACTCTCAGAAACAGGTGGAAATTCGGACACAAAGCCTGGGGGGGGGAGGGGTTCCCCTCCTTGTCCCAGAACAGAACAGGCCCCAAGGCTTGACGTAGGATGGCTCCTATAAATCCGGAGCAGGAATCATCCACTTAGCTGTATGCCTATTGGGAGTCCTCAGTTTCCCCAACAAATACACACGTCACACACCATTCACTGCTCACCTCTGGAAGTTGCCATGAAACCTAGGAGAGAGCTTTCTCTGTCTCAGTGGTCCCCAGGGGGTCACACACCATCTTGGAATGAGCCCCCATATGTTAGGGTTCAAAATGGGTGGCCTCCAGAGGAACACACAAGACAATGCAATCAAAGCAGGAGAAAGCTTTATTGTCAGTGCGCACTGGGGGAACTCAGCAAAGAGAATCCCGAGGAGTGCATTCAGAAGAGGGAATATATATGTTTCTAGGATATAGGTGCCTTTGTCTTAGGGTTAGCTAATAGTGAGACAGAGGGAGTAGGGATGTTTCCAGATGCCACAGGATATGATTCTTAATCTTCAAGGCTGTTCTGTCTAGGAATCTTCAAGGCTGTTCCATCTAGGGGAGGAGTTGTGGCCCTGGGACTGTGAGTCAGAGATAACTGCCCTGCTTGAGCCTGGCATGACGTTATCCAAAACCCCCCTGCTTAATAGGGTATGATGCTGCCAAGCTGTTTGTTATGAGTTTAAGCTTTTTGGCTATAATATTTCCATAAGCTTTTTGGCTATAACATTTCTATAAGCTTTTTGGCTATAACAAAGGGAGAATATAAGTGGAACCATAAATTTTAGATTTTATTTTATTTAGATTTTAGATAAAATTTAGATTTTATTTTAGAAGGAAAATACAAGTTCCTTGATGTAGATGAGAAGTTAATGCCCAGAAAATGATGTTTGTTGGTCCAAGTGATTAGATGGATGTAATTAAAATTAACACCTTTTCTATGTGCTTTTTTGACTAAATAGATAGCAAACAAGAAAAATTAGTTGATATAGCAAAGGAATATAGCCATATTTTCTCAATTCAACAAATACCAATTAAACATTTATTGTTTATCTAAAATTCCTATTTTTGGGGGGGGAAAAATCAGAGCCACTTTGACTTCTCATAGGATAGCAATAGTTTCAGGACCTATAATTAATTGATATATGGAACTAGCTGCTGACAGTTTTATTTCAGAGACAAGCATTCATATTCCACATCCAGTCTTTGAAACTCTGAAGTCCTCTTCAAATCCAAAGGGCTTACTTTTCCCCCTGAAAATTAGTTCAAGAGACCCACTACCCAAGACTTCTTTTATTCTTTAGTTATTAGTACAACACCCTACTCCCAACCATTGAATCCTCACCCCTGCCTTGTATTTTCACTTCTGTGTACATGCTACTTTGCCTTAGTAAATGCAAACTTCTCAAGGGCAAAAATATTACTATTCCGTATTTTTAACCCAAATGCCTGACACATAGTAAAACAATTTATATAGTGCTGGGTCTAGAGTCTGGAAGACCTCAGTTCAAATCTGGACTTAAACCTTTACCAACTATATAATCTTGAGCAAATAATTTAAACAGTTTGTCTCAGTTTCCTCAACTGTTAAATAAGGATAATACTAGTAACTACTTCCCAGAGCTGAGAGGCAAATGAGGTAATATTTGTAAGATGCTTAACACAGTGCCTGAAATGTTCAGGTGCCTTTTAATGCTAAGTTTATATTTATTATTAAATAAGTTTTTAATGAATGCCTTCTATATCAGTTATAATCTATGACCTGATTTTGAAATGATTTCTTTCCTGAAGTGGCACTTATATAACAACCAAATCTAGACTGAGGTGTATAATGATAATATGGATAAACTGAGTCCTTAAGTATTTGGTAATTTTTTTACCTAATTTTTAAACTAATTTTGAAAACAGTAAAACTGTATTTAGGGAGAGTCCTATTCCTACCCAACCAAGGAGGAACCAGCATTGTCCACCTAGACATGATAGATGTCACATTTCCTCTTTTGACTCCATTTATAGCCTATATTTGTATAGATCCTGAATGTATTTCTACAAACAGCCCAAGCACCTATAATTCAGTTGTGGCTTAAGACGCCTGAGCTATATGTGCAAGAACACATATTATAAAACTTTATATTTGAAAGAACCATTTCCAGAGTTTTAGAATAGAGAAAAGAGGGAAATAAAAGAGAAGTATAATCCTTTTCCAAATAAAGGCTCATATTTTCTACTGACTACATTATAAACTTGAACAGACCATCCCTGGGAAAAGATCCAGAAGCAAAATAGTCTCTTATCTTTAGCAGCACTCATTCTCCCAATCAACAACAGCAACAACAACAAAAAAAGGATTGTTATTAGAAGAGCAAGACTTGCTTATCAGAGCGAGGTAGGAGAAAAGAAAGTAGGACCATCCTACTGAGCTTGAACTTGTAAAATAATTCTCATTTATATATAATATAAATAGAATTTAACAAAATATCTGTGTTTTCTTTCTAGGACTATTTTTGTTCATAAAGTGGATATCTCTTTTGTACTTTTATCTATACCTTCCCCCCAATTCTAACGATGCTATCAGGGTTTTAATCCTCTTTTGTTGCACCATAGTTTGGGTTTAGATATTCAATTATAAAGGAAAAATTCAGATTAAACCAAAATAAGATGTTAGCACCCCACAGGTATAACTGGCTAAAACAGACATGCATTACATATGTTGTAGGGATTACAAAGTTCTTGACCCACATTACCATTGATCTTCAAAACAACTCTTTAAAGTAAAGTGTAACACTGGGGTACAAATAACTAGTCTCAGAAATCTGAAAAAGAAAAAAACATTGTACATAAAGAATATTTTGAAAAAAATCAAGGAACATTAGTATAATGGAAGCTCAATACTAGTCAGTAATCTGATATAGCAGCCAAGAAAACCAATATATTCTTCATCATAAAGAGAGATATGATGTTCAAAAATAAGAATTTGCTAGTTGTCCTGAGGTACTCTACTGTAGTCAAACCCTCATAGCTGTGGGCATCACATTTTCAGAGTGACATTGGGACATTGGTAAGCTCTATAGCATCCATAAGAAGGCTGCCAGAAATATGAAAGTGCAAGTTCATGCCATATGAGGGACAGTTGAAGGAACCAGATATATTTCTTATGGAAAAAAGAAAACTAGAAGAGAGGAAGAAGCATGATAGCTTTCTTCTAAGTCAAATACTTCAAATTTTGAAGAGCTATCACCTTGAAAAAGGATTAGGTCTCTTTTCTACTTAAGTCCATAGAGTAGAAATAGGAAAAAATGAATTGAAATTGGAAATTAGATCTGATATAAAGGGAGTTCTCCAAACCATCAGTTATTTAAAGTCTAAACAGACTCACTAGGGAAGTAAGGAAGTAGTATATTCCTTCCCATTTTTGAATATGTGGAGGAGGTGCTTTGAATTGGACTAATTAGTCCCAATTCTGAAATTCTATGACTGTGATTTTGTATGGCATTACATAAATGTAAGAATATTTTTAAAAATTATTTTTACTATTGTTATATAATTAATATGTAACTCTATATATTGTTTTTGGAAATAAATTAAATCATGCTATAGTTTATATTTCCAAACTCTTAATCTTTCCCTGAACTCTTACTATATTTGAAAATCTAATACAAGAAAAATATGTAAAATTTAGAACTTATAGAGACTTCAAAATCATCTAATTCAAATTCCTAATTTTACAGGTAACAAAATTGAGCTTTAAAAATGTAAAGTGATTAACCCATGGTTACTCAAATAGCAATACAGAAGCAATGTTTTCACACAGGTCTTCTGATCTCAGAACTTATTTTCTTTCCTTGTTGGGTAGGGGCAAAAAAAATTTTTTTTTAAAAAATCGTGTATTTTTTACAAAATGCGAGAACTAAGCAGAATAGCATATTCAAATATTCAAATATTTAGAATCACGAAGGAGATTATGGATCATTTATTTCATTCTTTTCATTTTATGAATGAAGAAACAAACATCAGGTCCTAGAGATGTGGCATGACTTTTCATTGGTCATATGGGAAAGTAAACAAATAAGCCAGGATAGGAACCCAAGTCCACTGATTTCAAATCCAGAATCTTCCCATTTTCTACCCACAACGCCTCCCTCTCAGTCTTGAATCTTGATGTGCATATTAAATATTTATTTCTGAAATAAATATAGAATGGAAAAACATAAATATAGACTAGTTTGGAAGATATAACATTTAGGAAGTCTTTTGTATAGCTCTAATTAAAACTCATTACATTCTGACACTAATCATTGTCAATACCAATATTTCTAAGTCAAATACTTTAGCGCCTTTATTTTTCATTTATTTTGACAGAATGCATGGGAAAAATGAAGAGTAATCTGTCTCCCTTTCTTTGGCAAGCTTTGCATTGCTTCTCTTTTTTTGAAAGAAGATTCCTCCTTAGGTGGGGAAACAATATTCAGGAGAAAAATATTAAACTCTTTTAGCTTAATCAAGTCACTTTAATAATGATGAAATGTGTTAATTTCTCTCTTCTGGTTTGTTTTAAATTTTATTTCTATCAAATATTTCTAATAGGGAAATCTTGGGTGGCAAGAAGATTTTATAAGCTTATTGTACTTTTAAACATTTCTAGGACTTAAGCATGTTTTTAACACATGAATTGCAATAGATATCAGCAAACAATTCTAGGGAAGTAGTTTCCCTCTAATCCTATTCTGACTGTCCCCTAGATTGCAGTTAGCCCAGTAAGAATTCTCATGCATTAGTTGGACTTTCTTAGCTAGAGAAAATAAGAAAAAATTCTAGAATTTTGTTTAAAAAATGTTCCTTTTAACTCAAAAAGATTCTTTGTCTTCTTCATCTGATTTTCTCATGCTTTGTTATTGAAAAATGAATATGGAGAAAAAGAAAACCATTTCCAATTAATGATCTTAGATAACCAAGAACAAAACAGTCAAATCTGTTTCATCAAATTACCTTAGGATGAAAGGGGGCAAATACTCCTCTTCAACTCGGGCTTTACTGTTACCATTTGGTGGCAATGGTGATAAGAATTCTTTATTTGCTTAAATATTTTTTCATAGAATATTTATCCATTTTCTACCCTGCCCCAGCCACAATTTTGCAAATACTAGCCCTGGACCTATTTCATTCAGTATAGGAGTTTGGGGTCTCATGAAAGAATTCCATATAGGACAAATGTTTGTGAAGCATGAATTCTTCACATTTTTCAAACATTTACAGAGAGGAGCCATTATTGAAGAAAATTAAACATTTATAATGTCTCTCTTCTTGATCATTTCTCAGGAATGACAAATTGTGGTATGTAATTGTGAGGGAATAATATTACTCTATAAGAAATTACAAGCAGGATGCTTTCAGAAACATCTGAGAAGATTTATAATTGTGAAGTGTACAGAACCAGGTGAGTATGCTACACACTAACAGTTATATTATACAATGATTGAGGCAGCTACATAAATCAGTGGATAGAGAGCCAGGCATAGAGATAGGAGGTCCTTGTTTCAAATCTTCCTTCGCCCTGGACAAATCACTTAACTCCAGTTTCTTAGCCCTTACCACTTCTGCCTTGGAACTGATATTTAGCATTGGTACAAAGACAGAAGGGGTGTGTGTGTGTGTGTGTGTGTGTGTGTGTGTGTGTGTGTGTGTGTGTGTGTGTGTGT